>NC_028458.1:35550255-35728633 GCF_000263155.2 Setaria italica | reverse complement strand
CTTGGGGATTGAGGTGCATCAGAACGCGTCCGGCATCACACTACGACAGACTGTATAGGTCCAGCGCGTTGTTGAGTTGGGTGGGCTCACCGACTGCAACCCGGCTCTCAGTTCGATGGAGGAGAGGGTGAAGCTAAGCCGTGACAGCACGGCTGAGGAGGTTAGGCTTAATAGATTCGTCTCGCCGTTTAGATTCGTCTTATGTAATGGGTTTTGTAAATAGTCTACGTTTAATACTCCTAATTAGTATCTAAACATTCGATGTGACGGGTGCTAAAAATAAGTCAGTGGAAGAAAACAGGGCCCATCAACAAGTTCAAGTGGCCAAGCAGAGCGAATCATACACAATCTTTAACACATTCGCCAACAGGCAACATCAGATAATATTATGAGCAACCTAAGGAGAGTAGATGAACACCGAGACCATTTTTGCGAGCTTCATTGCATTGCATTGTAGGTCTTCGTTCCTCAGCTTGGCGTTTGCGATTTCACTTCATCATACCATTCCCATGCGTTGAAGTTACAGGCTACAGTGGCTGAAGCAGGGTCAGGACTCGGGACAGCAGCAGCAAGACGGGTCCCATGGATAATTATTCGAAAAAAATAGACGGGTCCCATGGATCGATCGCAACTTGGATGCTGTGACCACCTGTTGGACAACAAACTACTGCACGCTCCTCTTTAACCCATCCAGCAAAAAAAAAGAAAAGAAAAATAGTGATTATTCAAAAAAAAAAGGAAATATAGAAGGCAGGTTTAAATGGCAGCATCGGTGTCGGCGCCTAGCATGGCAGTAAGCAGTAAGCACAGGCACACCTCCCCAGCGGCAACTGGCAATGCTCTCAGCAGCACAAGCTTCACGAGATAGTCATCAAGCAATGATGCTGTGACTGCAGGAGAGCAGAAAAGATCTTACTCGTGCTACCTACTGTCCATTACTCCAGATTATCCACCGACACCCAGCATATAACACAAAAAAGCCTCATATCCTGACGCCACTCCCATAACATAATACTACAGCAAGACAATGTGGACCCTCAGCACCACAAACTTCAAACTGAAAATCAACAATGGTATGCCAACAAGGTACAGACATCAGGAAATTAAATAAACTGACCTCAGCAACCATAGAACATCACTAGCACAGCTAGGGCCTCAAAACAGAAAGCAGATACAAATGGATCTGCCGGCATGCAAATGCTCAATATCATGCTATCAGCTAATATTAAACAAGCAAATCTTGATGTATTAGTTTGATATTACCAAAGATTCAGCACTCTCTTTTTTCCAAATGATCAAAAGAGACTACTGTAATAATCACATTACTTCCTAGCATTTAAGATTAGAGTTTTTGTTTTATTTGCTTCTTAGTCTATTTATGTAACATAGCTTTAAGGTCAACAATAACATGATAATGAAGAGGATGGATACAATACAGGCATAGACTAATACAAAGAGTCAAAACAACCATAGGGGCATAGGGCAGCGTGTATGCCAGACTAAAAATGGATCTAAAATTCACAATAATGTTACAGATACAATAGAAAGAGAATGACTAACTAATAACCAGTCAATAGTTCAAATGAGAGGGGGAAAAAGACGTGACATTATGTTGACTAGAGGTGTCTTTAGGCAAAGGCTACAATTATTCTGTGTTTTCGCTAGTTCGGGGTACAGGCAAAAGCATCAGTACATCTATAAGTAAAATTGATTATGACCTACTTTCAGGCGGACTTCACCGGAAGTGGCATCATACAACTTACCTGAACATTATAGGCTACTATCTTATACGAAAAATCCATTTAAGAAAAGAAAAAATAAGTGTCCAGTTTCTTCCATTATATTCACTGCTCTATACTCATGAGACAATTGGCAAATACATTCACAAAGTCAACAACTTGAAGCATCATCTCAAAAGAACATGGCTACTGACAACAAACATCACCTCAGCAAGAAATGACTGGTGCATAACCAACTTCTTTTGTGCGCACTAGCAAAAAAATTCCTTCCAAAAGTCTGAAAGCATGGCCTAAATAAGAAAGCTATAGTGTGTACCATACTGCATACATCATTCACGCCAATCTGAAGCCTGCCATTTCTAAGTTGTGGGCCATCATATCAAGCTACTGTTACTACTACAGTTTCCCCAGTTTTGTTCATAGCATTGCCTGTGTCCAACATAGCATAAAGTGCATATTAGACATTTCAAAAGAAGTAAATATTATACGACACACTGGAATCGTCATACAGCCTAATATAATTCTCGCGTGCCTTGTTTTCACTGGAGAACACATGGACATTATCAATCAAGCAAAATGATTTATAAAACCAATGGCACATAGCCCTAATAAAAATGCAGGACACTGCACATTCATTGTGAATGTCTAACACCGTCTGTTGGGTTAACAAAAATGTCCATGTAACGCTAAGTTATATGTTCATAAGCAGGCACCAAATATATCAGAATCAGGCATGTAAGACTGCCATACTAAAAAGATGATCAAATTTAAATAATAAATCTATGTTTTAATGTAGTTACGACGAGGGATGAATTTTTATCTTGCAAGCTTTCAACTCAACAACTGATAGAAATCTGACATGTTGATGTATTGCAATGCTGGTGATCGTGAGGACCACAAACAGCAAAACTTAGTGTTCGATGGATAGTTTTTTCAACTTTTTGCTGTCTCCTATACCCATGGTGGAAAATGCATTCGCAAAGTCAACTACTTAACTTCAAGTTGAAGCATCATTCTTCAGTGAAAGATGGCTACTGACAATAAGCACTAACCCTGGAAGAAATAACAGGTGCAAAGCCAACTTCCTTTGTAGGAGCTAGCAAAAAGTTCTTTCTTAAGGCCTCAAAGCCTGACCACTATACTACATCACTCACAACAATCTGAATCCCTAGGCATTTCTAACTTCTGGATCATGGTATTAAGCTACTAATTACAGTTTTCCTTATCCATATGCATTGTTCAACATGGCATATAGAGTGCATATTAGCATTCATTCACACTTGAAAGGAAAAAACAACCAAAAAAATAGAAACCCCAAGAATCGTCATACAGTCTAGCTGTCAAGTGCCTTGCTGTCAGTAACAGCAAAGAACACCCCAACATTGTCTACTGAGCAACATAATTTATAAACCAAAAGTGCATAGCCCTAATAAAACAGCAAAACACTGCACATTCATTTTCAAGTCCAATTTGATACATTGGGGTAACAGAAGTGTTTGGGAAATGAAGTTTTATCTATGGCCTTTTTATTGTTGATTGGTAACGTAGGTATAATCAAATAGTATCAGAGTAAGAAATTAGGATCACTAAATAATATGCATCCAATTTGGTGATGGTGAGGACTAAAGGCATCAAAACTTAGTGTTCAAGAATGTGTTTATCAATGTATTTGATGTCTAGAGTCTCGACTACATAAGTGGCATATTGTACCTGAGTACCTCTGAGATGTATCCTGTCCTGCATCTTGTTCCATCATACTAAAAGAAGAAAGAGATGAATGAAAAATAAGGCAAGCTGAGTATGCAAAAGATAGGAAAGGCACAAGTCATGAACAGTGCTTGAAACTGAATTATCAGGAATCAACTAGATGGTTTAAAACTGGATCCAATCATCCTTGATACTACAGAACATAGGTGCCTTCATTAATCATCATGGAGTAGGCTTCCTGCAACCACATACATCTATGCCCTAGAAGTTCCTTGTTTTCTTAGATGCTTGACCCAATTCCACGAGTTTCCCTTGTTGCTTCGGCAGGTAAGCACCTGATAAAGACATGCCCCCATAGGGGAACAAATAAAACTTGTAAGTCACAACTGTGAACAACCCCAACCATCACCTAGCAGCAGCACAATCAATCAGGCAATTGATTCAGGAGCATACAATGCTCACTGACCTATAGAGCACTAAACTGGTCTTCACTCAATTGGACCATAGACATATTCAATAAAACAACAGACCACAAAACTATGTACATACTGCAACCAATTTCAGGAGAAATCCCTTCATACTTTTCTGTTCTTACCGGGCCTGGAGACGAGGTTGATGCGGGACCGTGGCGCGGCGAACATCCAGCTGTCGTCATCAAGCGATCTCACCTCCCTCTGCAGCGCCTCCATCACCTCCGACTTCAGTTCTGCGCGGAAAGGGATAACCCAATCGGTCAGCCACCCAAGCTAGGGCTTGCACGAGAAAGGGAGGCGTCTTACCAGCCACGGCCTCGTCCTTGCGGTAGAGCGCGTCGATGGAATCCGCGACGTCTTCCGCTGCGGAGACGGCACCTCCGCTCGCCGCCGATACGGTCGACCTCGCCGGCGAGCTCATCTACGCCCTCCCCTCTCGGGCCCGACTGCTCCGGCTGTAAGGAACCAGCGGCGCGCCTCTGAGCTCGACCTCGCCGACTGGGAGCTGACGGATTGGACGAGGAGGCGTCGGTTTGTCGCTGGCCCGGCGGCCTGTTAGGAGCAAGGGGAAGCGCCCTTTCAGACGAGTAAAATTGAAACACGTTCAGATGGGTCAGACCCTCAGAGTGTCACGCCGAAGTGCCACAATTCTTTTCGGGAAAAAAAAGTGCCACAATTCTGCGAAGCCAAAATATGAAAGTTTTTTTTTCGGAGAGAGAGTACTTCATTCATTCAGTATGCAACAAATTACAGTCAAAATTGATTAAGGGGGTGTTTGTTTCTTTAGTCACTCCTAAAATTCCTGTCACATCAAATGTTTAAATATTAATTAGGAGTATTAAACATAGACTAAATATAAAATCAATTGCACAGATGGAGACAAATTTGCGAGAAGAATCTATTAAGCCTAATTAGTCCATGATTTGACAATGTGATGCTACAGTAAACATGTGCTAATGATGGATTAATTAGGTTTAATAGATTTCGTCTCGTGAATTAGCCTCCATCTGTGTAATTAGTTTTTATAATTAGCTCATGTTTAGTCCTTCTAATTAGCCTCCAAATATTCGATGTGACATGAATTAGTCCGGACTAAATCCGGACTAAAGATCCAAACACTCCCTTGTACACAAAGTGGGGCTCTGAAACACCACGTGGCACAATGCACCGTATGTCTAGCAAAATAGGCAAGCTCCCTTCTAATTTTCACAATACATGACTAGCAAGAGCCTCAATGCTCCCTTGACCTCCTCATGCAAGAAATGCCATCTTGATCGATCTTCAGAGCTTGACTTAAGATGAGCCACCACGTTGGAGCAATCTGATTCAATGATAGTAGGCTTTTTAATCCATTCAGCTGCCAGTTGGACACCCTCACGGCAAGCAAAGACCAATCACGGAGAATACGCCAAGAGGACAGTAAAACATGAGCATCATGGTCGCCGATGACAACTCCAAGACTTGCTTCACCTGTTTGCTCACAGAACGATCCATCCACGATTAGTTTCACCCAGTCCACAGGGGGAGGCGACCAGGAGGACTTCTTGGAAGCCACTGAATGCCGATCAGAACCATTTGACTTCCTTTTCCAAACATCCAACTTTGGCCCTTTGCCCTTTATGTCAGTTTCCTTGTCACGCCGGATTTGTAATAATGTTTCCCAGTAATTTACCAGAAAGCGTACAGACCCTGAAATAGAGCAGTCCCCCTTGCCATGTACTGCATCGTTGCGTACGCGCCATGCATGCCATAAGAGAAATAGGGTCTGGGCCCTCTCCTCTAGACTGAGATCAGTTAGCAGAAGTAACAGCCATTCTGGACCCGATTTCATGAACTTTTGTTCAGGTGCAATCTCCCAACTCTTTCGTAGTGCCTGTGGAAGAGCTCTAACTTTAGTACACGAGATGACAGCATGGAAAGCATCCTCCTCTTCCAAGCCACAAAGTCTGCAGGAGCTATCCACTTCTAAATTTCTTCTCTTTCTGTTCTCCATGGTGGCCAAGGCATCTCTGGCCAATCTCCAAGCAAAGATTTTTATTTTTTGAGGAACAGTTGTAGTCCAGATCGATGCCCATATTTTGCGATCACCAACGCCCTGGTTACTTGACGATCCCACGTTCTGCTCCTTCGTGAACTCATGGACTGCAAGGCGATAAGCACTACGGACAGAGAAAATGCCACCCTTTCATAATGCCATGCCAAGAAATCATTCACTTGTCTTGTCGGGATAATTATCTTCAGTTTCATCGGCTGTCATACATATATTTATGGGTACACCGGAAAGTTTGACAGTTCCAAATATGGAGCCGGATACCGAGACGCATCTGATATGATATGAAGAACATGGCGCAGGACGGTGTAGTCTACATGAAAATGCAAGAACTAGTCGAGGATTAAGAAAGTGCTTGTTGTAATAACTAATAAGTGTAAAACTCCTCTAGTCATATCCGACTAGTATTCTTGTAAATCAACCGACCTGTATGTCGACATTTAGTAGCGTCAACTAGTGAAGATTTTCTGCGTGAATCCTCGGATGTGTTAGCTCGCAAGACACAAGAGGTTTATACTGGTTCAGGCAATCCGTCCTACGTCCAGTTCGTGGCACAACTTTTTTATTTCCTGTGCTCGAGGGCTCAAGTTTGTAGCAGGGGGTTACAAACGGTGTGTGTATGCATATGTGCTCTAATGAGGATTGAATCCCTTTCTCGTTCCCCATGCCTTTATATACACGGTTCATGAGAGGGGTTACATTCTCGGTTGCGTCCTCTTATTCAGTCAGGCATCTCCCTCCGACTGGTGGTCGTGGGCCCTATCCCTCAGTCGGGGCTTCTCCTTGCTTGACTTCCGTTGAAACCTTTGTCCGGACCCCTTCGTTCAGTCACCTCAGTTACCGAACTCGGCCCCTACAGGTATTCGAGGGCGGAGCTTGCCATCAGTCTCATCACCTGGCGTCGTCATAACGGTGGACGAAAACTGGATGGGCATGACCGGGTACAGCATTGCGACGCCGTCACCGACTATGGATCTTTATCTTGAAGCAGTTGTCGTTCCTTCCTAGGCACAGAATACGGTGCGTCCAACTGGCCAGCCCGCGTTTCCTCATCTCGGCCCACGCGAGCACCGGTGCAGTTGTCATATCAGGCAGACCTAGCCACGCCCTAGGGACATGGTAGGCCTAGCCCATCGTTGCGCCTTGGCCTTCGCTTGGTAACTTGGACCAGGCTAGCAGCCTATTTATCTCGGTTCCTGAGCCTCCTTCTGGGGCACTGTCGATCAGCCGGGCAATGATGATAGTGGTTTATCTTTCGGCCTAATCGGTGTCTTCTTGCTAATCTCACCATCTTCCGGATTTGTCGATAGATTAAGGTATCCCTAATCTAGATATCTGTTAGTAGCTCCTGAGTCCTTCTTCGAGTGGAAGTCGGGGAAGGATTGTGTCCTGTCAATGGTCCCTCTTTTCGTCACTCCTGTCAGTCCAGCGCGTGTCCTTTATTTTACTATAATCAAGTTGTGATGGGATGGTTTTCTACTCCACATCCCGTTAGGGCGACTTGTAATCGCGTCCAATTACTCTTTTCGTCTGGCCGGTCAGGGGGGGGAGCATTTTCCATACGCGGGCGCCATGGGGACTGCGCCTTTGGGAAGGACCTTCTATCATCTGCGCATAGCTGTGGTTGGATATAAATGGGGGGAGTAACGTCCCCCTCCTCTCATCCATCTTAGCACTCCGGAGGAGATGGTGTTCTTCCCTTCCTCCGATGAAGGGAGGCCTCCCGACGGGGCCACTGGCCTCAAACCATGGGTGTGGTTCTGCCTTAGGTGATAGGAGAATGTCGGCGAGTGGAGGGCTGTGACGAAGGCGTGTGGAGGCAGCAGAGCAGCCGGTTTAAGGACAGCTTCCATGCTGCCCCTAATACTGTTGGCCATCTCGTCAGTACTATTGGCCATTTCATTGGTGAGGTGGCCAGTTGTGTTGATATCCACGGTTGATCCAGGGACACTTGGTTAGCCGTGGGTGTCGTCCTAGTGGGCGCTGGCGTTTGTCCAGGTACCATCGCGGATGGCTCGCCATCTTCATCCGGTGCTTCCCACCGGGGGCCCGATTGAGCGATGGGCCTTATCCTAGCTCTTCTCCCAGCCTTTGATCGCCCCTTGTGTAGTGGTCGGGGTAAATGCTTCCTTTTGAGTCTGTTTGAAAGGAGCTTCCCTGGCCCTTTTAGGCAGGCTGCTGATGCTAGCAAAAGGTCGGCGAGGAGCTTTGCTACCTCATTCCACCGCGGTTGTAACACCGGTAGCTGTTTTCTTGCCTCATCATCCTAATGGGTGACGGCTATCGGGGATAGATCCCCAGTACCCGCAAGGAAGGAAGAAGGCGGACTCCTACTAGAATTCCCCTGTAATCCTACTAGTATTCCTCCTTGTAACCGACTAGTAATCCCGCCTCCTAGAGTATATAAAGGAGGGTAGGGGTCCCTAGATCGGTAGGCGAAGACCTCATAGAGAACCATCATCAATAGCCAACAATCAGGCTACACAACACCCAAACGCAGGGCGCAATATACAACACCCCAAATAGGACGTAGGGTATTACGCTACTCTGGTAGCCCGAACCTGTATAAATCCGTATCTTGTGTCCTCGCTTTTACCTTCGAGTTCCAGGTCCGGCGATCCCCCACCTACCAATATATTACCTCGGGATGCCCCTTGGTAGGTTGCCAGGTATAAAACACCAACATCTGGCGCGCCAGGTAGGGGTGATTGTCGAGATCATCGAGCGAGCTTGAAGGATCTCATCTTCAAAATCAATCTACTTGATGAGAAGTAAGTTGTCGAGTTCCAATTCGAAGCGGATACGAGAATCTTGTGGGAGATCAATTGGTTGTCAGCTTGTTTGCTTGCAAAAAGCTACAACACTGGTTGCACTGCTATAGCTGATCATCCTCTGTGGTTCCGTGTGTCGCTCAAGGCTGATGATACGCTACTGCTCCACGCCCGGAATTATTTTTCCATCTCCGAGTCGAAGTCACCGACAATGCATCTTAAGATAATTGCCTCCAATTGCCGAATCCTATACTGAAGCAATGAAGGCCAATCAATATTCCATCTACTACTCATGCGCTGAGGAAACTATCAACTTGAGTACTCTTTGTGCAAGGCTACTTTTTGGAGTTTCAATACACGTACTAGGAAGGCTACCAGGAGATCTATTCCTCTTCATACACGTACTCAAGAAATGCACGTGGAACTTCAGCATGCATGACTACGCTGGCTTCACCAGAAGGCTTAGCGATACAATAGCGACTACCTAAAACTTCTCGTCTCGACTACAAACTAGTCGAGGGCGGGTTCCATGTGATCAACAAATAGTTAGAATTGACTCCAACTAGTCGGCTTCATCAACAACTGTCGCGACTTCACGACGACCACTACGGCTTCGTCGACAATCGTCCACGAATCAAGCTAAGTTACTTTTTAAATTATTTCATATAATTTTTTTGACTTGTTTTTCACATGATGGGCAACGCGCTGAGTACTTATTTGTGTATGCTTCTCGATGGGAATTACCCTTTGGAGCTACACCATGTCGACTATTCCTGGGGTATGTTGACCGACCGTCACGGGCTAAGTACATCGAATTAGGAGGCTATGGCCACGAGCTTGGTGCATTGAGTGCTGGAGGCTTACAGCGGCTACACCATAAGGAGGCACAAATCCTATGCGCGGCAATATGCGCTCTTCTCGCTAAAAGGCAGAAAAGTCTCAATGACTACTTTACACGCAATCGCGCTCTCTTTTTATCGCAATGTCGACTACTTATTTTTGCTGTCTCCTTTTAGCGGTCACTAATCTCCTCGAGCAGAACACGCCTTAATCCATGAAAGCCTCAAATTTTTAGTCATGCCTAAATGCTAGGACATGAGACAAAGATCTCCGTAGCAGCAATGCTAGCACGCGTACACGCGGCAAAGATCTCACACGCAGTGGCAATGGCTAAACAGGGACTGAGAGCCTAAATGTAATAGGCTAACTACTCAGGAAAAATATGGTCAAAATAAGAGCATGACGCACAACATTTACATTACATTTATCACTGAATAACTTTTAGTAGTTTCAATATTCTACAAATATTCTACATAATGTATGCTTTTTTTTTTCAGGTCAAGCTTTGACGACGACTCTTCAGGACGCTCAGCGTACTCCAGTGGCTTAGTTAGCTTCTAAGCTCGGGGGCTAAGTGCCAAATAACTACTCAACGTGGCTCCTACGGCTCACCTGGTGCATAAGCTTGGGGGCTAGACATCGCAAAACTACTCAAACGACGACTGTCGTGAAAACTAAAGCTCACTAGACCCTTGAATTGATCATGTAATCATTTCAAGGCGAGGGGGCTGATAAGCTACACCCAACAATTGATTTTTTTAAAGATTTTATTGACCCTCAGCCTGATTCTTTGATTCAACCTAAGGCTCGAGGGCTACTCCATATGGAGTGCGACTTTCGCCGCCCTCCATATCACATTCCAAAGATGAAGATTACAAAATTAAGATTATCAAGGCTTGAGCACACCATAGCCTCATGGAAGCTTTGAAAAACTTTGAAGATTTAGCTAGACAAAGTACTCGAGAAGCACTAAACTACTTGGCGAGGATCTAAAAAGTACTCGAAGACTGCTGCATTCGACTATGAAACGCTTAGGGGTTTGTCAGGGATAGATCCCCAGTACCTGCAAGGAATGAAGAAAGCAGACTTCTACTAGAATTCTCATGTAATCCTACTAGGACTCCTTCTTGTAACGGATTAGTAATCCCACCCCCTGGAGTATATAAGGAGGGAAGGGGTCCCTAGATCGGTAGGCGATGACCTTATAAAGAACTATCATCAATAGCCAACAATCAGGCTACACAACACCCAAGCGCAGAGCGTAATATATAACACCCCAAACAGGACGTATAGTATCATGCTACTCTGGCAGCCCGAACTTGTATAAATTCGTGTCTTGTGTCCTCGCTTTAACTTTTGATCCATGTGCTTGTTTTTTGGGCTGGTGGTTTCTTTCATTCCTTTGGCCCAATGGGCTAATAGCCCTTCGGCAGGGCGGCGTCCCACCATGCAATGCACTAGCGCTGCTCGCATCAACTCTGTTAGAAGTTGAAGGGTCACCCCATGACTTCACGCTGTTAGGATCCACCCCATCCTTACCACTGGCGGTTCCGCTTCCCTCGCTCCGGCGCGAGTAGTGGCAGGCCCTGTTGCGCCTGCGCACATCCCGTCGGTTCCTCTCCTCCTCCTTTATAAGCCGTCTGGGGGTGATAGGGATCTATTCCTTCTCCCCTCCTTCCTCATCTCGCATCCGCACGCCGCTCACTCCTTGCCACTGCACACACTAGGGCTTGTTGCACCTTCGACTCCACCACCGTCGCACCATGGGATCACCTCCGCTTGGATCCGTAGCCTATTCAACAAGGGATTCCTCCTCCTGCAGGAGGAATCTGGGTGGAGTCTTCCCTAGGGGGAATCCTTCCATGAGCCTCAATCGGTGAGACTGTGGTCTTCACTCCGTTCTATGATTGGGGGCTCGGCTTGCCAGTGCATCCATTTCTCCGGACACTCCTCCACCATTACAAGCTAGAGCTGTGACACCTTAACCCTAACAGGTTGCTCCACTTCGCCGCCTTCATCACCTTCTGTGAGTACTTCCTCGGCGTGCAGGCGAACTTCCTGTTGTGGGTGTATTTCTTCAACGTGCACATCGAGACTTGCCCCAGCCTTCGTGGCGAGGGCAGTGCTTCCATCGGTGGTGCCGGCATCTGGCTGCGACTTGGGAGGGGGAGGGACCTCTTTGGTATATATTTCAAAGGAGCAGTTGGAGGTTTCTTGACGACGAGGAGCTCACTTTGATCACGAGGTGGTTCATGCGCTTCAATGACAACCGCAAGAACTGATGAAGGAACAAAACAACTGCTTTGAGTGTGGCAAGCCAGGTCACTTCGCCGCCGACTGCCTCGACAAGAACAAGTCCAAGAACGGGTATGACTACAGCAAGTACAAGTACAAGAACAAGGACAAGGACAGCAAGAAGAAGAAGAAGAAGTACACCGATCGTGAGAAAAAAGGAGTACCGCAAGAAGGTCAAAGCGCGTGCCTTCATCGCCTCCCTTAACGATGTCGACTCCGACACCGATGACCACACTGACTCAAGCTCAAGTGAGGAGGACGACAACTGCAAGGAAAAAAAAGGACGGCAAGAACTTCAACAACCTCTGTTTCTACTTTATCAAGAATCGCGATAGGTACTGCGTCATGGCCCTCAACACCGACAATAAGAAGGATGGCAAGGAAAGCAACTCTAACATAGAAATAGAGGTAAAGCCTACTCCTGAACAACTTGCTTTGGAAGTAGAGGAACTTAATGATTGGTTGCTAAATCAAGATAAGTTGCTTAAAAAGGCTGCTCGTGAACGAATTGAGCTTAAGGCTAAGTTGGAGAGTGCTTTGATTGAAATAGATTTGCTAAAATTTGCTCATACTATTTTTGATGTTGTTGAGTGTGATGAACGTGCTGTTCACATGGCTAGTATAGCTTCTTTGCAATCTAAGCATGCTTTGCTTGTAGATGAGCTTGATTTGACTAGGGCTGCTCTTGATGAAGTTAAGACTAGACCTGTTTTACTTGGTGCTTGCAAATCTTGCCCTGCTTTACAGATTCAAGTTGATGATGCATGTGCTAAGTTTAAATCTCTTAAGAAATATGATTTAATTGCTAAATATAAAGTTCTTGAATGCACAAAATGTCCTAAACTTAAACATTATTTGCAAAATACTGAGGATGAAAATTACTACTTGCGCACAGCTCTCAATTGGTTGTCAAGTAGGGAACCTCAGTTGGGTATGATGATTCAGGAGTTTAAAAGGGCTGATGGTTTTGGGATTGGGAATGTGATCAAGCAATGTAGATTTGATGGGCTGTATGAGAAGGTTTTTGATGGGTTGTATGAGAAGGTTGGTCAGTGCAGTGGTGAGAGAGAAAAACAAGCAACTTCCACCCCTTGTGAGCCACTCAAGCTGAGTGGAGAACATACCAACCCAGATTGTGAGAAAAACCCTATGGAGTGTGTTAAAGATGGAATGGTCATTGAGATACTACCAAAAGTTCCAAGGAAACCCATTTGGGTGGAAAAACCCAATCACCTCAGAAACAAGCTTGACACACTTCCTGATATGCCTTTGAAGAAACCTCCACCAAAATCCCAAGCTAAACCACAACCAAGAATGAACACTCAACCCAAAGCTAACCCACAGCCAAAACAACCTGCTCGGTTCCACTGTGGGTACTGTAAAAGGGTGGGTGATCTTGAGGACTTTTGTTTTTGAAGAAAAAAAAGCTTTGAGGCGTGAGCGTGTTTGGGGCAACAAGGACATGTACTACCATTCTCATGGTGTACATGCGCCTAGAACAGCTCCTCCACCTCGTCATATGGATAGTGTGCGTTTAGCTCCTTCTCGCAGGATTGCCAGGCATGCTCCTCGTTATGGTCAATATGACTTAGGACAACATGGCCGTGGCTTTGAGTCTCAGAGGCACAACGGACCACGTTTTCCCCCTCGTGGTGGCCGTAGTCCCCTAGTGAGTCGAGAGATGGTTGATTTTGCTAACCTCACTCTTGAGCAAATAGTTCGACACTGGTATTCTACTTGTTTCACTAACCCCAGTGTTGAAACATTTGCTCATCCTTGGTCTACTTTTTGAGCAGGTTGGAGGCCTGGAGAACACGTGGCTTATTGACTCCAGTTGTTCTCGTCAGATGACCGATGATCATAGATGGTTCTCCAGCCTCACCCCGATGATGACCAGATAGTACATCACTTTCGGGGATAATAGCAAAGGTAAGGTATTGTTTGAAGGAGCAATACAGGTAAGTGAGAATTTCATGCTCAGTGAGTTGCTCTTGTTGATTCCCTCGACTTCAATTTGCTTTTGGTTTGGCAACTACTTGATGATAGTTTTGAGGTTCGTTTCAAGCATGGGGCCTCACGGATTTTAGACTCTCGAGGTGATCTTGTGTGTATGATCGTCCTCGAGGGTCAGGTGTTTCGAGTTGACTTCTCTAAGTCATTTGGTCTCTCTCGGTGTTTAGTTGCTGGTTCGTCTTCTGAGCTTTGGAAGTGGCATAGGAGATTGGGTCATTTGAGCTTTGATTTGGTTTCCCGTTTAAGTGCTCTTGATCTTATTCGAGGTTTGCCTAAGCTAAAATTTGAGAAGGATCTTGTTTGTGCTCCCTGTCATCATGGCAAAATGGTTGTCTCTTCTCACCCACCTATGAACCAGGTGATGATCGAGCATCCAGGGGAGCTATTGCATATGGATACAATTGGTCCAGCTTGCATTTGCTCAGTTGGTCGGAAGTGGTATGTTCTTGTGGTTGTTGACGATTTCTCGAGGTATTCATGGGTCTTTTTCATGGAATCTAATGAGGAGACATTTCCTTTTGTTCGAGATTTGATCTTAAGGTTGAGAAATGAGCGACCTACAGATGCCATGAGAGCTATTCGTAGTAACAATGGCACATAATTCAAGAACGCTAATTTTAAAGCCTTTTGTAATGATCTTGATCTTGAACACCAATTTTCATCGCCTTATGTCCCTCCTCAGAATTATGTTGTTGAACGAAAAAATCGGACTCCTTGTGAAATGGCTAGGACGATGCTCGATGAGCATAGGACTCCTAGAAAATATTAGGCCGAAGCCGTCAACACTGCTTGCTATATTTCCAATTGAATCTTCTTACGAGCTTTACTGAAGAAAACCTCTTATGAGCTGATGCATCGACGCACCCCCAAAGTAAGTCACCTGAGAGTGTTTGGCTGCAAGTGTTTCATTCTCAAGTAAGGTAATTTGGACAAATTTGAGTCTTGTTCTACGGATGGTATTTTTCTAGGATATGCTTCTCATAGTCGTGTGTATCATGTGTTTAACCTTGAAACTAACCGGATCATGGAAACTTGTGAGATTACCTTCGATGAAACTATATTTTGCACAACTCCTATCTTTGAGGTTTTAGGTGAACATGAAATGGGGCAAAGCATCTTTGAGGAAGAGCAAGAGGATATTGATAGTGGTGATGAAGAGGATGAAGAGATTGACCATGCTCCAGCTGTTGCACCTGAATCTTCTACTTTGACTACAAGAGTTGATGGCCCTACCTCCACTTCCACTACTTTAAGCCATCAACAAGTACCACTACATGATGATGAAGAAGAAGATTAGAGTGGTCCAGCTGCTGTTGAGAGGGAGGCAACTTCAGAGAGAGAGGCTCCACGACATATTCGGCGTCACCATTCTCCACAACAGATGATTGGTAACTTACATGAACGCACCACTAGGCACAGGTCTAGGCAGATTTCACACTTGCACATTCTACATTTGTTGCCTGTTTCGAACCTCGAGATATTGGACATGCTTTATCTGATTCAAACTGGGTTAATGCCATGCATGAGGAGTTGGAGAACTTTGAGCGAAACAGGGTTTGGGTTTTAGTTGAACCACCTCCAAATTGCCATCCCATAGGAACAAAATGGGTTTTCAAAAACAAACAAGGTGAGGATGGGTTGGTTGTGAGAAACAAAGCTAGGTTGGTTGCCCAATATTTTTGCCAAAAAGAGGAAATTGATTATAAGGAAACTTTTGCCCCTGTTACTCATTTGGAAGCGATTAGAATCCTTCTAGCCTTCTCTGTGGCTAAAGGTTTTAAGCTCTTCCAAATGGATGTGAAAAGTACCTTCCTAAATGGTTTTATTGAAGAGGAAGTGTATGTGAAACAACCCCCTGGTTTTGAGAATCCTAAACATCCTGATCGTGTTTTCAAACTCCAGAAAGCTCTTTATGGCCTAAAACAAACACCTAGAGCGTGGTATGCTAGATTAAAATCCTTTTTGCTTGGGAATGTGTTTGAAATGGGGTCAGTGGATAAAACACTCTTTCTCCTGAGGCAAGGCAATGACTTGTTGATTATTCAGATATACATGGATGATATTATCTTTGGTGGGTCTTCTCATACTTTGGTTGCCAAATTTGCAGATGATATGAGCAGGGAATTTCAGATGTCAATGATGGGTGAGTTGACCTTCTTCCTCGGGTTACAAATCAAGCAAAGCAAGGATGGGACATTTGTGCACCAAGGCAAGTACACGAAGGGTGTGCTGAGGAAGTTTGATATGGCTGACGCCAAGCCATTGTAAACTCCCATGGCGACGACGACGGTTTTGGATGCGGATGAAGATGGAGAACCGGTGGACCAGAAGGAGTACTGAAACATGATCGGCTCCCTCCTGTACCTGACGGTGACGATGCCGGACATACACTTCGTCGTGTGTCTGTGCACTCGTTTTCAAGCTTCACCAAGAACATCTCATCATCAAGTGGTAAAGAGAATCATGAGGTACCTTCGTTTCACACCTAAGTTTGATTTGTGGTACTTTGCCTTCTCGACACTCACACTTCGTGGTTACTCCGATGCGGATTTCGCTGGGTGTCTATTGGATCGCAAGTCCACTTCTGGTACTTGTCAGTTTGTTGGTTCTTCTTTGGTTTACTGGTCTTCTCACAACAGTCCAATGTTGTTCAGTCTACCAACGAAGCCGAGTATGTTGTCGCTGCTAGCTGCTGTTCCCAGCTGTTGTGGATGATCTCCACTTTAAGAAACTTTGGTTTGAGTTTTTCTCATGTACCCCTCCTATGTGACAGTACGAGTGCCATCAGTGTATCCAAGAATCCTGTTCTCCACTCAAATGTACACATAGATGTAAGATATCACTTTCTGAGAGATCATGTTGAGAAAGTGGATATTGACCTTGGTCACATTGCTACCTAAAATAAACTTGCTGACATCTTCACCAAACCCTTGGATCAAGCCACTTTTGCTCGTTTGCGGGGGGAGTTGGGTGTGCGCTTTCCCTTTTGAGTTGAGTTTTGGAGCTTCTCTTGTATTATACTTGTATCATATTTCTGTGTATACCATGGTAAGCTAGCCACCTTTTCTTGATAGCATTTTGTGTTTTTTTGATGTATATCTTATCATGCTATCTTTTGTGATATATTGTGGTGGATGATACATATGAATATCATGTCATGCTTTACATTAATTCACTTTTGGGTATGGCATGTTGTTCATATGTATCATTTTAGCTTAGTTCCATTGCATCTATATCATGTTGCATTTGTATCATATTGCACTAGATGAGCTTCTCCTATATACCATGTGTACTTTCTTATGCTACTTGTGAGCGAGTGCTTTGGTTGGTGATTTTGATGCAATGTGCAGTTATGCTCTTGATGATATTGTCTTATAAATATATGATGAGATAACTGCTTTTGAATCCCATGCTAATTCTACTCTATGAATTTGACTTACTTATCACCTATGAGTAGATGCTTGGTTGTGCATTGCTTTTGCTTGAATGCTGGCTCCATGTTTAGCTTATGCTTGGAATTCATGTTCTTTTCAATTGGGTCAAAGACCTAGATATTAATGCAAATGTTTAGCCCATGATGCATTCCTTGGGGAAGCATGGCTTCTTTGTACCGCAAAGCCACTTCATGTACCTTGTTTATGTGAATGATGAAAAAAATGATGAAAAGAAAAATTCAATAATTCAACAAGTGTTTATGCTTAATGTTCATATCTTTGCTTGCTTAGTTGTTACATGATGTCTGCCAAAAGAAGTAGGCACATGGCTTCAACGAGTTTTGACATGACTTGTGATGCATATGCGGGTGTTTGCAATGATCTCTTGTTGAGAATGTATCTTCCTTGTATGAGCTCTGATGGTATAGTTTATTCTTGCTTGTGTGATTTATGACTAGATGCTTGCTCATATGGTGATATTTTTGCAAATTGTTAAAACTTAGCACATGTTATGCCTTATGCTTATATCATAATATCCTCTTGATGGCGATGCAATTGCTCTTTATGATCTACATACTTCTGCATTACCTCACTGGTAGCCTTTGTGAGTGCTTTGTGATATACTTGAGAAGCTTGCTAGGTTCTTCATTTCCATGGCTTGCATTTTGTGCTCTCATACTATCCTTGATGTTTGCATTGTCAACAAGGAGGAGAGATTCACACAAACTCAATTATCTGTCAAGGGGGAGAGATTGCATGTATGCATGTTTTCAGGAGGAGTGCATATGTTCAGGGGGAGTTTTGTGAGCTTGTTATGCTCTTGTGCTCTTTTGCTAGTTGCGTTGAGCTTTTTACCTCTTCTTGAGGAGCCGGCGTTTAGTTTGAGTATTTGATCTTCACATGATTGGTGTTGAGCCATTTCTGCCTCTTCTTGAGGGATCATGTGTTTTTGTTTTAATTGTGTAGAGTCGTTGCCCTTATCTTAGGGGACTGAGACTTTTCATTTCGAGTTTCTTCTTTTTATTCTTTTACAACTATGAATTTGTATTGGGTGGTGTCAATGCACTCATCAAGGGGGAGATTGAGGACCAATGGTGGTCACCCTTGGATGATGAGTGATTGACAATGTTGTGTTGGATTGATGTTGCTTTTGGCTTGTGGTGTGTAGGTGTAGGATGCGGTGTGGCGGTCGACGGCGTGCGGTGAAGGTCAAGCGAAAGGTTCATGTCGATGGACCAAGGGCGGTGAAGGATGAATGCGAATAAGCTTGGACTGATGGACCCGAGGAGTCCGAGCGGAGTCATGGGCGGTCCATATGATGCACGGAAGGGCAAGAGAACATGACGGGATGGAGACAGCATCAGTCGAGTTGAGCGGGAGCCTCGGCGGAGGCCGGACACGCATCGACATCGAGGAGGTCGCATGGCGGCCAAGCGGAGATGGACGGTTTGGGTGGTTTGGGCCTTAAAACCACTGCGTAGGCAGGTTTCCCGGTTTGGGCCTCAAAATCGGGGATGAGCCCAGTGCGGTCGGAGCTTTGAGAAGGAGGGCACGTGGCATCATTGCGAAGCTTGCGTCGAGGCGAAGCAAAGTCATGAAGGTGGCGTGTCTGTCTAATGCACCGATAAAAATCTGGACCAAAATGCCCATGCGTAGGCAGTTATCTTAGTTGAAGCTGTAGGGGTAGTTTAATCATCTGCCATAGACTATATATATAGGTGGATGGCTGGTTGTTTCAGCACCTCTCGAGAAAATCCTAATTCATTTGCTTAGAGGCTAGCCAAGTGCTTAGAGAGAGAGGAGAGAGGGAGATGAGAAGGTGATTACTCTTTTCTCATTTTTTTCTTCATCTTAGTGGGTGGATAAAGGGAGGAGACTAGTCCTTATCTTGTAAAGATGTTGACCTCGTGATTTACTTGTGTTTTGATGTCTTAATTCGTGCTAAATCTTTGATTCCCGAGCATTTTTCATTTTCGGTATTTTCGAAGCTATTTTTGGGGATTTTTTTTGTTCTTCATGTTTGAGCTCAAATCTTGTGAGATTTGTTGGGGGAAATTCTTGCTAAGATCCTTGTGAGCATATTTGAAGTAATCCCCCCTCAAACCCCTCACGGATTCGGCTTGAATTCGACATTTTCCCAAAACACTCTCTCTTTTATTCTTGACCAAATTCCATGAGATCCATAGTGAAGTCTTGATCTTTTTGAGATCTTTTGGGAAAAGAGTCACTAGACTGTTGCAGAGCTATGGTTAAAATTTCGTGAATTTTGGAGGTCATTTGATTGAATTTTGAAGTGTTGACCTAAACCTTTTTTGACTATTTTTCTGTGCTGTAGGAAGTTCCGACACTGTGTAGGAAGTTCTGACGGGATGGAAGTTCCAACACAGAATCGAAAGTTTCGATGATTTATTTTTGAAAACCTGAGAGTCTTTGTCGGTAGTTTCTCAATACATCCGATAGGTGATGGAAATTCCGATACAAGGTCGGAAGTTCCGACGAAACCGCAGAGGACCTCTGTCAGAGCTTTCAAGACAATTCCAATTCCACTTTCGGAAGTTCCGATACCTGGAAGATGTTTTGAGCTCTGTCTTGCCCTAATCTTTTGAGTTTGCTTCCGTGTTGCTTCTGAGCTTTACTAGCATCATTCCTAAAGTCAGTAGGTCCACTGTGACTACGTGATCTTGACAATAGCTAGAAGAGAGGGTTGAAGATTATTTTGGGATCAATAATATCATCATGAAGTTTGATTCTTCCATGCATACCCTTGGTGTCATGTTATACGACATAACAAATATTAGCCACATACTATATGAGTGGGTCATGTTGCCAAATGGATTGAAACCATCGGTTGCGAGGCCAAGGCAAATTCCGGCCAATTTTTATCAAAGTATTTCCATGCCTCACCATCAGCTAGATGGCTAAGCTCATTGTCCACCGATTTTCGCTTCAACCCCTTGCCATTGTGCATCCTTTGCGGTTTTTGATGAAAGAAACATCATCTTCAGCCTTGAAACTAGCGGAAAATGCCTCAATACCTTATCAGGAATGCGCTTCTTGTTGTTTGCATCTTTCCATCTTAAATTCGCTTCACAACACACTAGGCACACATCATGTTCGGCTAACGTCTTGCGAAATAATACACAATTATTCTTGCAAATATGGATAGAATCATTGGCGAGTCCCATGGCACGTATATACTTCATTACGTCATCGTAAGATATCAGAACACATGCTCTTGGAAAAGTAAGGGATCCCACCTTTAGAATTGCATTGAATGCAACATTGCTGATCCGATAAAAGACTTGATATGAAGTAACTTCACAACAAATGTAAATTGTGTATATTTAGATCTTGGTGACAGTTTACGCTTTATATGTTCCTTTATAAATTCTAATATTTCCATTTAAACTCTTTAGTGTGGCACATGTCGGCTATCATTTCAGGAAGTCCATCTTCAGTGCCCTCATCCTCCTCCATACCCAATATCTGTTCATTTTCCTGAACTATTTCCTGATCACCATCTTCCTAGAAAACTGCATTATCCACAACCCCCTCATCCGACAAAACCGCAATTTCCTCAACCCATCATCATGCAGAATTGCATTTTCCTGAACCCCATTATCCTACAGATTTGCATTTTCCTAAACCCTATCCTCGAATATTTCTCTATGATGGATCCATCTAGTGTAGGTGCTTGCCATCCCATTCATAAGTAAGTGCAGGTTCACCGCATCTATAGTACATCTAGACTGATTCAGGCATCCATGACACGGGCATAGTACTTGTTCATTGTCAGACTATCTACTCTTAACAAATTCCATGGAATCATTGACCCCTTTCTCATGCTCAGGGGTAAATAGTTGACAACCATGTATCCAATGTCTATCCATCTAGGAAATCTTAGCGAATTCAACTCAAAATTATTGACCAGATTGACGCGCCGCAGCAGGAAGCATAAGATTTGTGCTGCCGTAGGACTGAGCCACCATGGGAAGGCGCAAATCTCCGCCGGAGTGCTCCGTCCTGGCCACTTTCTCTTTGTTCCCTATCGCGGAAGCGCGACAACAGGTAAACTATTTTTTGGCTGCAGCGCGGGCTTTTCTGTTGCCCAATAACACACTCGCCTGAAACTTACCTTACATGTGGGACCCGGTCACAGGAAAGACTTCCCATTCGATCGGTAATAGGTTCGACCCACGGGAGGAGCACGTTTTCATTTTATTTTACCGCTCTATTTATTAGCTTAAACTTACATGTGGGATCCTCGTTGGTTTATGATATTTTCACGAAGCTTATAACGTCACAAAACCATAATGGAACAGCGAGTGATGATTTTTTTTACTACAATGGCAACTTTTATGACGTTCCATAGCTTTTTTCACTAAATTTGCTTGTATGTCAAACTTTATGACATTTTCAGCTAGAAACGTCATAAATCTATGACTAGAATGAATGTGTCATAAAATTTCCATCATAGATCAACATATTTCTTATAGTGTATATTCATTGCGCCTGGCGGGCCTCATCCTGAGGACCCGTCAGGTGTGAAGGAGAGATATTCGAGCTCTCCTCCCTCTCCTTATTCAGCAGAACTACCTTGTCCATGTACATACCTTAGGCCTTGGCACCGGTGGCACATTTAACAAAGGATTTCCTTCAATAATCGTTGGTGGTGAAGCTTGAAGGACTTGTTTCTGGAATAGATGGCCACTGTGTTGAAAAAGTGAATTGGAACCAGATGGGGAATTATGTCGAACAGGTGACGGGCGAGTGGGCGAAGGTAGGGGAACATGAGGAGATGGTAGAGGACGCGCAACAGCACGAGTGCAACAGCATCCGACCAGTTCCTGTGGCCGCTGCTGGCAAGGCAGAGGGCCGGCTTGCAACGACTGGCAAGGACACGGGAAACGTGACGAGCGTTGACATGGGGGAGAGGAAAGGACGAAGACTATGTTTGGGATGTTGGGTGAGGAGGGGCGCTACAGGGATGAGAGGAGGAGTAGCACTAGTGGTAGAGCCGATGGCCAGAGATGGGCGACAACGGCGGAGGAGGTAGGAGAGACGGTCATCCGACCAACAAAGAACAATTGCTGTTGCCGCAAAAAAAATATTAAAGTTTGAATGGACCGTCGATACCAGATGAATTTTCTGCAATAATCCAAACCCAAATTAATTTTATAAAATGAATTAACCTCTAGCAAGGCGTAGATAGAAAGGAGAGAGATCATGCAAATGCAACTTTTCTAGCTGCGAGTGCTTTGACTGTATATATGCTGTAGGAAAAGACAGTAGAGATACAATCACACAAACAAGCTTTACTTGCACCATGCCCATCCACAAGCATCAAGATTGCCAACAACGATGGAACGTGGTAAATATTGAGTTGCACGCACCAATCAGTTCAACCCAAAATCTTAAGCTGATGAAAAGAAACGTGCAGGCTTCCTCATGCCACATACGCGGAGATTGGAGTAGGCTGCAATTATTTTATTTAATCGCGCCCGCTAGAATTCGAATTCGAAACCTCTGACTCTGATACCATATTGAGTTGCATGCACCAACCAGTTCAACCCATAAAACTGATAGGAAGAGGTGGGCAATTCACTTATACTCCAATATTAAAACAGCTAAATAATGGTTGAATGTCCCATGTCCTTTTGTAATATACTCAAGTGGTCATCTGAAACTAGACACTGAGCCACAACTGCTTGAGAGGATGAGCCTTGCTTGTGCTTTTAGGATTCTCCAAGGATGAAACATGATATTTAAATTACTCGTATGAAAATTATACATTGTAAATGGTTGTATAGCATACAACAAGTTTTATGCTTGATGACCATGAGATTAAGCGCCAAACAATCCATCACCTAATCAACACCATTATTTCACCAAAAGGATCACCTAAACCCAGCTTAAACCCAGCTTAAGCCCTTCAGCCACAAGCAGATCGCATCACATTTCATCGAGGCTGGTTTTTTTATGAGCTAATATGAGTTCCTCACCATAGGGACCACCAGTTCAGCCAAGGTAGACAGCACTGCAAAACACACACACACATAAGTGAAGCATCATCATTAGGAATGGACACAGCAACATAAAAGGATGCCCTTTACATAAACGAAGAATGTTTATACTTGACAAAAGTGAAGTCCTGTGTCTCATCTAAAGCTTTGAAACTATGAACATGGAGTTGGCATTACCACTAAATGTCACTAAAGATCGCCAAGAATCACTCTGTGGTACAAGGAAACTATAACTACTTAGAAACCAGAATTCTTTCTTTAAGAACTTGGTAAGCCGAATGCATCTCACCCACAAAGGATTTTATTTCGGTGTTCTTTCTTATTTGCTCTGATGTTTCAGAAGATGGTTAGGAAGGATCTGGCTGCATATATTGGACAACGGAAACAAGTGTACTTACAGTCTTTTAGCTGGTGAAACTACTTGTTGTGAGTCATAGCTGGAAAGTTTTCAAAGAATTCTAATCAGCTGTGCAAATTAGACATCCAACATCTAGCGACCATAAAGGAAAACTTACTTGAAGAATTAGTCTTCAGAGAGGGGCACTATGACTCTTAAGTATAAAGTATTTTAGTAATCTTGCAAGAGGCGTTGCATGTATGACTTAACTTGCATATTGGAGTAGGGAAAAAAACAAATAACCAATGATCTAATAGATTGTGAGATGCATTGATTCAAACACAAATGCGCAATCAGAAATATGCGCACATACATGGAAAGCATTACGAACCAGTCATCGATATTAGCATAAATATCGCACATTGTAGGCCTGACGATAGTGATACAGAGATTAGCAAGACACGCACATGGACACAGAGATCAGCAAGACACAAACCTTACAGGGTCATTCCTTCTGACCGTATCCTTCCTTTATAACAGGGGATATGGAGGGCCAAACCATCACAAAGGAAAACATACTACTGCTTAAGCTTTACATCCTTTGGTGCCACCTCATACACCTTCTCAATCGCCTTGCGTTTAATGTCAAGCAAGTATTACCTCCACCTCAAGTTACTATTCGTTTTGACTTTCCGCGTACATAATTTTTCTACGTATCTAGACATACATACATCTAATCCAAATTAAAAGTTTTATATCTAGAAAAGTCAAAATAAATAGTAATTTAGGGGGGAGGAAGTACACCACACGACCGATCTGCAAGAACACACACTCAGCCTTGAGGCCCTCCCTACGTAACTTCACAGGCGAGCAAGTTGACTTAATCTGATCACCACACTTCTCACGTAAGCAGATGGAATTCAGTAACGGAGGGCCAAGGCGCCGGCGTTTGGGGGGAATCTGTGCAGAATCAGAGCGGGGGGAGCTGTGAAGTCGGTGACAAAAGCATTGGTCTCTTGGGCCACTTACACTTCACTCTGCTGGGCCGGCTCTAGCCAGTGCCAGCCCACAGGCCTGGTTCGGCAAAATGGACTCATCGACCCGTTCAGCTTCGTCTCCCATCGGATCGAGACGAGAACACCAATCCCATTCCCCACCCAGGCGGAGCGAGCGAGCGAGCGGCGGCGGCGGCGAGCGGAGAAGATGGTGCGGAAGGCGAAGGTTGAGTTCGATGAACAGCCGCCGGACAACTTCGACCCGAAGAACCCGTATGGGGACCCGGTGGCGATGCTGGAGTACCGGGAGCACCTGGTGCGGGAGAAGTGGATCCAGATCGAGACCGCCAAGATCATCCGGGAGCGCCTCCGCTGGTGCTACCGGATCGAGGGCATCAACCACCACCAGAAGTGCCGCCACCTCGTTGACCAGTACCTCGAGGCCACCCGCGGCGTTGGATGGGGCAAGGATGCCCGCCCGCCCGAGTTCCATGGTCCGAAACCCTTCATGCCTCGTCTTGTCCTTTCGTTTACATTCGTCAGTTTGATCAATTGGCTGATTCGGTTGTTTCCTCTCTGGTGCGCAGAGCCCAAGAAGGTCGCCGAGGCGGAGTAGCGGCGCTGCTGCTGCGGCTTCTCGTACTGCTGTTCCAGGATTGGAGAGGTGAGGCCTGGTGAAACTAATCGTAGCTTCAAATGAAATGCTTTCGTCCCTGTGAATGTTATGCAGTAATCTATGTGGTGGAAACGAAGTGGATTCCGAAGTTATTTGAGGTGCTGGAAATACATAGCAATCACTCTCCATTAGCACATTTTTTTGGGGGTGGGTGGGCAGTAGTAACCTAAAGGGATAACTGGA
Organism: Setaria italica; assembly: GCF_000263155.2. Taxonomy (NCBI): domain Eukaryota; kingdom Viridiplantae; phylum Streptophyta; class Magnoliopsida; order Poales; family Poaceae; genus Setaria; species Setaria italica. Next base: position 35,703,097 of record NC_028458.1, on the reverse strand, counting down.
AGTAGAATGGAGAATAATAGAATGATCGATAAACTGGCAAGGGCAAATGCAGGAAGATTTTCAGTTGTCTGTATGTTTGGACTGCCTTGTCCGTCCAAGCCTTTGAAAGCATGATTCTTCAGGTCCTCTCTAGCAAATGGTTTGCGCTATCATGGTGTTACACACATTTGAATTGGGAAGGGAACTGCATACTTGTGGCAACAGTGTTAGCCTGTTAGGTGTTGCATGCTTGTGCCCAAGATGTGAATCACGCATCTGAGATAAAAGTCTAAATTTCTTGATTGTACCCATTTACAGTGATGGTCGGTCAACCATTAATTCCATCAAATAAATTGTCAGGATGGGCCAACACTTATCTCAAATATTTCAACCTTAGGTTACTTTTTATGTGTGCTTTCACAACAATTTCACGAGACATTTAGATTTTAGACCTTGACTCACTGTTTGTGCTGATTTACATACATGCCTTGATTGTTGACTGTGATAGGTGGGGAACTTAGTTACCTTATACCACATATTTGGGCTTATGGTATACCCTATCAACATACGTCAATAATAGAAGGATATTATGTATCAAAATTACACCCCTGCTATACTGATTATTGATTGTAATTGGTGGGGAACTGGGTTAGTTTGGTACTGATGTATGCTAATTCATTTGAGGACAATGGTTACATGAAAGACTCTAGGTCTTCAGAGTGGTGTTGTACGGAGAATATATTTGTTAAATTAATGTCTCAATTATCTGTTTTGAACTGGTGATCTAAAGCTAAGGACAAACTGAATGGCTGAAAATACTCATCAGTAATCATGAGCTGCTGAAAAGACTAGAAAACATATCCCAGTTTTCTCAAGAACATCTTTGTATCTCTTTGTGTTGTCTTTACCTTATTCTTAAGTTCGATATGAATATCAAGAGATTATAAATTTTAATACAGACTTCATCTTATACCATTCGATCACCTGTAATATTCTCATAGCATGAAAAGAAAGAAGATATTACTATTCCTATCAATAATTGTGGAATATTTGAGGTAGCTTTATTATCTATTTTGTGCAAACATAATTTGTTAGTGCCAGATTGCAATCTCTCGTGGAACATGTAATCATTCTTCCTGCATATTGGTTGCTCTGTTCCTTCTATCATGACAATCCTTGTATGCGTGTTTCCATCTATCATGGCAATCTTTGTGTTTCCGTAGAAATTAATTATGGAATAGACAAGCAAATGTAAATAATTTGTCATGTATTGAACTGCGTGAATAACTACATCGATCTTTTCTTATCCTTGTGCAGGTGATCTGATCCTTCCGTTGAATTGAAACGAGTAACTTGGAACTGCTGCAGTTCTTTTACATCTGAAGCTGCTGATAGACTTCAAATAATGTTGTCCAAGAAAACATTCTTGTGCCTGTACCTTTTCGTGGCCTGTTGTGATATTGAGCAAACCGATCCTTGAATCTTCGTGCCTTTTTTTCAGTTCCCAATGCTGAAGTTTATACGGAGTACAATCTGTGCATTTTTTGGTTTTCTTTTCCACTTAATTGCATCTTTTATCTGAAACAATGTCAAAGGCAGTTGTTGAATACCAGTGTCTTTACTGATCGATGTTGAGCTTAAAACTTTGCCTCGTCTTTATAATGGGACGCGAAGAAAACACTTGGTGTGAATGCAGGGCTTGTTAGCTTTGCATAGATTGTTGAGGAGCATTCTACATCTCATATAGTGGAAAGGAAAGGTTTGTGGAATATCCGTGCAGGGCTGATGGAAGTGACGATCAGGTAGAGCACGTAACCCATCGTTACTGAAGCTGGAGCCATGGAGCCATGCCAAACAACCGCTGATCTTGCCTCGTCCACGGCCGTCAAACGCTGATCTTGCCACCTTCAGGGACATTAGGGCGAATAGACACGGCGACGGGCAAGTCACCGCCCGGTCTATTGCTGGTTGGTGCACCATGTGTTGGGGGGAAATATGGTCTATTGCTGGTTGGTGCACCATGTGTTGGGGGGAAATATTAACGACCTTCTAATACCGCTTAAAGCGACAGTCATGAAGGTCCAGGCCCACCTGCGGTAATTACGATTACATCCGACCCAGTGAAGGCAGAAAACATCCCACTCCGTCTCGCCCGACCGCGGTCCCAGGGTCGGGAGCGCCCGACACCTCGCCGCAAGGTTCCGTCTCGCCCCGGTCCCATGGTCGGGAGCGCCCGACCCCTCGCCGCAAGGTTCCGCCTCGCCCGACCTAGGGAACCGGGGTCAGGAGCGCCCGACCCCCACCACAGAAACTCCACCTCGCCCGACCCTGGACGCGGGGGTCGGACTCACTCGGGTCCACGAGACGGATATTCCCCTCGGGCGCGGACTGGAGGATCAGGATAACGATCTCGTGGGTCCCCTGTCGACCTCGCCATAAATGCGCCGCGGCCCTGTCAAGCCAAAAGGGAGCGGCGTCCCCAACGTAACCGGTCACGAATACCGGTGCACGGCCGTGCGGCGCGGGCTGCAGTGCCCGCGGCTCCTTCTGATTCGTCACAAAGTACTCATGAGCTGCGCCGAACGACACAGGAGGGCGCACCGTTCGCTCTCGCGCCCCGTGCGCCCAACGGCAGTCTCAGAGATGTGACGTCTGGGTCCTACGGTAATCGGTGGGGCAACAGAATCGGGCTTCCTCCCCGGTGGGCACGGATGCCGAGGCTGAAGATCATCATCACGCTCGACGGCGACGACGACTAGGGAGATCAATGACAAGATCAGGAAGGAATCGCCTTCCCGCGCCGGACGTGCTGACAGGGACCGGAGGCCGGAGCAAGAGCGGCGGCCTAGGGACCCTCCCCATGTATCATTTTTCCTACTTAGCTTATCCTTTCTTCCTCTCCTCCTGAGGCCGGTCTCAACTGTAACCCCGAGCTCCTTCTTGCGCTATAAAAGGAGGACCGGGGGTCCTGAGACAGGGGACGGGAACTCTCTCTCTCTCTCAAGCCAACAGAACACTATCACACTCCCTTAGAGCACAAGCACACTCAAGAGATCTGGGATAAGTTCCCTCTCTCGTCCATCTGTAACCCCTACTATAGAACCCCACGTGGGTAACACGAGCAGCCTCGATACTGGACGTAGGGCCTTCTTTCGCCCGAACCAGTCTAACCCCGTGTCTCCCACGCCACCATCCGAAGCCTTACGCGCATAAAAGAAATTTACTAGTCTAAGTCTCGATCCACAAATCTTGACAACGACAGTTGGCGCGCCAAGTAGGGGACCTTTGCGCGTACGTCTCCGGCTTCAGATGGCCAGCCACGACACCAGCTTCGCTCTGGGCTCCCTGATCCGCTTCGGGAGTCTGGACTTCCTCGCCACCGGGGAGGGGATCGAGCTGATCCCTCTCCTCGTCTTGCCCTCTCGTCTCGCCATCCCCGGCCCCGCCGCCGGGACAGCGGCAAGCGACCAGGCGCGCGGCGGAGGGCCCTTCCCAGGTGGTCGGCTCTTCGGGCTGCGCAATGCCACAACGACTTACGGTCGCCTCTTGACGCGGTCCATGACCGTGTCGCCCGGGATCAACAAGCTCGCAGGCGTGGCGAGGACAATCTCCGACGCCGGCTCCAGCAACGGGAGCCGCCACCCCTCGTGTGAGTGCTTCATGGCCAACGTGCACTCCGAGGGGTCCAACGACGACGGCGCCGAGGGAAGACAGAGGACTCCCCCCTCCCCCCGCGCGCCACGGCTACGACCGGGGCCTTGCCAAGGGCCCCGGAGCGCCTTCGGCAGCCGGAGGCGCGCGCGGCGTCCCGCCAGGAGGACGAGCAACCCCACCACGAAGGCGGAGCGCGACAGCGGGCGCACGACATCCAGCAGCGCATCTGTGCGTCCTCAGCTGTTCTCTCGCGCTAGCCAGAACGTCGCTGCCGCGGCGGCCCTACTCTGGCAACTCCCCGAGCCGGCGACGCCCGAGGAGCGACGGGCGCGCCAAGAGATGCGCGACTTGCTCGAATGCGCTGCCATCCAGCAGGCGGAAAGTTCTGCGTCCCGGTGACACGGACAAAACGCCAGCAGGGCGGCGCCCGACGCGCCTCCGGAGAGACAGGGGGAGTCTGTCCACCAGCCTCCTCCTAGGGCAAACCAGGCCGCGTCCGCCCGGTGGACACCACCACCCGCGGGAGGCGGGGCTCGATCCATTCATCGACGACACCCTGGACGCGCGGAGGCGCTCTCGCGCGGATAGGGAGGACGGGGTAGATCGCGGCTACCACGTCCACCGCGGCGGGCGCTACGACAGCGAGGAAGACCGCAGCCCGAGCCCCGGCCCTGCGGGGCCCCGGGCCTTCTCCGCGCGCATCCTGAACGCGCCTTTTCCGCCGCGCTTCAGGCAACCGGCGAACGTAGCCAAATACTCGGGGGAGACGAACCCTGGGGTTTGGCTCAGCGACTACCGGCTCGCATGTCAAGCCGGCGGGGCAGATGATGATCTGTTCATCATCCGCAACCTACCACTCTTCCTGGTCGACTCGGCACGAGCCTGGCTGGAACATATCCCTTCGGGACAGATCCGCTGCTGGAACGACCTGAAGGAGATATTTATAGGAAACTTCCAGGGCACGTACACGCGCCCCGGCAACTCCTGGGATCTCCGGAGCTGCCGCCAGGGATCGGACGAGTCCCTCCGGGACTACATCCGGCGCTTCTCCAGGAAGCGCACTGAGCTCTCCAACGTCACGGACGCCGACGTCATAGGGGCCTTCTTAGCAGGAACCTCCTGGCGACCCCTCGTCCACGAGCTAGGGCGCCGAGGCCCGCGAACCACGGATGAGCTCCTCAACATTGCCACCAGCTACGCCTCGGGCGAAGAGGCCGTTGGAGCAATCTTCGACTGCTCCAAAGGCAAGGCAAAGTGGGAGGAGGATGCTGACGAAGGCACCTCCAACCGCCAGCAGAGGAAGAAAGGCAAGCAGCGGCGCGAGGCCTCCCTCGTAGCTGCTGTCGAGCGCAAGCGAGGGCAGCCGCCCCCGTAGGGCACTCCTGGCTTCTTCGACAAACTGCTTGAGGGACCATGCCCGAACCACTTGTTCCCCGCGAAGCACGCCTACAAAGACTGCAACCTCATGAAGAGGTACTTTGTAGGCAACCCAGTGAAGGGCGACCGGAAGCGAAAGCCCGATGAAGAGAAGAAGGGCGACGAAGAGAAGGAAGATGGCTTCCCCAAGGTGGACGGCTGCTTCATGATCTTCGGCGGCCCGGCGGCGTACGACTCCAAGCGCCGTCAGAAGCTGGAGCGCCGAGAGGTCTACGCGGCCGAGCCGGCAACGCCGACCTTCCTCGACTGGTCAGGACCAGCCATCACCTTCGATCGGTCCAACCACCCGGGACGCGTCCGGCATCCAGGACGCTACCCCCTCGTCGTCGACCCCATCGTCGGCACGACGCGCCTCACCAAGGTGCTCATGGATGGAGGCAGCGGCCTCAACATCCTCTACGCCGAGACCCTCGACGCTATGGGGATTGACCGCTCCCGCCTCCGCCCCAGCAAGGCGCCGTTCCACGGCGTCGTGCCGGGAAAACAGGCGATGCCTCTCGGGCAAATCAACTTGCCCGTCACTTTCGGGACCCCCTCCAACTATAGGAAGGAGGTCCTCACCTTCGAGGTGGTGGGGTTCCGCGGAACCTATCACGCCATCTTGGGGCGACCATGCTACGCGAAGTTCATGGCCATCCCCAACTACACCTACCTCAAGCTCAAGCTGCCGGGGCCCAACGGGGTCATCACCGTTGACACGTCTTTCCAAAAGGCGTACGAGTGAGACGTGGAATACTGCGAGTACGCCGCAGCCATCACCTTCACGGGCGATCTGGCAGTCCAGCTCGCGGAGGGCGCCGAGGACCAGCCCGACTCCAAGCAGTCGGCCACCTCCTTCAAGGCCACCGAAGGCGTCAAGGAGGTCCTCCTCAACCCCAGCAGCTCCGACGGCAGGACCGTGCAAATCGGCGCTACCCTATCCCCCAAATAGGAAAGCGCGCTCGTTAACTTCCTCCGCGCGAACAGCGACGTCTTCGCGTGGAAGCCCTCGGACATGCCCGGCATTACGAGAGAAGTCGCCGAGCACTCCTTGAACATCAAGGCCGGCTCCAAGCCAGTGAAGCAAGGACTGCGCCGCTTCGACGAGGAGAGGCGCAAGGCCATCGGCGAGGAGCACCAGAAGCTTTTGACGGCCGGATTCATCAAGGAAGTGTACCACCCTGAGTGGCTAGCTAATCCTGTTCTTGTACGAAAAAAGAATGGGAAATGGAGGATGTGTGTTGTTTATACCGGTCTCAACAAGGCGTGCCCAAAGGATCTGTTTCCTTTGCCACGCATAGATCAGGTAGTCGACTCAACCGCCAGGTGCGAAACCCTTAGCTTCCTTGATGCGTATTTCGGCTACCATCAAATCGCGATGAAAGAATCCGACTAGCTCGCTACCTCTTTCATCACCCCCTTCGGCCCCTACTGCTACGTTAAGATGCCATTCGGCCTCAAAAACGCGGGGGCTACATTCCAGTGATGCATGCTGAAATGTTTCGGGGACCTCATCGGGCGGACCGTTGAGGCTTACGTTGATGATATTGTAGTCAAATCCAAGAGGGGCGACCAGCTCGTCCCTGACCTCGAACTAGCCTTCGAAAGGCTGAGGGATAAGCGTATTAAGCTCAATCCCGAAATATGTGTTTTCGGAGTTCCAAGGGGCATGCTGCTAGGCTTCATCGTCTCCATGCGCGGCATCGAAGCCAATCCGGAGAAGATAGCGGCCATCAGCGACATGGGGCCAATCCGAAACATAAAGGGAGTCCAGCGTGTCACAGGATGCTTAGCGGCCCTGAGCCGCTTCATCTCGCGCCTTGGCGAACGGGGGCTTCCTCTCTATCGACTCCTAAAGAAGACTGACCGCTTCGAATGGACCGGTGAGGCCCAGGAGGCACTTGACCGACTCAAGGACCTCCTGACGAAGGCCCCGATTCTAGTCCTACCGATTGATGGCGAGCCCCTCCTGCTCTACATCGCGGCGACCACCCAGGTGGTTAGCGCGGCCCTAGTGGTGGAACTAGAAGAGGAGGGACACGCCCTCAAGGTGCAACGCCCGGTGTATTTCGTCAGCGAAGTCTTGTCCGAGTCCAAGGCGCGCTACCCGCAGATCCAGAAGCTCATCTACGCCGTCCTCATCACGAAGAGGAAGCTGCGCCACTACTTCACCTCCCACCCGGTAACGGTTGTTTCGTCGTTCCCATTAGGTGAAGTGATCCGGAACCAGGACGCCACGGGACGGATCGCGAAGTGGGCGCTCGAGCTCATGGACCAGGGCATCACCTACGTCCCCCGCACCGCCATCAAGTCCCAGGTACTCGCCAATTTCGTGGCAGAGTGGACGGAGATCCAAACGCCATCGGCGCCGGAGAAGCAGGAGTACTGGACAATGTACTTCGATGGGTCGTTGATGAGAGCCCGTGCCGGAGCGGGTCTCGTCTTCATCTCTTCTCTAGGCGTGCGTATCAGGTACATGATCCGCCTCCACTTTCCTGCATCCAACAATGTCGCCGAGTATGAGGCCCTTCTCAACGGGCTTCGCATCGCCATCGAGCTGGGCATCCGTCGGCTAGACATCCGGGGTGACTCCCAACTAGTCGTCGAACAAGTTATGAAGGAGTGGAGCTGCCATGACCCCAAGATGGCAGCCTACTGCAACGAGGTACGCAAGCCTGAAGACAAGTTCGACGGGCTGGAGCTCAACCACGTCGCAAGGCGCTTCAACGAGGCCGCCGATGAGCTGGCGAAGGCAGCATCCGGCCGAATGCCCGTCCCCGACGGCGTCTTCGTCAGCGACCAGTTCAAGCCTTCAATCCGTCACCAAGAACCGGCGAGGGTCGGTGAAGCGCCACTGGCTCCGAGCTCGGGTCCCGACCTAGGGGAGGTCGGCAGCGCGCCACCTATCCCAGGCCCGGGCACCAGCCCCGACGGGGTCGGCACCGCTTCGCCTGACTCGGCCCTGAAAGCCGACCCCTCCAGCCCCATGGTCATGGAAATCACGGCAGACCCCGCGGCGGGGCCCGACCCTCCAACCGACTGGAGAGCCCCATACCTCGATTATCTCATCCGTGACACGCTCCCGGCGAACAAAACGGAGGCCCGTAGGATCGCGCGTCGCGCCAAATCCTTCGTTGTTATCGACCAGGAGCTCTACAAGAGAAGCCACACCGGCATCCTCCAACGCTGCATCCCAATCGAACAGGGAAAGGTACTGATCCAGGACATCCACGCCGGAGCCTGCGGCCACCACGCTGCGCCAAGAACCCTCGTCGGCAACGCCTTCCGGCAAGGTTTCTACTGGCCGACGGCGGTCGCCGACGCTACCCAAGTAGTCCGCACCTGTGAGGGGTGCCAGTTCTTTGCGCGCCAAACTCATCTGCCCGCGCAGGCGCTCCAGACCATCCCCATCACGTGGCCATTCGCGGTCTGGGGGCTGGATCTTGTCGAGCCTTTCAAGAAAGCGCCCGGGGGCTTCACCCACCTGCTTGTCACCGTCGACAAGTTCTCTAAGTGGATCGAAGCAAGATCGGTCGTGCAAATCAAGTCCGAGTAGGCAGTACAGTTCTTCACCGACATCATCCACCGCTTCGGAATCCCCAACTCCATCATCACCGACAACGGCACGCAGTTCACCGGGAAGAAATTTCTCCAGTTCTGCGACGACCACCACATCCGGGTAGACTGGTCGGCCGTGGCGCACCCCCACACGAACGGGCAGGTCGAGCGAGCCAACGGCATGATACTCCAGGGTCTCAAGCCACAGATCTTCGACCGCCTCAAAAAGTTTGGCGGACGGTGGGTCGCCGAGCTTCCCGCAGTCCTTTGGAGCCAGAGGACAACCCCCAGTCGGGCGACTGGCTTCACCCCGTTCTTCATGGTCTACGGATCCGAGGCCATCTTGCCCACCGACCTGGAATACGAATCGCTGAGGGTCAAGGCGTACGACGAACAGGGGAACCAGGCATCGCTCGAAGACGCACAAGATCAGCTCGATGAGGCACGCAACGTGGCCCTGCTGCACTCGGCCAAATACCAGCAGGCCCTACGACGTTATCACAGCCGCAAGGTGCAAGGCCGAGCCTTCAACGTTGGCGATCTGGTGCTCCGCCTCGTGCAGGACAAGAGGGGTCGGCACAAGCTGACTCCCCCGTGGGAAGGTCCTTTCATCGTCGCGCAAGTACTACGGCCAGGTACCTACAAGCTAGCGACCCCCGACGGGCAGATCTTCGGCAATGCTTGGAACATAGAATAGCTAAGGCGTTTCTACCCCTAGTTTTCGTTTCTAAGTTCTGTACATAAACTTTTCTGTAAAGTCGAAGATTTCTTTTTACGGAAAAAAAGAATTTCAAGCCAGTTCTGTCCAACGCTTTTTCCGTCGAGCTCAGGGATATCCGACCCTGGCTTCACTCCAGGGTCGCATATCCCTCGGGGGCTATCGGGGGCTCCGGCCCAAGCCACTTGGCACCGTCTAAAAAACGTTTTTCCTTCCGAACCGAGCCCCCTTTCTGAACTTTTGGGCATAGAAAGGAGAGAGTGCACGAACGGTGTTCAGGTAAGATTGATCGGACTGCGAAAAAACCTACGCCCCAGCGGCTACGGCACCCTCGCTCATCAAAGCTTACTGACATGCCCGACAACGCACTCTAATCTTTCCAAGTCCAAAAAACAAGAAAGGGAATCGAGAACTTTTTTACGATAAGTTAGGGAAAAGGCCCCCATGGCCGTTACAAAACGAGTTTGGACTAATGTATTTACAACATGGGCGCCAGCCCGGTACAGTTAGCTCGCCGGGGGATCTTCGGGAGGGACGGCTTCATCCTCCAGGAGCTTCGCTAAGGCCTCCGCCGGGGTGAACACCAACGCGTCGATCTCATCCAACTCGGCCTCGGAGTAGCCGGCGGCGTATCCTCCGCTCATCCCGGCGAAATTGATGCCAGAGTAGTGGGAGCCGAAGACCCCGAAGGCTCGCCGCACGCCAGTGTGGAGCGCATCCACGGTGATCTCGCGAGCCCGGCGGTACATCCCAAGGACACGCGTCGTCAGCGAGCTCGACCCCTCCCCCTGGACCACGCCGAGTCCGTCGTTGACGACGCGGACCGCATCCCGCTGGGCGCCGTGCTCACCACGCTCTGCGTCGAGCAGCTCCCTCAGCTTGGCGATTTCGTCTGCAAGAACCACCCGAAAAGACACATCAAGTCAGAAATCACCGCAGCACCACGGAGACACAGAAACGAAAAGGAGTCTCACCGTCAGACCGGGCCTTCAGCTCATGCTCCCGGTCGGCCCCCTGGGACACAGCGGTCTGGAGTGCCTGCACTTGTGCCCGGAGCTGACCGACTTCCGCGCCAAGCTCGACCGCCATCTTCTCCGCCTCATTCCTCCAGACCGTCTCGGAATCCCGCTCCTGCCAGGGCATCAAGCTCCCCCCTCAGCCGTCCGAGCTCCTCGGCATCAAGGCGGGCCTTCTCGGCAGCAGCAGCCTGAAGTTCCTCGCGGTCGAGGTGGGCCTTATCGTCGACGGCTTGGAGTTTGGCTTCCGACCGCCGCACGTCCTCATGCGCCGCCTGCTCGCGCCTTAGTAGGTCGTTAATGGCCCCCTGGGCGGCAACAACCTGCATGGTTAGGTCCCTGGTTCGCTCCCTCTCCAAGTTGAAGCACTCTCAGAGCCCCCGCTCCAGCCGGAGGAAATCATATTTCCCCCGACGGCATTCTTGGAGAGCCTACAAAGCAGTACACCATCAGGGGTAAGGCAACGGGAAAAGGGACAATCACCGACACGAGAGGTAACGTACCTGGCTACCAGGGAGGACGACATTGTCCAACTCCCCCAACACCGAGGACAGAGCCGCGCGGGAGTTGGCGAGGCTGCCCTGCACCGCCTGCCACTTGCGCCACTCCGCGGCGTCATCCAGGGTGAAGAGGTGCTTCGGCGTGTCCTCACGGGACGTCCAACGCAGGACAGACCCTCTCCACGCCCTGGGAACGGTAGCGGCCAAGGCCGAGGCAGGAGCCGATCCCGACGCCGCCGTCGAAGCAGGCTCCATCATTCCGGAAGCCGCTGGGTTCGCCGACGGCCCTGGCGCCTGCGCACCTGTCGGCGTCGGGGCCGCCGCGGGCTCGCCCGACGGCGTCACCGCCTCCGACGCAGGCGGCGGAACAAGTATCCCTGCGGCTACCTCGCCCTCCGCCGCAACCGTCGAGGGAGGCTCCTCCGTCCCTGCTGGAGCCCCTCGAGCGGGCACCTCCGCCCCCGCCGCCAGTGCCACCTCCGCCGGGACCCCCGGGGCGGAGGTCCCCGCCTTCGTCACCGCCGCCTCCTCCGCCGCGGCCGCGGAGGTAGGCCCTCCCTCGTCCGTCGCCGCCGCCATCCCTTTCGCGGCTGCAGGGACATCCGTCCCTGTTCCTGTCGCCGTCGTTCCTTCCGCCTTTTTGGGCCTTTTTGGGCGGACGACACCCGCAGCGCCTTTTTGGGCGCCAGCTGAAGAACGAGGCCACAGGGGGCGGCGTTGCGAAACAACAAACGAATGTCAGCGGAAACAAACGCAAGGTGGGGAAAGGAGCGAGGTTCATGAGGAAATCCAACTCACGTTCCTCCGGAGCAAGGACGGCGCGCGCGCTTCGCCTCCGAGCCGGACGCCGACCCCGGGGCATCCGGCAGCGGCCGCTTGTCGCCGCTCCTCTGCTCTTGGGCCGCAAGCGCGACGGCGGGGGCGGGCTCCATAGACCTCCGGTGAGCGCTCCGCGCTGACTCCTGGGGGGCGCCCCGCACCGGCTCCTGGGGGATGCCCCGCGCCGACTCCTGGGGGGTGCCCCGCGCCGACCCCTGGGGGACGCTCTGCGCCGACTCCTGGGGGGCGCCACGTGCCGACCCCTGAGGGGCGCTCCGCGCCAATCCCTGGGGCATGGCCCCGGAGCCTTGCGGAACCAAGCCCCAGGCAGACGGTCCGCCCGCTTCATCCCTCACGGCGCTAGCGGACGCGCCTCCCAAATAACGAGCGCGCCCGACCGAGGGGATAAAGCAAGCTCTTCCTCCTCATCATCATCATCCTCACTCTCCTCCTCATCGTCATCATCGTCGTCGTCATCGTCGTCCGACACGACCTGCCCTCGCCGCCGCCATTGGAACTCCTTGGCGGCCTTCCTCTTCTTTTTCGCCGTCTCCTTGTCCTTGCGGAGCTTCTACTCTTCAGCAAGGAGGCGGTTTTGCAGCCGCCGATCGGCGTCCTCCGGCACCGGCGGGTGTGAGTCCACGACCCGGGTCAGCATACCTTACAAACACAAAATGGCCCCGCGTCAGAATGATGACCAAGAAACACGAAAAAAGAAGGTCGGCGCACGAATTCCTTACCAAGTCGATGAAGCCCTCGTCTGGGCGCATCGGCGGGTGCCCGGGCACCGGGTAGTCAGCGTCCTTGTCCTCCAACGCCTCCTGGATACGCTGTCGGATCTCGGAGGCGGCGAGCGCACCCGTCACCAGGACGGTACCCTCGGTCGACGCGCCCGGAGTCATGTCGGCGAGCGAACGAGCTCGGAGCATCAGCGGCGCCACCCGCCGGGCATGGTACGCCCCGATGACCCCAACTCCGGTAAGCCCTCTCCTCTTCAATTGCTCGATGGCTTGCAGCAGGTCGAGGATCCGCTTCTTCTCCTTCTCGACCGGTCCGTACGCCCACACCTCAGGCGCCACATCGATGGTAAGGCCGGTGAACTCCAGCAGGGGGGAGTTCGAGTAGTTCTTCACATAGAACCACTGATTGTGCCACCCCTTGTGGGACGCCGCGGTCTTCACCGCCATGTACTCCTTGGAGAGAGTATGGCGGAGATGGATCCCGGCGCACCCAATCGGCACCGGGGGCGACCGCTGCTGGTTCCCCCTCCTCTCCATCTTTTGGTACAGGCTGACTGTAAAAAGTACTTCCACAGCGAGAAGTTGGGCTCGATGCCCAGGAACCCCTCGCACAGTGCGACGAACGCCGTGATATGCTGGATCCCGTTGGGGTTGAGGTGTTGCAGCTCGAGCCCGTAGTAATGGAGGAGCCCGCGGAAGAAGCGGCTCGGCGGAGTCGTGAACCCCCGCTCGTGGAAGTGGATGAAGGAGACGATGTAGCCGGCAGGAGGCGTCGGCACCTGCTCCGACCCCGGCAGCTCCCACTCGTCCACCTCTGTCCTCTCGCAGAGGAGGCCTTTCCTAACCAGGCCTTCGGCGCGCGAGGAATTGAAGTGGGAAATCCCCCAGGATCCCATCGCCGAAGGAGGAAGGAACTCGACGGGGATAGGGAGAAAGGGCGTAGCGCCGAGCAGAGGAAGACGAAGCGGGCGCGGATGAGCTGGGAAGGCGAAAAGACTTGAAAGCAGGAGGCAGGCAGAACCAGCGAGGCGGAGCCTTCGTTTTATAGGGAAGGCGTGAAGGGAGCGGAACTGACGCCCTTGTCACCATAAATGCGGCACCAGGTACGCCCCCATCACGCCCACTTTCCTTTCAGAAACCGCGCGCACGATCGGCCACAGAGACATCCTCTCCCCCTCGATTCGTGGCTCGGCGCCCTCCATAACTCCGTCTCCCGGAAGACGCGCACACAACATCCACCCCGATTCAGCCCAAGGCCCACCGAAAGGTAATAAGGGATACGGGGCTGGAAACGTCCCTACGGCCCATATACGATCCAGAGGTTCGAAGGCCGGCCCGCTACGGGTTCGACAGCCGCCTCAGAATGCCCACGAGCAAGGGGTGAGAAGGGACGGGTCCGCTAGCGGCCACCACCCAGGCGATCGAAAGCCAAGGGCGTCCCAACCTCACGTTCGAGCCCGGGCTGGTGTCTAAGTTCATGGTTTTTCCTCGAAGAAAGGCAACGAGCCCCCGAATCCGATCGAACGGACTCGGGAACTATATGAATTGGCCAGCCGAAATCTGGAGTACGCCACCAGCTTGGCCCGAGCCGGACCCCCCCGAACAGGGACTGGGACTCCACTCGAACCGACCCGTTCGTAGCTCAACGAGCACCACGGTTCGTCCAACAAGGATAGCGTGGCACGGCTCACCCCCTCCGTCCCAGCGAACGGATGCTTGAGGGGTAACGATCAAAAGCCGATCTAGCCTCCCGATCGGTCTCCTGCAACGCGCGGGGGCTCGGGAGCTAACGTCGCAACCGACGACCACGCGTGTGGTCGCGATTTGAGGACTCGAGGCGGGAGCGCCCTACGGAGCAACGAGGAATCCTTCCGCGCCGAGTCATCCACAGGACACCTCTCCTGATCAAACTCCCTGGCCAAGCCGGACCAACAACACTCCCTACCCCTGATCAACCGCAGCTTGCAGGGCAAGCAAAGATCCCCGACGAGCATTGAAAGAAGCCTCTGGAGGAGCACCTTTGCTCCACCACAGGCTCGGGGGCTACTGTTGGGGGGAAATATTAACGACCTAAACCGCTTAAAGCGACAGTCATGAAGGCCCAGGCCCACCTACGGTAATTACGATTACATCCGACCCAGTGAAGGCAGAGAACATCCCACTCCGTCTTGCCTGACCGCGGTCCCAGGGTCGGGAGCGCCCGACCCCTCGCCGCAAGGTTCCGTCTCGCCTGACCGCGATCCCAGGGTCGGGAGCGCCCGACCCCTCGCCGCAAGGTTCCGCCTCGCCCGACCTAGGGAACCGGGGTCGGGAGCGCCCGACCCCCACCACAGAAACTCCGCCTCGCCCGACCCTGGACGCGGGGGTCGGACTCACTCGGGTCCACGAGATGGATATTCCCCTCGGGCGCAGACTGGAGGATCAGGATAACGATCTCGTGGGTCCCCCTGTCGACCTCGCCATAAATGCGTCGCGGCCCTGTCAAGCCAAAAGGGAGAGGCGTCCCCAACGTAACTGGTCACGAATACCGATGCACGGCCGTGCGGCGCGGGCTGCAGTGCCCGCGGCTCCTTCTGATTCGTCACAAAGTACTCATGAGCTGCGCCGAACGACACAGGAGGGCGCACCGTTCGCTCTCGTGCCCCGTGCGCCCAACGACAGTCTCAGGGATGTGACGTCCGGGTCCTACGGTAATCGGCGGGGCAACAGAATCAGGCTTCCTCCCCGATGGGCACGGATGCCAAGGCTAAAGATCATCATCACGCTCAACGGCGACGACGACTAGGGAGATCAACGACAAGATCAGGAAGGAATCGCCTTCCCGCTCCGGACGTGCTGACAAGGACCGGAGGCCGGAGCAAGAGCGGCGGCCTAGGGACCCTCCCCATGTATCATTTTTCCTGCTTAGCTTATCCTTTCTTCCTCTCCTCCTGAGGCCGGTCTCAACTGTAACCCCGAGCTCCTTCTTGCGCTATAAAAGGAGGACCGGGGGTCCTGAGACAAGGGACGGGAACTCTCTCTCTCTCTCTCAAGCCAACAGAACACTATCACACTCCCTTAGAGCACAAGCACACTCAAGAGACCTGGGATAAGTTCCCTCTCTCGTCCATCGTAACCCCTACTACAGAACCCCGTGTGGGTAACACGAGCAGCCTCGATACTGGACGTAGGGCCTTCTTTCGCCCGAACCAGTCTAACCTCGTGTCTCCCACGCCACCATCCGAAGCCTTACGTGCATAAAAGAAACTTACTAGTCTAAGTCTCGATCCACAAATCTTGACAACGACACCATGAGACGCAGAATCATCTGCCGCCTCAGCTTGTTGCCGGATCCTGTAGCCGGGCCCGGGCATATCTGCAGATGATCCAAATATTACATCGGTATGCATTTCGCATCGTTTCTTGGTCGAGTAATTGCTACTCCCTCCATTTCAAATTGTAGATCGTTTTAGCTTTTTTAGGTTCATAGATATTATTATACATCTAGATATAGTGCATGTCTACGTGCATAATAATATCTATGAACCTAGAAAAATCAAAACAACCTACAATTTAGAACAGAAAGAGTACCAACTAATTTCCCCACTCTCTGCAGGCATAGCATAGTTGTATGCAGAAGCGGAGCATGCCCAAGTTGGCAATTTTTTAGGCGGGGCAAAATTTACATTAGCGTCGGCCATTTGCAAATGTGCCTGCCAATGAACTGTGCCGCTTGCACTGCTAAACTTGGTCTAGTACTGCCAAATTTCCCTAAACCAGCGCAGCGCCCAAATTTTTAGGTCTTTGAACTGTTGGATAGCATCCTGCTTTATGGGGAGCTTCACCTTTAACGCTTTATAGAAAAATAAAGAATATAATTTTTTATTTTAACTCTTTTTAATCTAAAATTTTAGAAATAATCTCTTCCAATCTATATTTCTAAAATCTAGCTCTTTTAGTCACGTCAAGCTTCATGACAGCAACTAATAGTTGAGTCACATTACATGCAATGCGACGTACTGATGACGTGGTGGAGCCAGTCACGCCAAGCCATCTGGCGTGAGCATGGCGTGACTCTCCTGCTGGCTGGCCATGCTCAAGTGCACAAAAATGCATCTCATTAACTATATTTTGTTTTTCATTTTAATTAGTAAATAAACTCTTCAATTCCCCAAACTTGATGTGTATAATATATAGAGTGCATAAGTTCCATTTTAAGCATTTGCACTCCAAATCATGGTGTGGAAAATGAGAAATCCAATTCCTAAATATGCTAAGTGTTATTGGTTGATAAAGGAGTGGTGGCTGCTCTCAAAGTGCACAAAAATGCATCTCATTTAATCTTATTTTGTTCTCCATTTTAATTAGCAAATAAAGTCTTAAATTCCTCAAACTCGACGTGTATAATCTATAGAGTGCATAAGTTCCATTTTAAGTGTTTGCACTTCAAACCATGGTGTAGAAAATGAGAGATCTAATTTCTAAATAGGCTAAGTGTTATTGGTTGTACATATATGGCATACTTATTTTCAGTTAAACATAAAATGGCATATGCATGTTTAAGTATCTATGTCTGGTAAAGTTCACTTACACACACGCTGCTTGAACTTGTTAAGTTGACATAAATACATATGACATTTAAACAAGTTCACTTAAAAACATATATGACACCTAAATTTGATAGAATCACTTAAGCATATTGTTGATAGTCAAATTTGACAGATTGATAGCTATAGCATGCTCGCTTTGTTAATTTGGCCGTTAGATGTTAATTTGGAGTCAGAAAGGCAAAGCAACCAAAGATCGCTTACACATGCTGTATAAGAAGTAAGGTAGGGGATCATCAAGTTTTCCTGTATATTTGCCTGCCAACAAGTCCTATGGTTGGAGATAAAAGGAAGGCGAAGTCCAGGAGTCAGGCCAGAGACAGCAATGTCCCTGTAATGCGTCCGATATAGTGAAGTCCAAGTGCAGGAGTCAGCTAAGTTTTTTAACGGGAATTTCCCGTTTTCAAACCGGAATTCCCCTCACCGGTCATGTTACTAGTTTTGGCCCTCTAATTATTTTAATATAAATACCATCATGTTAAAGGACGCTAGCACGCACAGTACTTATGCAAAGTCATTCAGAGCTTCTTGTGTTTGAGAATCGCCTTAACCAGGAACTGAACTGAGGAAAGTCATGTGTGATAAGTGGTAAGCAAGAGGAGACAGCTGTATGTGTGACGAACTTCGTGATTCGACCCGTACAGGCGGCTGTTCGTGAATTGGAAGAGGTGTGAGCTAAGATGTTGCACCAATAAGAGGAGTTCAACTTTTAATTGGACGCTGCAACTCCTTTATCTACGTGTCTAACCAATAACACTTAGCCTATTTAGGAATTGAATTTCTCATTTTTCACGTCATGATTTGGAGTGCAAACACTTAAAATGGAACGTATACACTCTATAAATTATACAAGTCAAGTTTGAGGAATTAAAGAGTTTATTTGCTAATTAAAATGGCCATTGCAGTCACCACGTCGTAGTCGACTTTTTCCCAATGCCACCGTGTACATCGGTCACGCCATTGCATATGGTGTGACTCAACTATTAGTCACGCCACGGAGCATGGTGTGACCAAAAGGGCTAGTTTTTGAAAATATAGATTGAAAGGAGTTATTTATAAAATTTTAGACTAAAAGGGGTTAAAATAAAAAAATCTAAAGAATAGAGCAAGACACTAGGCCTGGCGATGCGTGGGCTTTATTTTGCTTTTGGGATTAGCGGGCTGGACCACCAGGTTAAGCATGGACGCAAGAAATGTGGAAATCAAGCTTCAAAGCACAAAACAAATGACCAAGTTCTGAAACCTAAAGGGGCATCTGATGGTATAGCGAATATGCTAACAAATGTAGTACTATGTAGTTTTGGTTCACCACACGCTGTTTTACTAGTGAGACAAATCGCCTGCCATCAATGTAAGACTTTGCAGTAGCAGAGTTTGAGCCCTACACTTCCATTTTATCTTTGTATTTTTTTTTGGCTTTTAGGCCAGATTAACAACAGAGTACACACATGTCCATGACCCTCTTTATGGGCTTATACATTACCGTTGTTTCTCGCACCGGTGCTCTCACTGGGCGCTAGCCCGACAATATTGTGGATCAACAAGCTCAACAGAGAAAGAACTATAGAAAACATGCTCACGAAACAGGAAACACATAAGAAATGAACCTAGCTATGGTGAAAAGTTAGATGCTATATCATTCACAGTCATCAAAATATGATGAGCTGAAGAAAAATGAGGAGTTGAAGATTGAGTTGGAAATACAAATGGACGTGCACTTGTCGAGAGCCTATTATATAATATAACATACTCAATATATGATCAAAACATAACGTTTTTCCCCTATCTTCATGTAATCATGTTAGTGTTCTGCTGTGACAAGATATCATGAACCAGGTGATTCATGGTAAACTTTTCGGGGATAGAATATTGGAGTCAAACAATGCACTCTTACGTTTGCATATAAACTGTGGAGCTCAAAGTGGGAAAAAGGAGTATAATTCCTATTGATTCCTGCAGTCAAGCTCAATGAGAAAGACTACCTGCTACATACATACCGATCACAGGAACCTTCAGGCGCTGAGATTTGCGAACCTTTGGAGTCGACTCTAGTGCAAAAGGTTTCTTAAATCATGGCAATGTCAGACATCAAAGCTGCTTGCTCATAGCACTGAGATGCTCAACATGGTGCTAGAATGCATGGATGAAGTCATGCTGGTCTTAGTGCCGGCTTTGATGGTGATGATATCTTTAAGCGTCATTCCCCTCCTTGGAAGGGTCGTCATGACATCCCTATCCTACCCGACCACTTGTGCCTCCGATTAAAAACTTTGCAAGATTCCTGATCTGTAGTGGCTGCGACTATCGTTATTCCTCGATTAGGTGTTAGGTTGCTTGGAGGCCTACTATGTGGAGGTGCGCATCATATGGTGATGCGATGGCCCGATTCAGAGTCTTCAACATCTATAGGCATGTTCGTTTATGCTACTTTGCACTGGCTGAAGCTGCAGCTGCAAGCTCAAGTAACAGAGCTTCTGCTTGTTGGCTTCAACTGCAAAACAGCTACAACTTACAGTGGCTTAAAAGAAGCACAACCGAACAGGGCCCCGCGACCCTGAGCACATGCCCGGGCTCACCATCTGCTAAAATCATTACTAATCCTGAGTTTATTCGATGCCTAGCTATTGGTTAGCACCATACGTAGAGCTGTACAGTGAAGGCACCTAATTAAGCTCATCCAAGTTGCTGGGTCCGCCACTGCACCTATGCGATGGAGTTGGTTCATTTAAAGTCGATCATACAAAACAAGCCGCAAAAGGAGGATTACTAAGCTGTCGGTTGGAGATTTTGAATTCTTCTATCTCTATTTTTTTTTGTCCCAGTGTCATCAAAACTTTCTGATGCCGTGGCTACATTTTTTCACGTAACACGTGTATAAGGCATTATAACCCACCTGAGGTACTGTATAAGGTACTATGGTAAAAGATCACTTTAGGATCACTTGAGATCACAAATAATCTGAAATAACCTAACCATGAGTAGCTTATTTCAAATTATTTGTGGTCCCGAAGTGATCTCATGATGATCTTTTACCTTACTGCCTTTGATCATAATCTAGCTTATATAATCTATGAGGGAAACGAACAGGGCTAACCTATATGGTAACTGCCTGTAATAATGGTATGATGTAGGAGAGATGTCCAATCGTGCCATCTCTGTTTCTTATCTGCCTTGCTGCAACGTACTCTCTCCCTCCATCCCGCAAAGAGTGTTTTTTTAGTTTGTCGACAAACTGTTTTAAGTTTGACCAAGTTTATAATAAAAAGTATCAATATTTATAATACTAAATAGGTATGCTATGAGAATATATTTCATAACTTGTTACGTATCAAAAGTATTAATATATTTTTATATAAACTTAGTCAAACATAAGATGGTTTGACTTAAGATAGGAAAAATATAAACTTAGTCGATGGAGGGAGTAATTTTTATTCCTAGCTGCCTCCATAGCACCAAACTCCTAGCTCCTAATTAATCTGCATGCAATTGCTACTTCCGATGATTTGTCCCAGCAATCAATGAGCAAGAGTGTGTAAATTGTGAATGGCTCTCGATTGTTGCCGAACGAAAGACAGTTGGGCCAGTTTGTACTGTTACTAGAGCTCGTCTCGAATAAAGGAAAAAACATATGGATCGAAGATAAATCCGTGAACGTTCGTCCAACTGACAACAGATCAGTCTAACATCGTGGGTGAATTTTGTGCTACTCATCAGAGGCAACTTCACGCCAGACGTCTCCGGCAAAAGTGGATCGTGAATGCCTGAATGGTTTAGTTCTCGCTACTCATGCGTGCATCTACGTTGCGACTGTCATGGGAAATGGCTGATCAAATGGGTGAGCGTTAGCTGTAAAAAGCATGAAACTGAAGAACAAATCGTGCATACAAGAAACGGAGATTGTCATCGAGACCGCGGCCTATATATACATATGTGGCGGGTGTCTTCCAGGCGCATGCTTGATTCGGCGGAGCTGTTTGATCCGTCTTGCCGTACTTCGAAGCTGGCAACTGGATCTCCTAATTCTTCTCAGCCTTCTTCTTCTTGCTCTCCGCCGCCTTGTTGGATGTTGCCTTTTTCCTCATTCGTGTTGCCATGAGGGTATTCTTGCGCATACGCTCGGGGGCTAAGCGATGGAGGATGTTGACACTCGAGCTCAAGGATCAGGCGAGCGGCAGCGCAAGGGATATAGTGTGGAAGATGAAAGAGCATATGGCTCCAGTGAAATGGAAGGGATGATTTTCTCCATTATTTATAACCACAGCACAATTAAAACAAAGGCGAGATTAACTGGAATATTCCGTTTTTAAACGCCCACAGTTATCGCTTGACAGTTTCCATTTTTTTGGAAAGAGATAAGGCTACTGTTGGCGAACGGTCATGTTGACCAGTGGTTGACCCTTATACCCAAACTAGTCATGTAACGGCTCGGGGGTTGTGTGCCACGTGCCCATCAGCTAAAAAGTTTTTTCTTTGGGTTTTAAGGATAAAGAGATGTGAAATTAAAAGATTAACCCTCAGCCTAATTCTTCGATTCAACCTAAGGCTCGGGGGCTACTCCATATGGAGTGCAATTTTCATCGCACTTCCATATAAAATTCAATATTAAAGATTCAAGACCAAGTTAAATGAGGCTTGAGCACATTCTAGCCGCATGGCAGTACTTAAGTATGTTCGAAGACTCAATCCGATGGAGTGCTTGAAAAGCACCACAGACTAGCCAGAGAAGCCTACATAAGTACTCGGGACTGCTACATTTGACTAAAAAGTACTCGGGGGCTTGTCGTCCATACATCTGTGGGCCCACCATAAGGTTTGGACAGTCCTGAATATGGGGTTGTACACCGAAACGTATCAGACATGGAGACTACGGTGTAGGACGGCGTGGTCTACGTGAAGGACAAGAACTAGTCGAGGATTAGAAAACTACTCATAGCAATTTGAGTAAGACTCTCTAGTCGAATCCGACTAGTATTCTTCTAAACAACCAACCTGTAACCTTGCACCCAACAATATAAGGCGAGGCAGGGAGCCCCTCCAAACAAGTTCAATTACTACAACACAACCAACACACGAATCTAGGGTATTACGCAATCTAAGCGGCCCGAACCCGTCTAAATTGTGTGTTTGAGCCCACCTTCGAGTTTTTGATCTCGGCGAGCCCCACGCAAAAAATACTACCTAGGGTACCCCCGCGGTAGCTTGCCGGGTCTAAACACCGACAGGGCCGAGCAACCACTACCAGTCCGGATGGCTGAGCCACAGCGCAGACCACCACCACCGCGTCATTGCTCACCACCCACCAATGCCGGGTCTACGTCTAATTTGACCACGGCTAGCTCGTCAACAACTGGTCCACGTCATCCATGTCGGACTCTTCCCCGGTTCGTGATGGCGCTTCGGCAAGCCCCGTGCCTGCTGCCACTACCTCCCTTCCTTCGATTGGGGCACCCAGCAGGAGGCCAAGGGTGGAGCTTTGTGTCATCCCTCGCACAGTCCAGGTGGTCGCCAATGAGATCGCACTAGAACATACCTTGGTTGCGGTGGTCGTTGGGTCACAGCCAGAAACAACAACCATGGACGTTTAGGCTGACTTGATGGGTCGCTTTGGGGTCAAGCCAGGATCCTTCCTGATGCAACCTCATTACCTGGAGAATTTTCTGCTTATGTTCAGGGACGCCGATGCAATGATGCAAGTGATGCATGCCTAGGTGCCAGAGGGTGCACTCAGGATCATCTTCAAGCGCTGGCGCCGGAGAATTGGGCTAGCGCAGCTAACATGGATTTTCGCCTGAAGATTGGGCTGGTCGGGGTCCCCACCCACCTCTGGCTCCTCAATACTGTGCAGGAGATAATGGGATCCTATTGTAGCGTCATTGTCATGGCGCCGGAGACGGAATCAAAGGCCACCCTCAAGCAGTTCTTTGTTACGGCAGGATGCATTCATCCTGATCTGCTGCCGGTCGAGAAAGTCATGGTCGCTCCAATCCCCTCCAATCAACTGAACAAGTAGCCCTGCCTCAGGTATAGGGTTGTAATCAACATTCTAGAGATTACGGACCTAAGTTCATCTTCTGGGCCGGGGCCTCGTATGGGCGATGGACGAGATGGGTCATCCAGGCTAGGTGATTCAGGCGGCAGTGGGGGCATTGGCAACCCCACCGGGGGCCCTTCCCCTGGGCTTGGGGTCACTCCCTGGGGTGCTCCAGGGCCATTAGCGCCTACTCACAGGGACCCATGCGGGGTCCACGGTGCGCCTGGGAGCTCTAGTCTTCGTAGGAGGCCACTAGTCGTGACTGCCTTCGGCGCACTAATTCTACTACCACCGGCAGCCGCACGACCTCGCTCATTCCCTAATTGGGGTCTTCTAGGCATCCATTGCTCGGCACCGCTATCGTCGCTTCACAGCGGGCTGCCCGCCTCTGCTACGCCCTTCATCCCACCCTCAGCACCTGCCCCTGTGCAATGCGGCACCCCTGTCCTACGAGCGCCCAGTCCTCGCTCCTCCTCTCCACCTCTCTAGGCATCTAAGCCCTCCCTGCTCGAACTTGACGTGTTCTGACAGGATGTTTTGGTCGCGGGACGGGGGGCTGATGATCCCATGTGCCTGGAGGCCTCTATCGCCCCCCGGGCGCAGGTGCGCAGGACCCCCCCTCCCCCCGGGTGCAGGTGTCTATGACGGTCCCTGTGCGCATGGCTTTCAACAGGATCTCGGCCTACCTGCTTCGAGGGGCCGCCAGTCTGCCACCACGGCTGTCCACCGCTAGTCCTGCGCTTGAGGCGGTCTCCTTCCCAGAGGTCGACGTGCCCATAGGGGCATTAGGAATGGAACCAGGTAGTGATGGGGAGGCCGCGACGCCGACAGCCGCAACGCCCGCCCCGGGCCCGGCAGTCGACCGCTCCTCTACCTGGTTCAGCCCTGGCGCGGCTCCCGCGACGTCAGCTCCTACGGCAGTTCCTGCGTCCCCCCTACCGGTCGCTTGCCCTCCTGCAGTGGAGGAGGTGGACACGGTCTACGGCACCACTACACGAGGGTCCTCCACGGAGGGGCTTGAGGAGCTGGCAGCTGCCTTCTGCTCTGCCATGCAGAAGGAACCGTAGCAGCCTGTGATCCACGCCCAGGGGTCGACGCGCTAAGGCTCCAGCGTCGAACCCCTCAACACTACATCGAAGTGGCCACATTGCTGCACTTGCTAAGGGAGGTCACACTTTGCCGCTCACTAGGGGGCAGAATGTTGTCATGTGCCAGTTGGGCTTGGTCGGGCGTGGTGAAGCCCTGGACTCGGCCGCCTTCCAGGAGTATCTCCACCTTTTCATCGTCGATCTCTCAGAGGAGCAATGCCTAGCCATAGAGGAGTTGTTAGGTGGCACGCTGGATGCAGCGCTGTAGCGATGCATTTTGGAGGATGATGACCTTTTGGCGACTTCGAAGGAGCTTTTCATAGAGGAGCAAGGGGTTGATAGAACACGGCTGTCCGGAGCTAGTTGCTAGGTCGCTTTGCCAATGGTTGTAATGGATGAACATTTAGTAATTTGGAACATGCGGGGTTTAAACCGCCGTGCACGACGCACGGCGGTTCGAGAACTCGTGAGGTCGGAGAAAGTGTATTTTCTTTGTCATCTGGAAACTAAGCTTGATGTTGTTTGTAACAAACTGATGTTGGATATGTTATTGGATTTTGATTACTTCGCTCTCCCCGTTGTTCACACCCGTGGTGGGATCTTGGTCTCTTGGAATGTTAATGTCTAGTTGCTTTCCTCACCTATTATGGGCTCCCATTCACTATCCGTCAAGGTCGCTCCACGAGGATCACCCACCTCTTCTTGGTGGCTTACTATAGTTTATGGTCCTCAGGGAGACATGCCAAAGGTCGAGTTCCTCCAGGAACTACGTTCCCTCCGCACATCTCTGACTGGCCCGTGGGCTCTATGTGGGGACTTTAACCTAATCTACCAAGCTGCAGACAAAAATAATGGCCGCCTATCTCGGCGTATGATGGGTCGCTTTAGAAGATTTCTTAATGATCTCGAGCTTTCGGAGCTCCATCTAAACGGTCTCCTTCTCACTTCGAGCAATGAGCGAACACACCCAACATGGAGTGCATTGACAGAATGTTCATTTCCAACAAGTGGGAGGTGTTGTTTCCGCGCTCCTACCTGCAGGCACTCGCCACCAGATGATCTGACCACGCCCCGCTGCTGCAACAATTTGACGACAGCTTTCACTCCTAAACGTCGTTTCCACTTCCGGGCCTTTTGGCTGCAATTTGGTGGCTATTTGGAGGCAGTCGAAGCAGCTTGGATAGGGTCGCGCCTAGTGGTGGACCCACTCCGCACAATCGACCACCTGCTTCGCGAGATAGCAAAGGGGCTGAAGCGATGGAGGGTCAAAGTGGTCGGCAGCATCCGCACACAGATTCAGGTTGCCAAGGAGGTCATCTTTCGGCTGGAGGCGGCGCAAGAGCACCGGTCGCTTTCCATGGCAGAGCAGGCGCTAAGGCAGTTCCTAAAGAGGCGATTTCTAGGGCTCACATCCCTAGAGCGCACTTGTGGCGGATCCACTTCGGATCTACTTGGTTTAAACATGATTCAGCCGCCTGATACGCGACGCTCATGCCGAAGCCGAGTAAATACGAAGTGCCGTCGGATTTTCCTCCAATTTAACCACTTGAACAGGACCATTTTAGCAGACTCACACGAAGGTGAGCGGTTCCAGAGAGTACAACAAGTCCACCGAGTTAACAAATTAACCACTTAGCTTAGTTGCGAAAAGAACATCAGAGTCTTACAAGGTTTTCAGAAAGACAAAAGAAAATAAAACCACTAGCGGAAGCAATCGTCGGGGGTCGGACGTCCTGGTGAGGCCAGCCGGGACATCACTGATCCCTCTCCTCGCCGTCCGAGGAGGGATCCCACTCGACCGTCCAACCTGGAGGGAGCTGGAGCGGCCAAGTGCCAGCAGGAGAAGGGTCGGGAGCAGCAACTTCACCTGAAAAACAGGAGCCACAACAAGGCTGAGCTACTAAGCTCAACAAGACTTAACCGACAGGAGTAAAACTACTCCACCATTCTAGACATGCAGGGCTTTTTGGCTGAGGGGTTTGTCTGCCAAAAGCACTAAGTAAATCCCTATTTTCAAGTTTTAGCTCCGGTTCTAAGTTCATTAACCGGTCTAGGTTTTCAACCTATTCTAAGCAATCAGAGGACCAAACAAGATATGTAGATATATCAACAAAACCATGTCATCATCAGATTCCTCATTTACTCAGGGTGACATAGCGATCAAGCAGTCTCAAACTGTGAGAGGCAGACGAATCGATTCGAGTTCTTTAACCATGCATG
The DNA here is from genome assembly GCF_000263155.2 of Setaria italica. Classification (NCBI taxonomy): domain Eukaryota; kingdom Viridiplantae; phylum Streptophyta; class Magnoliopsida; order Poales; family Poaceae; genus Setaria; species Setaria italica. The sequence continues at coordinate 35,676,772 of NC_028458.1, read as the reverse complement.
GTGAACCTAACCTCACGACATCCGCGCACCCGGAGGTCGCTTCCTGTGTCGGCCTTCCCCATCAATCCCCTAACCCGTGTCGGGCCCATTTCCTTTGGTGCAAGGTTCCACAGACCCGGCCTCTGCCGTTTTGTGACCACGCTTGCCACCACGTGCGACAACCAGCAGGGGAAACTCCATTCCAAGAACAATGGGGCGACCGCTCACGTCTAGGTTCAATCCGGTACTAGGCTTCCTCATCCCATACTAAGTATGAGGTTAGTACTTTCAAACACTTGATCACGAACACCACCACTGTCGGGCCTTAGCAAGTTTTCATAGAAAGATAAGGCAACCATCCGACCACCAAAGAGTTACCCAAAACCCTGCCCCGTCCATCGTCCTTATAGTTGTAACAGAAGGGTAGACATCCAACTCCTACAACTCGCGAGTGACAGGGAATCACTCGGCTTTTACCGTCTCCTAGTTAAGCAAGCAGCTACTCGGTCCAACAGCTAGTGTTCAGATCATAGGAAACTAGGTCATGCATCTAGGGTTTCAAACAAATCCTATACGTAAATGCACAAGCATGTTTTAAGGAAGGCATGCGCAAGTTTGGAAAACAACACAGGATTTTCATGCAACCGAGGCTTGCCTTCGAGCAAGGGGGAAGAGAACTGCTCGACTTCGGGGGCGGCTTCGGCTTCTGGGGGCAGGAGCTCAGCTACAACTTCGTCTTCTGGCGCCGGGTGTAGCTCGTAGAAGCCGTCGGCGAGGCGCAACTCTACACGAATGCAATGCAAGAGTTAGCATAGACGGTTATTTCAACAGCAACACTTGCAAGCCTGAGCCCAGAAACTCGCGACAAAGAGCAGGAGGGTGTGGAGGTTCAAGGGAGCTGGTGGAGATCAACAGGTAAGGGTTGGAAAGGAACTTATGATCTGATCCTTGAACTAGAGGATGTGGTATACTAGGGATCCTCAGACGCAAGCGCTGAAGGGTTCCTAAGTTTTACACATACACCCTCGGGTTGAAGAAAAAGATCACAGCCGAGCCCTCGGGCGAGGCGGATAAGGGTCAGCGGAACAGATAGGGTCGGGCGAGACGGAACCGGGGTCGAGCGGATAAGAGGGGTCGAGCGAAGCGGACTGAGGTCGGCAGCTTACCTTCTTCCTACAAGGAAGGCTTGGGGTCGGGAAGAAGCAGACTTGGGTGGAGGGACTAAGGCTTTGAACAACGGCTAAGTCCGGCAGTGCTCCGGCGGCGGCGGTGCTTCTTGTGGATCACAAGTGAGCTTTTACGCAGCACGGAGGAGCAAGCGGCTGGGTGGCTTGGGGAAAACGGAGGGGAGGTGAGAGGAGAGTTTCTCAGGAACTTAGGGTGTGGCGCTAGGAGCTTGAGCAGGGAGCAAGAGAAATGGCGGAAGGCAGCAATGGCGGAGGGAACTCCGGCGGGCTCGCGCATTCCCTTTTATAGCGGCTGGGACGGGGGAAGGGAAGCGGCGCAGGAGCGAGAAGGGGAGCGGCGCGAAGGCCGGGGAGAAGCAATGGAGTGCTCTCCCGGGGCGGTGATTGAGCGACGGGGGCGGTGGTGCAGGACTTCGGAGATGACGCCAGCGGTCATTAGGCTCTAGCGTCAGGGCGGCGCAGGAGCGGGTATGCCGGTGGTTGAGATTTGGCGGAGGCGGGCGTCGCCATGCGGTAGATTTGATGGACGCGACCGGGTTAACGGCGCTAGAATCGAGGGCGCACAGGTGAGAAGACAGGCAGCCGCGGGCGCGCGGGCGAGCGCGGAGCAACAGATTGTCGGGCGGCCTCTGACAAGGCGGGGAAAGGAGCTGTCGCTGCCGTGGTCGGGGTTGGCGAAGGAGGAATCGTCGGGTAGCGAAGACCAGGCGGCGCGACTGTGTTCGAAGTGACGGAAAAGACGGGTGACATCGGGCTCTGCGGCCGGGATCTGGCGGTGTGATGATGGGCGCGGGAGGTGAGGCGCTGCAGAAAGGTTGCAGAGGGACTTCCGCTGCCATTGGGGAAGGGGGCGCGAGAATCCATTCGGTCGCGGGTCAGAGACGAGGCTGAGCGGCGGGTGTCGGAGAAGATGAGCCACGCGGCGGGGAGACTCTGAAGCGGGCATGCAACTTGAGTGCGCCTGTCGCGGAAGATCTGGGGGAAAAAGATCTCGCGGGTCCGCTGGTCAGATAGAACGGATGTTTGGGAAAGACTCAGAAGGATCCGACGGTGGGCTGGTTTTGGCGGGGTCGGAACCGGAGCGAAGCGGGGAGGGGTCGGGTCTCAGGGGTTGGGACCGATCGGAAGATTGAACACTTAGGCGCGGAAAAACTCGATAGGTGATCAGGGGCTCGGATTAAGATTAACTGGGAAGATTTGGGGCCGGTCGTCACAGCACTATGGCGAGGCAGCGTTCTAGCATGCTATGGCTGCACAAAGGGGATGCGAATACTAAGTTCTTCCAATTGCGCACAAACCAAAGGAGGACAAAAAAATCACATAGCATCCCTACAGGTCGATGGAGTAACCCTGCTAAGTGAGGAGGACAAAGCCGAAGCAGCGTTTAACTACTATGAGGCAATCTTGGGCACTTGTCACAACAGAACTTTGGCGCTTGACTTCGGAGCCCTAGGGCTACCGCTGCTTGCTCTCTCGGAGTTGGGTCATCCTTTCACTAAGGATGAGGTTTGGGAGGTCATTAAGGACCTCCCACTAGACAAGGCACCAAGGCCGGACGATTTCACTGGTCGCTTCTATAGGTCGGCATGGTTGATCATTAACGGTGACATGGTTAGGGCATTAGAGGCCCTTTCATCGATGGATTGTAGAAGTTTCCATCACCTTAATGAGGCGTTGCTTACTCTCCTACCTAAAAATGAGGATCCTATCGGATTGGGAGACTACCGTCCGATTAGTCTAATCCACAGCTTTGGGAAAATATTCTCCATGGCACTTGCTAACCATTTTGCCCCTCATCTACACAACCTCATTTCACCTAACTAGAGTGCTTTCATCAAAGGTCGCCAGATTCAAGACAACTTCCACTATGTTTTGGGCACTGCAAAAGTGTTAGCAACAAAGAGGATACCGCGGATCATGTTCAAGATTGACCTCACCAAAGCTTGTGACTCAGTGAACTGGGTTTTCCTCCTTGAGTTGCTATCTGCGGTCGGCTGCCCAAGAACTTGGACTAAATGGATCTTGACTCTGCTTTACACTGCTAGTATGAAGGTGCTACTTAATGGTGTTCTGGGAAGGCGCATTTGTCATGGTCGCGGACTTAGGCAAGGGGATCCGCTTTCCCCTATGTTGTTTGTTCTTGTCATGGAATGTTTCAGCGCCATGATCAAGTTGGCCGAGGTTAGGGGCATGCTTCAACCACTTAGGCCGGCCACAATTAAGCAGAGAGTATCATTGTACGCGGATGATGTGGTCATTTTTCTTTCACCGATCGTGCGGGATCTCATACTCATTAGAGAGATCATGTCCTTATTCCAGCAAGCCTCTAGTCTGGCAGCTAACTACACCAAAAGCAAGGTATTTCCGATACACTGCTCGGAGGACCAGATTCGAGTCGTCGTTGACACTTTGAGCTGCCAGGTCTCGGAGTTTCCTTGCACCTATCTGGGGGTGGCTCTATCAACCCACAAGCTGCCTAAATCAGTTATGCAGCCGATGGTCGAACAAAGCGCATCCCAGCTTGGAAGGGGAGGATGCTTAACAGAAGTGGTGGCTTAATCCTAGTTCAATCGACTCTGCACAATTCCAGTCCACATCCCCATGGTGACGAAGTCGCACCGTGGGCAATCCAAGCTATCGAAAAGCTCATTAGAGGCTTTCTTTGGTGCGGGACGGAAGTTGTCGCAGGGGGCAAGTGCACCATTGCTTGGGTAAACGTCTGCTGCCCTAAGGAGCTGGGAGGATTGGGAATCCCAAACCTCCAGCTTATGGGTTTAGCTTTGCGGGTGTGCTGGCTTTGGCTCGCAAGGACGGATGGCGACAAAACTTGGCCAGGTTACAACTTCAGAGTGGAGGGGTCGACCAAAGCATTCTTCGATGCCTCGGTAACTGTATAGGTCAGTGATGGTGCTCGCGCCCTTTTTTGGATGGATTGGTGGATCAATCGCTGCTCCATCAAACAATTGGCACCCTACCTCTAGCATGCAGTTCTGGCCCGTATCAAAAATTCCCGCACCGGGCGGGAAGGACTGATAGGAAGATGTTGGGTCCGTGACATTTCCCTTGCATGGACGGTGCAGGTCATGGTACAATATCTCCAAGTCTAGGATTTAATGCGCGCTCAACACTTGAGCTCAGACCCAGATAGATTCATCTAGAAATGGTCGCCTTTTGGGGATTTCTCTTCGGCTACGGCATACCGCGCCCTCTTTCTTGGTTGGTCTCAACTCTTAGGTGCAGGTCGCTAGAAGGTCCAAGCGTCGGGGAAATGTTGTTTCTTTGGCTGGCTAGTGCTTAATGGTCGCTGCTGGACTTCTAACAGTCTATGACGGCATGGCTTGCATGACAGGGACGAGTATGCTCTTTGCGCTCAAGAGGTCGAGGCCATGTATCACTTGCTCATGAGATGCGTGCATAGCCGTGAGACTTGGTTCCGTATTCTAGGATACTTTGGTCTTCAATGGTTGACATCTCAAGTCGAACTGCCATTCAGCGAGTGGTGGATGAAATGAGGAAAAGAGTAGCCAAGGTTCAGTGGAAAGGCTTTGATTCGCTGGTTTGGTTGGTCGCTTTGGAATGAACGGAATCGTCGGGTTCATGAGAGGGTGGCACTTCAACCTGTGACTTTGGCACCTTTGGTGTTGGAGGAGGCATGCCGCTAGGGTCGCACTAGGTTTGTTGGGATTCACTCTATGTTTCGGCTTAGGATCTAGTAGGTGTTTAGTTTTCTCCTTCTTCGTCTTGTTTATGTAAAGTCGGTGGGCTGCCGTTCTTCTTTTCTTGTGGCTCGGTTGGCCGCTTTGTAAATGCATTTTTCTCCTCTTTTTAATAAAAAATGTGCTATGCACGTCTTAAAAGAAGAAAGATACTGCACATAACAATAACCTTTGCTACCCTTTAGTTTTCACGGCGCTCCCCTGGTACAGTGGCATACCTGCAAGGCTGCAACCCCGCATCCACTCACGAAGCCCATTTATAATATTAAAAATTTCTAATAAAATAAATTTATCGCTCAGTTCTGCAAAATCAAACTACCCGTGCCGCTGAGCGCTATCGTGTAAATCAGACCAATCGGTCATGTATGTTTTGAAAGCTATTTCCCCTGGCTAAGGCTAAGTAGATATGTTTGTTCGATTGGGCCTTATGTTCCTAGGTTATGGGCCGAGAACGTCGTCCCACAAGATGAAGCTCAGTGCTTCTACACTTCTACAGCAGAGTCATAATAACTTGCCAAGTCTTTTGTGTGATCAGTTCAAAGAACACAAGATGACAAGATGCACTGTGAGCTCACATTCCTAACATGCGCATATGTTTATGTTATCCGTTAAAACCTGGGGGATACACTTCACACTGCCAAGAGAAGAGGTGTACCAATTTGGAGGATAGGAGCAGCAGACCGCTCTGGACTCTGGAGGGAAAAATAAGATGCAACAAAGCCAAATGAAAAAAAAAGGGCCCAGAGAAAAGAATGAAGAGGAGAAAATTATGCGCCCAAACCTTGTTCTGGTCGCACCGTTGGATCAACGTTGTTGTATCCAATCTCTAGCGTCAAACCTTTGGGCAGCCATACCACCATGCATAAGGAATAAGCACACGGTGCGTGAGGGGCTGACCGATCGACGTTGGATCAGCGACATCTCATATGCTCTCACGATACATTGGATCAACGACATCTCGTATGCTCTCACGGTAGGTCGTTCTGCAGTACCTGAGGATATAGGATTTGCTTCAGGGTTGGACTCTAAACCGGTAGCCAGACAAGTTCGTATGGAGGTGATCGCCATCTGCGGAGTTCTCTTCCGCTTCTGCTTATAAAGCACTTTTCCTGGGCAGGTCGCATCACCTGGGGGCGCAACAACTTTGGAAGGTTCAGGCTCCGAGTAAATGCAAGTTCTTCAGATGGCTCTTCTACATGGTCGTTGTTGGACTTCTAACCGTCTCCGTCGCCATGGGCTCTGTGACAAAGACGATTGTGCTCTATGTGCACAAGAGGTGGAAACTACAGATCATTTGCTCACCGGTTGTGTGCATAATTGGGAAACGTGGTTACGCACTCTTCCTTATGTGAACCTCCAAACATTAGTGCCCCGAGAGGAAGGTGCGGTCGCTTCATGGTGGCTACAATCTCGAAAGAGGGTGCCTAAACCATGTCGGAAAGGGTTTGATACTCTAGTTTGGTCGTTGTGGCGGGAATGGAACTGTCGGGTCATGCATGACCGATCCGCTCTACAACCGGTGGCGTTAGCTCCCACCATTCTGGAGGAGGCAAGGCTTCGAGCTTCGGCAGGCTTTGTGGGTTAGCCGGGCTATTAGCAATTAGGTGGTGAGTGTTGTTATTCTTGTTATTCGTGTTACTTCTTTCGAACCGTACGCTTCTTTTTTCTTCTTGCAAACAAACTCTCTTCTTCTTAATGAAAAATGTGCTCAGCACGTTCGATAAAAAAAATTATGCGCCCAAAGCATATTGAGATGCTCATAACATGGCATATGCTTTTGGGACATAGACAGGACCCTACCGACAGCGAGCTACCAATCACGGATAAGAAACCAGATACGCATCCCTACTTGCAAGATAACTAGGCATCAGGAGTAAAACACGAAATAAATGCTGCTACAGATTAATTTGAGTTTCCGATCACCACCTGAAACCACTGAATTCTAGGACAATTCGTCGGCCTCGACTCACTCTCACCTTCGAAACTCGGCTCAAAATGGAACACAAGAAAGCACCTGGAGGCATTGCTTTCTTTTCTGTACTACTATGCTCAACAAAGCATCTCAAAACTTCTTTATAAAAGTTTACTAATACATCAGCAACGGAGGATCCATCGCAATGTCAGCAATGATCATTGATCTGCGACAGGGACTGAGCCTGAGCATATTGCCATATCCAAAGCAGAACTGAGGCTTCAAACGTATTGTTCACACGGGGGAAAGTAACAAAAGGTGCATGGGGCAAAGAGGTAGCCAGGCACACAGCTGGAAACAGAGAAGCAACTGATATTGAGCCACCCAGGGGAACCAGGTTCGTGAAATTGCATCCACCGAGTTTGGCACAAATAAATCAAGATACATTCACCTTTCCAAAATATAGGGATCAAGTTTTATGGCAGGTGCTGGCAAGATGCAGCAAGGCACTAGCATGATAAATAGCCAAGTTGGTAAGTAAATTCTGTTTGGACCATTCGCGGCTACATACAAGCAAAGCCGTTTCCTCATGTTCTGCCATGTTGCTTAAAACTTGAAAGAGTGACTACTGCCACTGTGCACTCCGGTTCATAACTCCAAAAATGGAATATGAAATTCACCCCACAACTTTTTACATGATTAGGTTCACAAGCATTGCAAAAGTGAGCAAGAACAGACTCAGGTCCAGAAGTAAGATAGAAAGATGAACTGATATTCTGATAAGGAACACAAGAAGATTATAAACTAGAGATGGTAAACTAGAGTTCACAGAAATGATTTATAATGTTAGCTTGTTAATATCATATTTGATGACAGTCCCCTAAATGAAGCTCTTAAGTTCATAGTCCACAATACCAACAACTCCAGGAATGTCAAGTATTGCAGTCCATGCTCCAAGAGTAAAATACAGAAAATTCTCAAGGACAATTGTTAGCTTTAATATTACATTTCTCTCAGAAGATTAAACAAATAAAAAGTTGTAGTACCCTTTTAGCAATCTAGAATTTTTATTTATTGTTGACATAATATGGCTGCTAAATCCTTTCTAACTATTTCCTCTAGAAAAAATACTAGTTGTTCAACTCCAATCACACCCCCATAATGAAAGCATAAACATGAATCTTACCAGAATGTGAAGGAATGATGTGTGCATCAATCAGCTTATGTCAACAAAATACGGATAAGACAAAGTAGGAATACACAACTTAAAACAATCTGCGTTATGAAGGACAACCAGTGCAGATTGTCGTTACACAACTTTTTTCCAACCATAGAGAGTAACGGCCCATGCAGATTGGCGGATAATATCCAAGCTGATTGGCCAAGATTTCAATAAAGGTAAAAACAAGTGGCACAAGTGCACCCTGTTAATTGTTGTGAATTGATATGGTATTTTCTCTGGTCTACAACAAATTCGAACAACAAATACTCAGACAAGTGGCACAGGTAATTCATATGGCACACGTTCAACCTTGTGGGCAATGATATAACAATGGCGGTTGATAAAACTGGTGCCATAACAAAGAGCTTCCTCTTCACAATTTCGGATGCAAGTAAGACAGTTGCATCGAGAGGACAAACGGTTGCATCAGCTATCACTCATTGCATTCGATGAAAATAAGAACATTCATGGTGGTCCACTATAATGAGAACATAATCACCACTGCAGTATCACTGATAAATGGGTAGTACTGATGCATTTCTCTAGGTTCTTGCTTTGAACTAACCAAAAATGTTAAAAATTCCAATTAGGCACAGAAAGCACATGGCAATTGAATTTCACAAAAGAAGCTACCTGCATTCCATGAGCTTCAGGAAAAGAGACGACATTGGGTTGCCAATCATCCATAGCTCAAGAACAAAATGCTTGCATATCGAGAGCACATTTCTCATTAGAATTCTGGTTTGAGTTATGCCCCATTGCCCCTCTCTTTTGTTCTAACAGACTGAACTAGATGAACTGACTTACCAAGAAAAACAGCAAGATACCTAAACAACTGGTATGGAAAGAGTTAGGAGAAAGGATTTACACAGCAGGGTGCAGGACCTCCACGTGCTGCCGGTTGAAACCCAACTAAATCCCCTGATCAAATTCTGCATCCAGAACCAGCAGCAGTCCCCAGACATCCAAGAATTGCAGTTTTGCAATCATGGCACTGGTCTTATTTCACGGAGACATGGTTGCTCTCCTTCTCCTCCTGGACCACCACATCATCGTCCTTATGGACCATCTCCCAGAAGAAATCAGTGAGGACAGTCTCGTATCCAGGCATCTTGGCGTAGCCCGGGAAGTAGTTGATGTCAATGACGAGATAGCGATCACCGGCGCGGACGTCCCGGATCATGTCAAAGTTGAAGAGTTGTAGGCCTAGCGCGTGGCGGAGGCCGCCCGCGATCTGGTTGACGAATGCGGCGGGCGGCATGACGGCGTCCTCGAGACTCTTTTCGCCGTAGTACTCCTCCGCGGTGCGCTCGGTGGGGAGGTTGGAGACCTGGGAGAAGGAGACGGATCCCTCGGCGGATGCGTCGTCCTCGGGGGACACGTCGGGCAGGCTGCGGCGCTTGACGCAGGTGACGTGGCCGCCGACGACGTAGACCTTGAAGATGACGCCGCCATGGTTGACGAACTCCTGGAGCACGAGCGGCGGGCGGAGCTTGCCGAGGCCCTCGCGGTGGTAGACGAGGGACATCTTGTGGGACTTGGCGGTGCCGTCCGCGACGAGGGGCTTGGCGATGAGCGGGAAGCGGAGCGCGGCGAGGAGGCCGGAGTCGGCGAGCGCGGCGGCGTCGTAGACGACGACCTGGCTGGGGATGCCGAAGGTGCGGTCCTTGTCGGCGGCGTGGTCGAGGTCGGAGACGACCTGGAGCATGGAGATGCGGTTGTGGAGGCGGTCGATGGCGTGGAGCGGGTCGACGACGGGCACGGCCGGGTGGCGCGCGGCGAAGGCCTCGAGCTGGGCGCGCCAGTCGTCGCCGTAGAGCTTGTGGATGAGGAGGTGGAAGGGGCCCTGCTCCGCCAGGGGCCGCGACGCATCCACGGGGACGAGGTCCATGCCCCGGGCCGCCGCGCGGGCCACCAGCGACGGCTGGATGAAGCTCTGCTGCTTCTTCGGCGCCAGCGCGTACCCGATGGCGTAGCGCGGCGTGGGGTGGGTGTCGCCGGAGGAGGGGTCGGCGGCAGCGGCAGCGGCGGCGTCGGAGGCCATGGGGTCGGGTTCGGGAGGAATCGATCGATGGAGATCGAAATTTGTTGGAATTAGGTAGCGATGGATAAAGGGGCAGGATTAAAAGCGAGCAAAGCTGCGACACGGATGTGATGCCTTGTCTTTTATAAGCAACCCCCACCGCTCGCCTTTCGGTTTTCGCTTTGCAGCGCCCCCTGTGGACCGGGTTCTCTCTGGACTTGGTTCACCTACTACTACTCCGGTGAACAACAAACATCGTACTGTGCTAAACTACTGTAACCTCTCTGGACCATTGTGGATGTTGAGGATTTGAAAGCCATAAAAATGGTGATGATCAATCAATCGTATACGCGTGATGTTTTTTCAAAGAGTAAAGTGCATGGTGAGCTTTTAAACTTGTCCGGTTGTATCACCTAGGTTCTCATACTCTTAGAATGCATATCTATCTTTCTAAATTTAGGCTCGGGTATCCATATACTTTCAAAATGCATATTTAATCCGTTAGACTTAGCTTCAGGTGTCATCTAGGTCTATATACTCTCTAAAAGCATTTTCATCTCACTTAAATTGATAAAAAATACTTTTACATAGATGTAATTTAATTATGGTTAAATAAAGTGAATTTCAGCTCAACATGTGTGAAAAATATTGTTGTGCTGAATCCAGAAAGATTGATGACCTTTTACTTCGAAGGCAATATCTTAACTAGCATTACAAACGTGCTCTATCATTCTTAGAAGATTGTTCAAATTTGAGTAATAACTCGGAGTTGCACTCAAGGATTTATAAGATAAATTATTGGATGAATATTGGAAGAAGCTAAAGGGACAATTAAACAAGTCATGAAATGTGCGCCAATGAAAGTTGTGGCTTGCTCGAAAGCATAAAATTTGGTCTTATAATAGTTTATTAGTGGGATGACACTGCATTTCAAGAGTTCAGGGATCTATATGACACACGAAGCCTAGTTTAGGAAGTAAGATCTGCATTTTGAGAGTATAAGGATATGCATTTTGAGCCCAAGTTTAAGGAGCTAGATATGCATTTTGAGAGTAAAGAGACCTAGGTGACACAGCTAGATAAGTTTAAGGACCAGTCATGCACTTTACTCTTTTTCAAAACATAAAAAAAGTATAGTCGTTTAAGTCTTTTGTTAACTTAAGTTATGGTAGTACACAAATTATTAATTTTTTCCTTATAAAAGGGCAAAAGCCATTGTGAGAAGTTTGGCAAGGTTTGTGTTGTCCTCATCAGTAGGTATTTTATAGGGGACGGAAACAAACTCTATGCTAACAATAAATGAAATCTTTTCTACCATTTAACTACAAAGTATATGTGTAGGAGATTATAGATAGTTAGCATTGTAATATCTGCAACAGAAGATAGGTTGGAGAAGCATATTCTAATATGGTACGGTAGTCAAGGTAATGCTCAATCTACATCGTAGCAACATCAGCAAAACGCCTCCATAGCATCTATAGATATAGGATCGGACGCCTAACATAACGTGTAGCACATCGCCTGCAATGGAAATCTAGAGCCAACTAATGGACGAAGGTGACAAGGATTTCCATTAAGAAATTCTCAAAGAAACGCCCTAGCCTCGTAAACCCATCAAAATATATAGGGTGAATTTCGTCAAGGCAACGCTCTTCGCATTCTAACCCAATGGATGGCAGTGACAGCGGGCGAATAGCTCTCAAACGTTCCCAACTCCTCTCATATATACATTACTTAAAATCCTAATGAACCAAAACCATCTGAGTCTATCGGATCTCATCCGGTTGGGCCCTAGGCAAATAATCGGTTAGGAACGAGAGAGGGAGATTGAGATTTAGAGTGTGTTTGGTTGGTTGTATCATTTGATTCATGTATGAAATGATTCAAAATAATAATGATCTTTTTGTTTGGTTGGGTGAATTGGACCAACTCATCTAGGATGAGGTCATCCCATTAAAGTGAACTATATTGTACAAGCAAATTGGTTGAACCACCCCATACAGGATCATCCATGCGTGTATCATGTGGTGCATGCAATCAAACACACAATTAATGACTCACAAATGGCAAATATGTTACTATCAAGAACGTGGGCGCCAAATGGCACCATGGATGTTGAGTGGTTAGTATCCATTCTCAGAGAAGTACTGATAAGGAGTTTTCATTAGATCATTAGTCAACTTGTGGGGTCAATGTAAGCAAGGGTACACGAGTGGAGAGTGAAGTATCATCACACCTGGTTCTGTCTAGTTACGTGCGTGGACGTGGTCCATCTTGGCTTGCCGTGGTCCCTGATTCGGTGGACGGAGTTGGGTGCGATCAGGTGAGGTTTGAGGCCGGACGCCTCGCTGCAGCGATCACGTGGCGCCCCCCGCCTGCGCTCTCCGGCGTCCGGACGGACGCCCTCCTCTGCGCCTGCGCCGCACCGGACGGACGGCTGCTGATGGCGCGCCTCCCTGGGCCACGTCTGACGTCTCTCTCTCGAGGCCCGTGCACGGAGCGCCACCCCACCGCCGTCTGCCCGTCCAGACGGGGGGGTGTGGTGGAGGAAGGTGCCGGCCGCCACGCGCGCGGGCGCTACAGCTCCACGTTGCCATGTCGCGCGCACGTGCACCACGCCCACGGGCCACGCCAGCCTGGCCAGCCCTCCAGGGCCCACGGAATCCCCCGCCTCCATCACACTCACAAAGGCCAGATCAAAGAATCTCCTCAGCTCGTTTTTTTATCTCGAGAGGAATCTAATCAAAACCAAAAGAAGATGGGGGGAGGAAAAGGCACCATCTGGTGGAGGCACGACTGGTGATAATGGAGCGTTTTGATGATAAACAACATTGTAAATGGACGATGTGGGACCTGCAGGGTGACCTGCGCAGGAAGGTACGGGAGGAAGATTGGGGAATCTTGAGCAAGTTGATCAATGGAGGCCGCCGGATTCTTCATTCTTCGCGGCTGCCAGTGCTTGTGCTCGCCAATTGGGCCATTGGTTCCTTTGATTTCGATGCTATTATTCCAGCAAACTCGCGTGCAGGCCAGTAGTAATTGATGCGTTTTATTTTCCCTTTTTGTGATGGACTGAATGCATCTATTCCTTTTGAAATCTAGTCAGCATTTGTAGGGCTAGTTTATACATGCTGGCTTGTTTTCTTTTCTTTTATTTTTGGAGCAACACATGCTGACTTGCTGAGTGAGTTGCTTTGCTTGTGCTCGCCATGGTGGCACCTGGCAAGGAAGGAGGACACTTTTCAGAGGCTGGAAAGAGCCCGTGGGACCGTCCGAGTCGCAAGGGCCATCTTCACTATATGGGCCAATGGACGGAACAGAATAGTTGGGAGGATATAAGCCCACGGGCCATTTGTGAAAAAAAAGCCCATGGACTCTGAAGAAGGATTTCCCTTGCGTGGAAACCTTTGCTTTGTGGGCCTTGAAATGGTGACGCCATATAGCATCATCAAGCATGTGTTTTTGCTCCCCCCCCCCCCCCCCCCAAAAAAAAAAAAAAAAAAAAATTCAAACACTTACCAACTCGACAACAACACGTTTACCCTTGGCTCATCTTTTTTACGTTTCTTATCGGAACATACAGAATGAATAGATTAGCTAGTGTGAATATGTTCAGGACTTTTTTTTTTTGCCAGAAACGTAGAATGGACGATGCAATTAACTGTACGCCGCCTGTACCTAAATTGGCCAATTTTCAGATGCGAGTATAGGACAAGAGGGGGCAATATCGTGCCTGCGAGGCAGCATCCATGATGGGGTGGTGAATGGCGTGGACTGGGACAGCTGAGCGAAAGAGGTAGGGATGATCCGAGAAGTGAGGTGTGCGTGCGTCACTGTATGTGTATACATACGCATCCATTTGATGGCAAAATTTTATTGCACATAGAGTATTGACGTATTGCAGAGCTCTATGTGGTATCCCGGAAATTTGGGTCCTGGAAAGGTGAGGCATAAATTGGAGAATAAATTGCGCAGGAGCAGCTCACCCCCGCACCCCGCAGCATGCGCTTGGTTTGGTCATGTGCCGCGGCGGCCCTGCTACAGGGTAGGTGCACGCGATCCAACTTGCTTGGCTAATTGGTACTGTACCTTCGTTTTGCTGGAGCAGCAACACGTAGGTGCATCGGGCAAATTGATAAAACGATCCAACGCATGGCATTTTACTAGCATCGAGACGGTAATCAGGCTACAAAGCACGCTTCAACATACATCATGCAGTTGTAGTATACAGTATGATTCATCGAGGAAGCTCCTCAGTTCGATCGAAGCAGCAGGAAGCATGAGATCAAGAGCTGAAATGGTACAGTGACTTCTGCTAGCTAGATCTGTAAGTTCTGTTATTCATCATCAAGCTAGGTAGTAATTAGTACAAGGTCGCTCTATACATACTATGTCAATACTAATAATTAAAGAGAAAATGGAGCCCTCGTCGCAGCCTCGCCGACGGCCTGACTGATGAGGCGATGTGCATCTCCGGGGAGCTGCCGTTTCGCCGCCACCATCGTCTCATTTGACGTCGCCGTCGATATGGAAGCATCTCTGCACTGGATCCGGTCCGCCGTCCTCCTATGTACAGTACAGTACAAAACAGTAGTAGATCGGTAAGCAGGTAAACACCCAGTCCCGCCGCACGCGGATCCATCCGATCAGCACGCGGGCACCAGCGCCGGGGAGTCGCACGACGCCGCAACCACCGTGCTTATTTCGGTGGTGGCCGCCGGCGCCGCCTCCTCGTCGTCTTCTTCGGCGTCCCACAGGAAGCTGGCGTACGATCCCAGCACGTAGCTGCACACAACCATACCAATTACTCTTAGTAATGGATCGATAAATGAATGAGCTCGACACGCTGGGCCTGCACGGCGCGTACAAATCCGCGGACAAATCGACGCGTACTCACTCACCAGTCATCCGGCGCGGCCTGCACGGCGCGCTCGAAGTACGCCTCGGCGCGGTCCTTCTCCTGGTTCGCTTCCCAGATGACGCGGCCGTAGAGGCTGAGCAGGTCCGCGTCGCCGGGGCACGCCAGCAGCGCGCGCGCGTAGCACCCCTCGGCGCCGGCGAGGTCGCCCTCCACCTCGTGCAGGTACTTGCCGTAGTTGCGCAGGAGCAGCGGGTTCTCGGGGTCCAGCAGCAGCACGCGGCGGTAGTACTCGCCCATGTCGCAGCCGCTGCCCTGCCCGCCGCTTCCTCCACGGCCCCCGCTGCCGTCGCCGGGGCTGTTGCCGTCCCCGCCGGCGCCGGCGCCGTCGAGGAGGCGGTCGAGGCCCGCCGGCGCCTTACTGTCGTACCCTTCCTCGTCGTTGGCCTCGAGGATGGCCGGGATCGGGGTGTGGTGGCGGAGGAGGACGGCGGATCTCGCGAAGGAGGCGAGGTCGGCGTCGGACCTGGCGCGGCGGAGCGGGAGGAGCGCGCGCGGCGACGCGGCGGCGGCGGAGGAGAGCGGGCAGAGGTGCGGGGACGGCGGGAACCTGGCGGTGCGGGAGCGAGGGAGGCGGTTGGCGGAGAGGGAGGCGGAGCGGGTCAGGCGGGGGGAGGTGGCTTCCATCGCTTGTCGGATGTCGTCAGGCGGCGGGGCCGATTGATCGATGGGCTGGCTCTTCTGCGATAGCTTCTCTCCCTCGTCGGTTGCGTTGTTTTATAGGAGGGGAGGAACGAGGATGGGTTGGGCATGTGACGGCGAGATTGACGGCGTCGGCTACTGGGGGTCAGGTCGAGGTCATGTGGGACGGCGAGGCGAGGAGGGAGATAAGAGAGACCAGGCTAGCAGAGGGAGCGGAGGAGCACGTGAAGCGGGGGGACACGTGTTGGGGCCGCCGGCGACGGGGAAGTCGCGCGGCTCACGAGACAGACGACGACGCTTCTTCGGCGGCCGTGCGGTGCGGTGCACTGCATCGCATCGGTGTCAACAAGCCGCTGCTTGCTCGCCCTTGCTGCAGATGGTATTGGGCCGGGCCGCCGCTGGTTTCCCGGCTTCACCGCGGCCGCGCGGTCGGTCCCCCCAAGCAGATGATGGATCGAGCCGCAAAACGGCAAAAAGGCTGGCTAGAAGACAAATCTGCCTCAATTTCGTAGGTCATGGAACGTAGGAAAAACCTCCGTACGAGCGTGCACGGTGCACCACTGCTAGCTGTGTACAGTACGTGTGTCAGTATGTATGTGCACGTCACGCCAAGATTGGCTAGCTAGCTGTTGCGAGCGTGGCGGCACACAGCATGGGCATGCCCATGCACATCGACAAAGCATCGTATCCACGGGTAAAAAATAACTACAAAAATACAGGTACACATGGTGCATTATTGCAGGGAAACAGCAATGGAACCGCAGTGCAAATACGTGCGGCGGAACGGACGGCCCCGAGCGCTCGCAATTGCGGCGCATGCAAGTCCAACCAGGCGGGAATATTAATAATGCATGGCTGCGCTGCAGCTCGTGTCCAAATCGATGGGTGGGCCGGGGTCGGGTCGAGGTCGACCACATGGTGACGTCATGGGGTCCTGTTCACCGAACCCAGCCAGCAGTCGCTCGATGGAGACGCCTGATGGCTGCATGCATACGTGTGCACTGTGCTAGTGCACGCTGCGCGGACCGAGCTAGCAGCACACATCGATTAGGTAGCTAGCAGCACACATCGAGCTAGTTGATGGATGGGTGCACTATCTTTACCTATCGATCCTAGACGCAAGCTGACAAAAGCACTTGTTCGATCTTCTTCGTGCCCATTGGCCAGGCCGAGTACACATCGATCGATCTACTGGATCCATCCGTCGATGCACATACGGCGGCGATGGTGATCGAATTGGATTATTGAATGGAAAAAAAGATGCTCTAACACTATGAAATGTACGCGGACGGGCAGTATGTTTTTTACTTAATTTCCGGTGGCGCCGCTAAAAATACTCCTACGTGAGAGGCAAGAGAGGCAAATGATGGCCCGGGTAAACCTCGGACCTTTACCATATCAGACAAACTAGCCTAGGGACCAGCTCCAGCCAGTACACGTCCTGCGGTCAGCCGAGCCTAGCTACCACAGGTGAGCCGTACCGGCGTGCCCGTACCGTTAGTAGTGCGTACAGCTGTGCAAGCCCTTTCTTTAGGACTGGAGAATTTGCATGCGGGACACGTACGTACGTGACGTGGTGGTACTCTCTCTCTCTCTGGGGGATCAACTAGAGTGGTTGGTTGGTGGGGTCATGTGGGTTTTCCACTGGCTCCTATATTGTAATGAAGTGCATGTCTCCAAGAAAGTTGACAGAATAGCTAGCGCACTGAATCCATCATCTTCTCTTATATATCTTCATTTCTTCTTTTTTTTAAAGTTATCCCTTCATTTCTGTCTCTCAAGAAAATTCTTCTTATCCCTTCATTAAGAAAAAAAATGAGAACCTTCGTACGGTCATATGCATGCAGTACCTGCAGCGGTGGCACTGGCAAGTAATAGGTCAAAAAGCGTGCGCTGCGGTTTTCTATCGTGCCTCAGTGTCTCGTGCATTGCAGCCCCGATAAGCATGGGGAGGTAGGCCTTCTCCAACCACAAGAGACAAGAGACAGCTGATAGCTCGTCGAGGATGAGGGTAGTAGGGTACCCATAGTCCAACCGAACAGGATATTGATCGATCTTGACAGGTGGTCCCACCGATCATGCCGTGCAGGTTAAAGCGTGATATCCTGTGAAGCACAAACCTAGAGACCGGGCGAACCGATTCAGCTCGGATATCATAGGATACTTGTTGTAAACCGACTCAGATTGATTTCCTTATAATAAACGACTAGGTAGGATTAGATTCTATCCGACTTGTAACTCTAGGTCGTCAGCTTATATAATGCGGCCAGGGACACCCCTAAGGTAACTCAACCTAATAAACGTTAACTCTTCGCACCTGCGATCTGCAATACAAACCACCAGAACATAGGACGTAGGGTATTACTCTCTGGAGGTCCGAATCTGTCTAAACCTTGCATCTCTGTGTTACCATTCGAGTTCTTGGTCTTGCGATCTCCCTCACCTACAAATCTACCACTTGGGCACCCTCTAAGTAGACTGTCGGTCACTAAATCCGACAGTTGGCGCGCTAGGTAGGGGTGATCGCGTGATCCTCCCCAGCGAACTCGATGGCATCTTGCCCAGCGTCATCTTCCTCAACAACATGAAGCCCACCCACGCACGCCCTTCGATCTAATCACGGGGTCAGCATCTGCGTCCTACGACGAGCTTGATAGCAGTAATCGTCGAAAGATCGGACTGAGCGTCGCGTAGCGTCATGCGTGCGTCATCAGTGACGGCCTCATGGCAATTACGTGCGGAAGACGGGGCAACTGCCACCGCTGCCGCCACCATGTTTGCTATCTTCACTCTGCGATCATGGTCGTCTTCATGCAGCTAAGAGAAATTAATCTACAAGAAGTCTAGGTGAACAGGGAATATCCTCTTTATTCTACTTTTCTTTCCATATATAATATCCTATCTTGTTTGTTTGGCGGCAAGATTTATTCTAATCTGTTATTGAGCTAACGTCTAAGCAGCACGGATACGGATACGCGTATCGGTATCGGAAGGATACGGATACGCGGATAGGCAATTTCTTAAATAACCCGATACGCGGATACGTTTTAACTATTTTATTAATAAATAGATAACAATGCATATTAAATTGCAAAATAGATATTCAAGTTCAACAGAGAGATATTTAAGGTCTATTACACTCAGAATAACATGATAGCAGGTTTTTATTTAGGAAATTAATAAAAGGTAGTAGCAAACTAGCAATATAGGATAAGGATAGCATCAAGCCATCAACATCAAGCTTCTTCCTCGACTTCCTCATTCTCCTCCACACTTTCAACCTCAAGATCACCCAATCCAAATGATATAGTCTGCAAGTCAGGCTCATCAATGGAGAGGTCAGCAACTTCAAGAAGACCTACACCACTAAGGGAATCAAAAGAATCTCCTCCAACATCCCACATCCTTGTCTCTCCTGTCTTGTATGCATCAGTTCTTCTTGACAAATGCCTCAGATTTGAGGTCACAAAGACCAAATCTTCAGCCCGCTCAGGAGTTAAGGCATTTCTCTTGACACTATGGATGAAGCTATATGTGCTCCAATTTCTTTCACAGCAAGAAGAGGAGGCCGGTTGGCTCAGCAATTTTAAGGCCAAACTCATCAATAGAGGGACAGATTGTCCATGATTTGTCCACCAAGTCATTGGGGAAACAACCCATCTATCATGTATAGGATCAGGATCATTGAATTCTTCTGAACAACTAGAAAACCTTGAGTATTCTTCCTTTACTTTAGCCAACTCTTGCGGTATGCGAAAGAACTTCTTGAAGCAAGTCATCCTCATTTGTGATACCTCCTTATCCTTGTGGGGGGGTAGTCGACCAGCACCTTCTTCAAGCCACTTGTTGCTGTAAAATCTGCATTTGGCAATTTAGCATTACAATTTAGAACATGAGCAACTGAAAAAATAAAGGGCAAAGAATCTGAATTCTGAAATGTATAGTGTATAGTGTTACCTTGGATTGAGTGAATGAGCCAAACAATGTAGTGGATTATTGCCTTTTGTCCACCTAGCAATCAATATATCATGAATAACAGAGTAGAGGTCTGACTCCTCATTTGGTTCCTTCCCTTCATACAAATATATCTCTTTCTTCACTTTCTCAATCATTGAATCCCACATCTCATAGATTAAGTGAAGACATGGGGTGTCAGTGTCCGCAAAGCGTATCATATCATAGATAGGAGTAGTGATCCTAAGAATGTAATCTACATTGCCCCACCAGACATCACTTAGTATTTTTTCCTTTACATGTTGGGCAGTTGAAGCATCCTCTTTGTAGATGCTCCATTTGTCACTAATCACCATGTGTTGGAGAGCTGCTTTTACCTCAACAAACCGTTTTAGCATACACACAACCGATGCAAATCTTGTTTCAGCAATAGAAAGCAACTTCAAATGGCTGAACTCATTGAACATGGAAAGACGCATGCCATGATTCATTATGAAATTCTTGATCATACTAGCCTCAACTTTAACATCATGTATAAATTCTAGTTGTCCCCAAACATGCATATCCTCATCAGTAGGTGTCCTTGGCAGTTTAGGTTCACATATATTTTTCATAGCAAGGTTGAGAGTATGCACTACACAAGGTGTCCAAAATATGTGATCATTTTCAGCTTCAATTAAAAGACCCGCACCTTTGCAGTTTGCAACATTATCTGTGATGATTTGTACCATATTTTGTCGACCTACTTCATCAATAATAGCCCTCAACTTCTCAGCAATATATTCTTTTGACTTGTATTCTCCGTCACAATTGTCAGCCCTCAAAAATATTGAAGCTTTCTCAGAAACAGCAATGAAGTTGATGATTGGCCTCCTCTGAGGATCTGACCAACCATCACTGCAGATTGTGACCCCTTTCTCTGGTCGTGTGCTCTTTGTACTCTCCAATAGAGTCTCTATGTGCCTTCTTTCTTGCTTCAGGAGTGATTCCCTAGCCCTATTATACCCAGGGATTGTGTAACCTTGCAAATTGTGGCTGCAAGCAAATGCAAAAGCTTCTCTAAAATATGGGTTTCTCAAAAAGTTGAAAGATATCCCTCCAGAATACATTGCTCTAACAATTAAAGCATCCAAGTGCTTGCGGTCTTGCAATGCCCAAGATTTTTCCAACATAGAAGCAGGTCCCCTCTTGTTCTTCTTGTTGTAATTGGCTGAAGAAGGAGTTACAGGCAAAGCAACAGTGCGTGTCTTTGCTCTTTCCACCAGCTCCTTGCACCTTTCCACTTCCCTCCTCATCTCACTCAGCATTTCATATGAAACCTTCGGACATTTGCTAATCCCCTTCCCTGATTTCTGCAGCAAATGAGCTTCAACTCTAGTGTAGCTGCTGCTTTTTTCCAATGGACAATAGTTGCATCTCCATAAAGCATTTCCTCCACCAGCTTTAGGCCTCTCTAGAATGGTGACATGATCCCACAGCGGAGCCTTGATATCAGTTGCTTCTCTGGATCCAGATCCCACACTACCACTAGCAGTAGCACTACCACTACCTGCACTACTCAAATTTGGAGATGCCATACTGGTCGATAATGAACATTGGATAAAATCAATAAGGCTCTAATCAGTAATCAGGAAGGGGTAATGGCCTTTGGCCTAATGGGGCAGGCCGACAGGGTGCACTGGCTCTAAATCGGATTGGGGAGGGAGAGGAACTCACGGGCATGAGCGGGGCTAGGGGCTCGAAGAACTCGCAGGGGGCCAGGGGCTCGGCGGCGTTGCATCCGGCCATCGCGCGGGCTCCTCGTCGCCGTCGTGGGGGGCCGGCCGGGCGCAGCTCCTCGTCGCCGTCGCGAGGGGCCGGGGGCTTCTTGTCGCCGGCGAGGGCGGAGCCTTGGCTGCCGGCGAGGGCGGAGGCTGGCCGCCGGACGGGAGACAGAGGCGGCTGCGCGTGTGAGGCAGAGGCGGGCAGGCGGCTGCGTGAGGTGGTCAGGAGTAGGGCAAAGGAAGATTGGGTGGTGGTAAGTTGGGCTGGGCCGTATCGACTGGGCCGAAACATTTCCATTCCTTAGTTTCCGGCCCAAATAAGCAAGGCCGCCGACACCCCGCGGATACGTATCCCGGTCGTATCCCAGGCGTATCCGTATCGGATACGTATCGGATACGGGATACGCACCTTCATTGCCGTATCCGTGTTTCTGAGGCTAACGTGATGCATGCATGGTCTTCCGTACGGCTAACCTGCCGAGCACCCAACGACGGATCGCACGGGTCGGAGCTCATGCGCGCCCAGTGCACGAGGCGGCAGCCTCGATGAGACAACCGACAGGATGGTGCACTGCTTACCGCCGATACACCACCAACCACTTTGAACACCCGAATCCCTTTGACAACAACTGTTTACAAGATAGCAGCCCACTTGGGCATAACATCGATTCTCCGACTCGGCCAGGAATCTAAGCTAAGTTTTATTTCAATTAAATATTTTACCGCTTCCGTATATCTCCACACGCTTCGATTTTCCTACGTCTTTGTGACTTTCACCGACCACCTTGGTCGCTCCCCGATTGCTTATACAGCTTGGTCCACCCACTAAACGGACAGTCGGGGGGTGCGCCCTACAAGTGCCCATCACACGCTTTCGCTTTTCTGCACAGTTCTAGCTGCCTTGCGGCTTGTCCGTCTTTCTTAACGGTTGCTAAAGTACTCGGGTAGCACACGCCTTAATCCGTGAAACCTGGCCCTCATGTGTCGCTTCCTGCTAAGCACACTTGAGTCCGCTCTTGGCAACACCCCGGCAGGATCAGATGCTTAAATGTAACAGGCTAACTACCTGAGAAAATTACATGACCTACAAGAGCAGGAAGCGCAAGAATTTACTTCTACACCACCGAATAAAATTATGAGTTATTCAATTATTAGTTTTTCTACATTATGCTACATAATCTTTATATTGTCCTTTTACAGCTCATAAACTACTCGGCATGCCTCCTGCCACCCGGCCGACCTCCCAGGCTTGGGGATTGGGTGCGGGTGGTGACTTGGCGTGCTTCCATGGCTCGACCGGCTCCCAGGCTCAGGGATTGGGTGTGGGTGGTGACTTGGCGTGCTTCCACGGCTCGGCCGGCTCGCAAGCTCGGGGGCTGGGTGCTACAGATGACTCGGCGTGCCTCCCGTTGCCTAGCTGACCTCTCTGGCTTGGGGCGGGAGGCGACTTGGCATGCTTCTGTGGCTCAGCCAGATCCTAGGCTCGGGGGCTGGGTGCCACAGACGACTCGGCGTGCCTCCTGTTGCCCGACCGACCTCTCTGGCTCGGGCGGGAGGCAACTCGGAATGTTTTCGTGGCTCAGTTGGCTCCTAGACTCGGGGGCTGGGCACCACAGATGACTTGGCGTGCCTCCCGTCGCCCGACCGACCTCTCTGGCTTGGGGCGGAAGGCGTGCCTCCTTGGCTCAGCGCCAGTCCTCATGCTTGGGGGCTGGGCGCATAGATTTGGTCGGCGTGCCTCCTTGGCTTTGCCAGTCCTCACGCTCGAGGGCTGGGCGCCCTATTTTTGGTCGGCGTGCCTCCTTGGCTTCGCTGTGCCTCGTGTTCCGACGCTGGGTGCTTCATCTTTGAGTTAATAATACAGCTACTACACGATAAGACAATTCGACCCTTGGACCGATTACTTTAATCGCTTCAAGGCTCGGGGGATACTCCATATGGAGTGCGTCTTGCGACGCCCTCCATACGCTTCCCTTCGATATGCATGATGCCCGACATCTTGAAGCTCGGCAGTCACTAGCGCCACGCGCATTTAGTCATGCGCTTGCTCAAATTTGAATTTTTCTTTCTTTCTTTTTTAGCACTGGGCAGCCTCTTTGTCACTACGACGAAACCGCAACTTCAGCCGAGTATATTACAAGCTTTGTTGTATATCCATCAAGCTTCTGTTCGACTCCGCATTGTTGGGGAGCTTAAGGGATAAGGGTACCTACGGGTCCCCACCGACCAGGATACTGATTGGTCTTGATAGGTGGACCCACCTGACCATGCCGTGCGGGCCAAGGCGTGATGTTTCGTGAAGCACAAGCTTGGAGGCCGGACGAACCGATTCAGTCTGGATATCACGGGATACTTGTTGTAAACCGACTCAGATTAATTTTCTTATAACAACCGACTAGGATTAGATTCTATCCGACTTGTAACCCTAGATCGTCAACCTATATAAGGTGGCCAGGGACACCCCCCGAGGGCAACTCAACCCAACAAATGTTAACTCTTCGCACCTATGATCAGCAATAGGGTATTACTCTCTGGAGGCCCGAACCTGTCTAAACCTATGTTACCATTCGAGTTCTTGATCTTGCGATCTCCCCCGTCTACAAGTCTACCACTTGGGCACCCCTAGGTGGACTGCCAGTAACTAAATCTGACACTCATGAGTATATCATCCAAGGAGTCCCGCATGTAAGGATTTCTTTATTTATATATTCTTTCTTCTATTATATGTGGGACCCGTTCATCATTATTTTTTGTGAGAGGAAATGGTGGGAGTCTGCTCCTTCTGCATGGAAAAACGCAGAGAGCCTAGCTCTTCTTCTCACGCTAGCATGGAGAATATCTACCTCTCCCTCCTCCCCTGTGGACAGTTTTGCTAGCTTAGAGATAGCCATTGGAGGAGGCCTTATAGAATGAGCAACACTCCATGCACGATCGGAAGGGAATCGCGTTGCAACAGCAGAAACATTATTGTTGCATGCAAAAGCATTCCCCATGTAAAATGCGCGCGCGTCAATTCTTGTTCAGCGAGACATCACATTAGTTATGCGTCATTGTTATCAAAAGAGAATCTCCTACATCAATCGGTCGGTTGATGCATGCGTATGCGTATACGATGAAGCCGCGTGATTCAACAAGCTTAGGAAGGTTCACGCGAATGAAAGAACGTCGGAAGTAGCTGATAGATTACGTTGATTAGCGATAACTCCAGCGCTAACCTCACAACTCACAAGTTTAGTTAATCGCTAACCTCCGCCCACGTGCACACCATCAAGTCAAGATTGGCTTAACAATTAAGGGTGCGTTGCATTTGCATGGAAGTATGCAGCCGGCCAGGCCTGCTGCCTTTGTGTTCGCGACTTCGCGTACAAGGCGCGGGTAGCACGGGAGCAAGATCCCGCCCCGCCATAGACAAGACCGAAGCTAGTAGCAAGCACTGCACCAAGCAACAATCACGCTCATTTCGCGTTGACACATGCAGCTAGCCCGCCTCCTCCGTCCGTCTTATGAGGAAACGTTGACTTGTGAACCGATTACTTGCTAAAACACATGGATCGCTGCGTACACGTAGTGAAGCGATCCAGATTTAATTTTTAAAACGTACAGACCATCTCCGCCGCGTTTGTCGCTTCGATCGGCTTTTTTTTTTTTTTGAAAACACGATCGGCTTTTTCAAACGTACGCTATCGAGCGTTTGCTTTCGGTGGCCACAGCCCACAGTGTCCGGAAACGGCCACACAAAATACCTGGGCTCATGAGCCTGACTGAAGTAGAGCCCATCTGAAAGATAGATCCAGACAAATACGACATCGTCCACGAAGCCCAACCCAAGTCGCCGCGCTCGGTTTTGCCTGCTCTCCAGCATGCATGCCAGACGGATTAATTAATCTTATTTATTCTCCACAATTTTGTTTTGCCGCTGATCGATCGACAAGACCGCAGCAGCGGGCCTCTCTCTCCCCACGAAAACCCACGCCTCCCTCCTCCGGCAGCAGCCGTCCCTCGCTGCCGCCACCCGCCGCCGAGCTCCGTCGATCAGACGGTTCGCTCCCTACGACCCTCTCTCGCCCGCCCCGGTGCCGCAGCCGATTCCGCCAAGCATTCTGGGAGAAAGCCTCCGCCGCCGCCGACGCCGACGCCGACGCCTCCAATTCCAGTTCGACCCGCCGGCCCCCGGCTGGCAGAAAAGGTAAAAATCCCGATTCCCGTTGCTCTCTTCTTGTTGAGTATGGAGGATGGCGGCCGGATAGCATTGCGGTAAGATGTTGGGATTGCCTGTCCTTTGAGAGATCGCTGTAGTTTTATGGCGATTGCGGGAGATGTGTTATGCGATCAGCTCTGGAAGGTCTCCTCCTCTTCTTCAAACGAA
Organism: Setaria italica; assembly: GCF_000263155.2. NCBI lineage: Eukaryota > Viridiplantae > Streptophyta > Magnoliopsida > Poales > Poaceae > Setaria > Setaria italica. The sequence goes on along the minus strand of NC_028458.1, from coordinate 35,651,090 downwards.
ATCAGGGGGGAGGAGCGGGCTTATCTTCTTATTCGGTTTCTGGTTCTCCACTGGCATGGATGATCATGTGTCATGGCCTCATGGGTGTGTATCAGATCAGTCTGGGTTCTTATGTGCCGCGTTGATACCACAGTGCTGCTAGAAAATTCTAACTATCGCCCCTAAGTTTTGGACTCTGCATCTGTACCTAAACCAGAGTATAAGATGCAATAATCAAGATGGCTATTTTATGACTGCAGTTGGTACAAGATTCTGATCAATGTAAACTATTAAATAAATGGATCACAAATCGAGTTTTTTTTCTTTTTTTAATTCAACCGTTGTCAGTTTGTCACCGCATCTTAGATTAAAGAAAGTATGTAAAACTTCAAAGTTTAGATGAAATTATACTACTTGCAAGCAACATTCTTATGTGCTCTGCTAATTTCTGCCGTACATACTGATCTTGCACTTATCACTTGCAGCAGTTCTTCTTGAGCTATAGCTGAGGACAGTTTCAATGGGTCCGGCAAAAGTTTCTCGAACAATTACCAAGATCAGAATAAAAGGATATGAGGATCGACAGCAGCACGAGGAGGTACCTAGTTCAGTCAAGGTATAAACTAAAAGCAAACATATTTATTTTGGAAGTTTGATGAAGATTATCAATTGATAGATTGTAGATGGTGGCCTACAACTGTTGAACTGTATTCTCTAGAATGCCATTTCACTCTGAAATAATGTGTCATTCGTCTGCTCTCGTCATCATAAAAATGTATCCATTTTGTAGAAGGAGAAAATCTCAGATTTAGGTCCCATATGGACCAACGATGAGCTTATGTGCTTCTATAAAGCCTACCATCGACATGGAAAAGACTGGAAAAAGGTTTGGACTGTCCATTTCCCTTTGATTTTCCTTATTATGTACTCCTAAGTATCTCTTGAGGCATAATGGTAATGCTATTTGTTGACTGCCTAAATGCTGTTTGGTGAATATGAATACGCAGATCAGTGCAGCGGTCGGTCATAAATCACCAGACATGGTAAAAGCTCTCTATGCTATGCATCGGGTGAGTCTCTAGTGTATTGTTATTGTATCCTTGTTCTTTTGCAAACTACCCTCTTTTTTTTGCAGCTACCGCCATTACTGGGTTTATCAAAACTAAAGACGATATTTTGCTAATAAAAAGTACATTCGGTTCCTCAAAAATAAAAAGTACATTCTATTTGAACAACAATGCTTATCTGAAAGTTCATGTTTTAATATGTGTTTGACTGTTTGTAAAATAAAATTCAGCTTGGAGTCATGTTTGAAACCACAATCTGTTGTATATTGACATGTTTTATTTCTTTTGGCAGACTTTCTTATCTCTTCCAGAGCATCAAGCTACTTCCATGGGATTTATTGCATTAGTGACTGGTCATTGCAATGTTTTGGTAAGCTTGAGTTAGGATTTACTTCTTGTAGATGCTCGCATACTGTTTACTTTTCTGTGTATGCTAAATTTTCAGCAACTTCCTCATGTAAACGTGCCTACCATATGACGCCACAGTGCGGAATTTATTATAATGAAGATGACCAGTCCTGGAGTCCCGATTGTTCTTATTCTTCTGAGCTCAGTTACACTGCCGTGTCTTAATTTTCACCACATTAGTTTAGTTTCATTAATCAAACAATAAGATAAGTAAGTATGCGATGATGATGCCTTTCCTAAGCCTAAAAGTAACATTCAATCTGGAGTGGCTTGGGACATTGCATTATAGTTTCTACTTCTTCGGCCTAGTATAATTTTACTTCTTAGGCCTAGTCTAATTATACAAATGGAATATGTGGTTGCTTTTTGGAGACTGGATGGGGTAATGATCTTGATATGTACACACGTTAACTGGCTTCCTCTGAAGCCAACTTCCTTGTCAGATCCATAACACACTATTTGTTTCCTTTAGTTTAGATTTTTTTTGTTAATCTTTTTACCACAAAGCTTAAAGTATACAGAACACATTGACTTGAAATTTTCATTGTCCTGTGATGCTGAAAATGATAGGAATTATCCTCAAGTCATAGAGGAAATGGACAAACAATTAGAGCATCTGGGAAGGCAAAGAAACATGGAGAAGCTACTCAGCATAAAGTACATGAAGCACCTCACCCTCATGGCTCCTATCACGCAGGGAAAATTCCTGGATTTTCACCTTCCTTTAAGAAAAGATACTATGGAGGCAAGTATCCTTTGGAAAATGGTTTTCATCTTTATTTTTTTTCGTACTGATCTTTCTGGCTGTCTCTTGAGGGAAATTGCCAACTAAGAAGGAAGACTTAGCTGAACAAAATGTTGAGAAGCATTTTCATTGGATAATTCTGTTGCCTAAGTAGTTTTGACAACTTCATTGCTTTTTCAGAACTGGCTAGGAACAGTCAAAGTCATCCTGTTGGGAATCGTACCCCTCGGATACCGGTTATAGTTCCTGCAGACAGGAATGCTATTAATGATGCCACACCAGAATTTAAAAACGCCATGAGTTCTACAAAAAGGAATAATGACAAGATTAATAATGACCGTGCTAATTTTTCGATGAACGAGTGCTCTCCTGATGGAAGATCTGGAATCATGGAAGCAACTAAAGGTGTTGAATGCCAAGCTCTCTTGGAGACCAATGGAGACACTGAGATATGTCAGACTCAGCAACCTCTGAAAAAAAGAAGAATGGACCAAACAATGGACAGAGGCCGGGCCAGTAAAGTTGGGCATGAAACTATGATGGAGGTTAAAGAAGAGAACAAACCTTCTGGATTACTCAAGCAACAGATGTCTAGTATGTTTATTTCTGCAGGTATTTTTCTGCAATGATCCTGTTCCTTTCCATAATCACTATTAAAGAAAATTTTAGTATTCCTTCAGTTTACAGTTCCATTTTCTGTCTATGATACTTTATTCTCCTTTGTCATCATACAATTCACTCATCGGATCATTTAGCCTCTTTCTCTGATCAGGCCATACTGGGAAAGCCTGAGCCTGTGCGCGCATCCTGTCAACCGTTTAGCTGGGGCCTGAGAATTAAGGGAAAAGCTTTTTAGCCTTTTTTTTTCTCGAACTACGCAGGAGAGCTGCCTGTCATTTCATTAAGATAGAGCTTTTTAGCCTTTAATAGTTCATGCAAACAGTCTGAACGCTACTCTATGCTTATGGGAGCTTTTATCTCACAAGCATGCCCTTAGTATATCAATTTTTCTTCCTTTGCAGCAAAGAATGTTTCATTCATGAATTAAATCATGGTTGGCCATATGTGAGTTTTAATAGCCTTTTTAATATGGAATTTTTATACAAATGAACTGATTTATGTGACTACTCAACAATCATGTAAGATAAAGTAGACTAAACCCTTGTTCCCAATTATATGTAAGAAATCAAAAGAAGTGCAATCCAGCCTTCCCCTAAATAAGAATGGAACTCTAACACCAAGTCATTACAGAGCAATTAGGTAGTCAACAAGTTACAAACTTAGAGCACATCCATTATGTAGACTTTGTTCCTATATTGAGCAGTTATCAAGTTAATTTCTTCTGCTACTTGGTTGCTTTGACTACTCGTTTGTTCTACCTGATATTAGTACTCATTGGTGATCTTTCAAAAAAAATAGTACTCATTGATAATCTTGGTACTGGTGAAGATTGACAAGCAGTGTAAAAATTTGATAACTGTTATTCTATTATGTTTGCAGATGATATTTTGATCTTAGACGTGTTGCAGAGTCTGGTGGATGAACCTGATAAGATGTCAAAACTCAAGATTAATATTACTTCAAGTTATCTTCCATTACAGCTCCTACTACTTCGTTTTGTTTTTCACAATACATACTATCTCATTCATTTACTCATTGCCTATAATTCCATTTCTCTTTTATAATGATTCAGATACACTTAGAAAAAGTGACTTTACATTATCTGAGAGCAAGGATGAAGGGCATTCTCCTGTTGATCTATCTAAACAAGGGAAGCCAATTACTGAATGCAGTGCTTCCAAGACCAAGCGGAAAAGGCATACCAAGGTAAATTTTTTTATACCGAGCCGTATTTTGTGACAAATCAGTTTAGCATTAATATGCTGACTTCCACAGTTCTTCAATTAGATGCTATCATTTTTTTTTTGCATTTTTGATCTTTAGCTGTGTCGACTGTGCCCTACTAAGTTCATAAAATCTTGGGGGATGTCCATTGGAACTGGGAAGTCATTGCTTATTTATTTCTGATTGGGTATCTGTTTTGAGCTTTTGATCAATATACATCGAGTGGCCACTATCTGCACATTTATCATTTGAATCCACCTTAGGTCAATTTTATGTGTTCTCCTTTGTTACAACGTTAGTCTCTTTGGATACTCTTATGATAATTCTCATCTGCGTTCTTTTCCTTTTTGGCAGGTGCCCGCTGAAGAAATAAATGTTGTGCATGCTATTGATATCACTGAGGGTTCCTCAAATTCTGACTCTGCAAGAGGATTAGAGGATTTACCGGAATCAACTGCAAATATTTTCTGTGAAGTGTACCCCACTGTACCAAGGGAAATCAACCCTGAAATAAGTATGTCAAGGAGAAGGAAAATGAAAAACAAAATGCATAGAAAAAAGAAGTATGTGATGTGCAATAAAGGTTCAGATAATGTAGAGGTAGAGTGTATGCCATAGTTCATTAATGTTACAGAAACATTTAGTGCCCGCATGGAGTCCTAAATCTGACTATTTTCAGGCAAGAAAATTACTGCACTGTTTGTCATCTGAATTTCTTCGCAGATGGTGTACATATGAGTGGTTCTACAGCGCAATTGATTTTCCTTGGTTTATGGATAATGAGTTTGTGAAGTACATGAATCATCCATATTTGAGGCATATTTCACGGTTGGCTAGATCCGAGTGGAGCATAATACGAAGGTATTATCTAGCAAACTTTGGAACATCATCTGTTCTCTTATCCTCAGTTTTGTTATTATTTTGTTTGTTTATGTTGTAACTTGAAAGAACTTTTTCCTGCAGCTATCGTGGCAAGCCCCGGCGCTTTTCTGATAATTTTCTGGTGATGGAAAGAAAACAACTCGAGGATTATCGCAAAGAAGTTAGGACATACTATGCTCAACTAAGTGATGGTTCGCTAGATTCTCTACCAGCAGACGTAGCTCGGCCATTTTCAATTGGTCAGCAGGTCATTGTTCGCCACCCAAGTTCTAGGGAACTTTGTGATGGTAAAGTGGTGATGGTGGATCAGGATTGCTGCAAGGTTCAGTTTGATAACCCTGAACTTGGTCTTGATCTAGTACAGGTACATTTCTGCTATTTTGCATGTTTTCAGCATCATCAATATGCTTGTTACTTTGTGCAAAAAATTAGACATTTAGTTATATCAAGTGTTGAATCATCAGTTTTCACTACTGGTTGCAAAACCACCCTTTTACTCCCTGAAGCCGCTCTATTTTTCTTTTACTTTGTAAGCCCATTTCTCTAGAAATGCAGTGGCAAGCCTTTTGCTTTTTACATGTGTACCACGGACAAGTATGCCCAAACAGAAATCCACTCAAAACCAGATTGCCAGCTATAAAATGTATTTTCGTTGTCCAGCTACAATGTTCATAATGTGCAAGGATCCCCTCCATCTGAGAAAACACGGCATATGCATTTTCAGCAAGACAATGTAAAAAAACCCAGATATTTGAAAGGATTATATTGGGGATAGCAGAATTATTTTGTTTTGGAAATATGCTCTATATTTAGGTCAGTTACAAAAATATGAAAAATATGCCATATAATTTTTGGTTGGATGGAATATATACCAATAGTTTGTATACAATTTGTCTTGTGATGATTTATGTACTTTTGGCCGGATGATTGCCATGGAAATCAGAATCATTACTTTGGATCATATTTCAACATTTAGCTTGGAAAACATATTTTAAAAATTTACAATTTTTTTTGCATAAATGTGGTTGAGTATCAAGACATGCATAACTGAACGTATGTATTTTCAGGACGTTGATTGTATGCCTGTGAATTGGCTAGATAATCTTCCTGATAATGTCAGGAGCACATTGGAGTCACATGATGTTCACAACATACTGGAGATGGAGCACGTTTTCAAGGTTACACCAAGTGGTAACAGAGATCATACCATTAATGAAGTTTCTATACCTGAACTGCCTATTAGTGTGGACATTACATCAGATGAACAGCTTGAGGTTCTATTCTGTCCAAATTCATTTCCGTAGGTTCAAAAAAAGCTTATGAAGGCTAAATAACTTTGTATTTACACATAATATCGCTCAGTCCTTGGCTATTCTGCAAAATGCAATACTCCTGATCTTGGCATCTCAGAGTCAATTCTTTACTGATGCTTTTACTTGCAGGTCGAATACTCTGTAGACAGTGAAAGGACACAAAAAGAGAGTACTTCTGATGGTATTGTACAATCTACAGATTTCCCAAACAACAATGATGATCATTACGATCAATTAGAGTCGTACTGTTCTGCATTCGTCCGAAGCATGCAATCACAAGCTAGGGAGATGGTAGACGAAGTTATGCAGGTTGGTCAATGGTTGCCCTGCAATTACTGACTTCTGCATAATTAAATGTCTTGCAGTCTCACTCGATAATTTGTAATTGCGTTGACAGGCAACATCTGGAGGTAACAGTTCTCAAGATGAAGGAGCAGGCGCAGTTAATCAAGCAACTAATTGTATAAGCCCTGATCTTGGGGCTGTTACTTGTGATTCCCAGCTTCCATCAAACCTGATTATGAACTGCACTGCCACGGTTCTTGCAATCAAGGTAAAATATTTATGCACTTTTCCTCAAAAACATTTACACATTTGTTGTAATTTGTCAACGAGAGATAAAAGTTACAATTGTTTCCATCTCACTTAACATTGCTTGTGCGATTCTGTACCATGCAGCGCCTTGCCGACTCACGGCACCCACCTGCAAACATAGCAGGCATCCTGCAGCGTTTCTCCGCAATGCTGCTCCCTACCTGTTCAGAGAACCTCGCGATCTACAGAGACATAGAGAAACATATTTCGATCATAACGAGCCAGACAGTGGCACTTATGCCCAGGACATTGTAACAGCGGCATGTTTCATATTCATCCCCTTGTAGGACTCCCCCTGCCTTCTTCAAGACCTGTCGGGCCCAGCAGTCAGGCTCAGAGCGCTACTTCCTCGGCTGTCAGTTGAAAACCAAACAGGTGTTGCTGCCCTCTGACTGCGATTGGCTTAATTTTAACGGCGAGTCCAGTTGCATGGCAAGAAAAATAGCATATGGAGCAGATTCCCCATGCACCGAAACAAGTTTGATATGCGGTGTCTATTCTTGTAATCTGTGTATATATTATTGTACTTCTGCACGAACAGGTTTTACTTCCTCATATTTGGTAAATATAGGTTCAGGGATAGTTCATAGTTGACGTCGTCTAACTAGTTTGACTACTTTTGACCCTCAACTCTAACACCATCTTCAATTCCAGTCAAAGTGAATACCGGGTGGATCTAGGATTTTAGGAGAGGGTGGATCATTTTACTCTTCTTCTTCCTTCCTCCTCTCCTTTTCTTCTTCCTCCTATTCATCCATGGTTGAAAATTGTTGGGGGCTCAATGGATGGGTGCGGCTAGTTATCACCGAAAGCGACAAATTCACCACCTGTTGCATGAAGATTTGACCCACAAGGTCCAGCTTTAGCAGGAGAAAACTACTCAGATTCTGCAGCACACAAGCGAGGAAAAAAATTGTTGACATCATACACATGCAAAGTAATTTTGAAAAAAAATCTATAGATTTTTAAATCGTATATCCAAATTAAATTTCGATTACACCAATGGATTGCTTACAACAAGATAATTAAACTTCCCGAAGAAATAATTATTTTCCACAAATAAATAATTGAACGTCTAAAACAAATGATTAAACATGATGAAAATAATAAAAATACACTCTGAACAAAAATAATTGAAATTGCAAACAATTTATCGTACAGAACAAATAATAAAAACTAAATATCACGAACAAATATGCATACATTGCCGAACAAATTATATGAAGTCATGGAACAAAACAACTATACACATCAAACAAATTATACAAATTTGTAGAAAAAATGCAATCATAGTATAAATTATAAAAATTCAGGAGACAAAAAAGATTGAAAAACTTCAAAAAAATTATATTAAATTATAGAAAAAATAATTGTATGCGCTGAAAATATTATTACACGAACTCACAAAACAAGTAATACCTAGAAAAAATTATATTTATATACTTATTAGTATAAAAAATGAAAATAAAAAAGAAATAAAATGGGAAAAATAATAAAACAAAAGAAAGAAATAAATGTATATAAAAAAGTTATGAGGACAAATATAATCATGTCGTGAATGAAAAATATATACATGTTAACTAATAAGTATATAAATATATAAAAATGAAAATGAAAAAATATAAATAAAAGTATCGTATTGAAAAGACAAAACCAAATATTAATAAATGCACCCGCTCCCGCTGACGGTTTGTGAGTGTGAGTGTGTGACGCGCAGCAAGCAACCGAATCGACATCCTACTTTTTACATGTGCACGTGTGGTGGTGCATTGTATGGTCAGCCGATGCTGAGCTTCATGGGCTGTGTGATCAAAGGGGATTCTATCTAACGACCCCTGCGACAGATAGCTATCCCGTCAATGAACTACATGAGGGTAGGGGGTTTCAGCCCCAAAGCTGGATCCATCCCTCATTTTAATTTAGACAAGGGAAAATAATAAAACATCTCCAAAATTTCAGGAAAAAATTCCTGCAAAGAGCTTATGGAACAAGATTTGGAAGCTTCAAATAAAAGATTCATTGAGGCATTTCAATTGAAATTTGTTTCCTAAGCTTGTTTGTTTCACGACATCTAGTTATTATGTTGGGATTCCCATGTCCCAAAATATCTCCATACTATTTTTCTAAATTTTTGGAGGTGTTTGAATATTTCCCCGCGTTCATTTTTTACTTTATTTAAATTAAAAAAATGCTGCCATGTCAACCCTAAACCACACTGGGACAAAATTAGGTAGAAATTGAAAGTTAAGCACGCAAACTAAATGGTATTGAAGTTAAAAGGTCAAAATTAGACAAACTGGAGAGTCGAGGAGAGAAATATGACCTTGTTCTTTTACATTTGGAAAACTGAAGTATTTTTTTATAGGTGAAAAACTGAAGTTAGCACCCAAACTAAACGGTATTGAAGTTAAAAAGGTCAAAATTAGACAAACTGGAGAGTCGAGTCGAGGAGCGAAATATGAACTTGTTCCTTTTACATTTGGAAAACTGAATTTTTTTTGAGAGGTGGAAAACTGAAATTAGTAATGCGATTGATGTACTACGAAGTTTTCAGAACAACATTGCAAAGGCCACTGTTTTTATCGACCAATTGTTTTGATTGTACAACCTTTATGTCCATTATTCATCAAAAGAAAAAACACTATGCCCACTGGTTCCTGAAAGAGCAGATCTAGACATAAACTTGCATTGGGTGAGTCGGGATCTGGTGAAAAGTTCGAACTTCAAACGGTTGCATGATTGCCATTATGCTAACTGACCTGCTTTGGTTCAAAACCAGAGGGAATATGAGCACTGCTGCATGGTTATGAACTTGTGATTGATCCGTTGGCTGCAGATGCAAAATCAAGGATGAACGGAAGGTTCTTACATAGAAAGTTAGAATCACAGAAAACAAGGAACGAAAATGGAAGGTTTGAGTATTCCCCTGTAATACCCTGTGTTTGGAATGATCTAATAAGCAATCTTGGACAACTAATGGAGATTATGAACATGTGATGAGATCATTTGGGACTTGGTCAACTTGATTTGAAAATGGTCAAACTAAGGGCAAATTTCAAAAATTCAAAATCAAATATGAAAAAAGGCCAGATATCAGGAATGAGGATTTGAATGTGCTTGACATGATGGAATCAAGCTAGGGAAAAATTTTGGATCATAAGCCACTCAAAAAGATAATATGATGATAAAAAACCGATAGCAATCTTAGGAGTTGGTAATGTGATGAAGATCCATAATACTAAATCTCATACCCAAAAATAAGTTCTTGTGTGTAACTAAAAAATAATGATCCAATATACTCTTCAATCATATAATCAAACATACCAGACTCCTGTATGTAGTTTTTACATTTACATATATGCAGATGCAACATAGGAGCATGCTCTTCAATGATTAGCGCGCCAGTCACTGGGCGAGGTACAAACTACTAGATCACTAAATTGCATCCCTCTGTCCTATTCCTTCTTATACAAACTCAAACGGGATGTCAACTGCATCTATTCCAGAACTTGCATCTTTTGAACTCAAACAAATGCTCCATAAGCTTCAGAAGGTAAGGCCTATCACCATTCCCCCACCAACTAACCAGGGCACTTCAAGTGCCTACTGAACTTTCTTTGATTTTGGAACAGAGGACGCCAACTCTTTACTTGATGATCTGATGATGAAAAGGACGGTCTCCACCAGCATGCCACCGACTACTCCTAAGATACCTCCAGCAGCATTCTGAAAAACCATAGCAAGGTTCACTGTGTGAGGTATGATCCTAGCACAGGATAAGGCAGACACATTTGCAGCTCCAGATGAATTTGGCCTTTCCAATCCAATGTACAAGGCAACCTCCCCAGTCAATTGAGTTGTGGTAAGTAAGAAATACAAATCTTTCATCCAAATAACAGTGAGAAATACAAATCCATAACCACATTTTCCACAGCCCTACAGTCTACAGATAGCATCAGGGTTCACAAAACAAGAGGCACACTGTAGGATTATGACTTGGTACCAGATACAGTGTTCTTATGGACTTACCAGTACAGGGCTATTGTTGAACAGAGCTTTGAACATGGCAAATCCAACCAAATAACCTGTAAACATTATAACAACAACATGCAGACCTGAAAAAAGAAGAGATGTTACATCAAACATTGAAAACCATACAAAAATTTCCTAGCCGAAGCTCAAAGTAGACTGTACGGCATACTACAAGGACAAGCGCACTGATTGAAAAAAATATATTGACAATGAATTTGCACACAGAAACAATAAGTTTGGCTCAATTTTAGGGCATATGAATTTATCATTCATGATGCACTGGGTTGCTATAGCCAAACAAAGGAACAATTAAATATCATTGTGCTTCAAAATATTGTAAGTAGAACAAAATTGTTACTTTTAGTGAAAAGTGGTTGATGCCTATGGCTCTATCAAGACTAATTCTAGAAATGCAAAGCAAACTATGGTTTTTTAGGTGAAATAACTAATTTGAAGTGGCCAACTATATCCATCAGTATGGGTTTGCATAGTAGACTAGTAGTACATTTTAATCAAGAACGCATTTGTATGATTTCACTACAATTGACATGCATAGTTGTTCTCAGATGATGTAGGCTTTTGTTTACCACTAGTGTATTAATTTTTCTTGAAAACTTGATTACAAGTTTCACCTGCACTTGTTTAAACTTTAAATGTCCATTTTTCCACAATGGCCATACCGGGATACCATTAGTGAGATAAAGGAATGACAGTTCCCACAATGACCAACGATAAACAGAAAATAAAAGAACATTGGGTTAACAAACTACAGCAGTTCAGCCTTAGCTAATTGCATTATAGATAACCAAATGTTCATGTGAAAATAGGACAGTTGGCAGGTACCGAATCCGATCTGATCCTTGTAGGATGAGAAGGGCTCGGGGCTGTCGTCCCTGCTGGGCGGCGCGACGTCCCTGACGAGCTCGGCGTACTCCTTCCTCTCCTGCATCTCCCGGAGCTTCTCCAGCCTAGCCTTGAGCTCATCGCTCTGCAACCCAAACGCGTGGCAAACCTAGCCGAATCAGAACCAGAAATCATCATGAAGGATTGAGAGACCGAGAGAGGACCTTCTCGCGAGGCTTGGGGCTGGGAAGAACGAATTCGGCGCCCCGGAGGAGGCTTCGGAGGGGCGGGCGGGCGTCTGGCGAGGCGGCGCACCAGATGGCGCGGAGGGAGCGGTAGGGGACGTCGGGCTCCGAGGAGAGCGCGGACGCGAGCTCCCGGAGGTCGGCGTCGAGGTCTCCCGAGGCGGCGGTGGAGGAGAGGAAGGAGCGGACGGGATCGGTTGCGGCGACGGCGAGGCCCGGCGCGGCGGTGGTCGTCGCCATGGCTGTGCAGGCTGCAGCTGTGAGAGCTGCTTGGCTTGTTGGTCTGGGCTTGCGTTGCAGCTCAATTTTAGTTGCTGTCATCTCCACAAAGAGTTAGTAGTTGGGCCTGGGCCGGACGGAGTTTAAATCTCTTGTCGGCCCGTTTAGGGCGTTCGGTTGGTCCGGGATCGTTGCGGACTTGCGGTAATCCCAAGACAATCTTTTTTTTTCGAATCAATACAAGCTTTTTATAAAATGATTATTAAGCTCATGCAAAGCAGGCAGACTGGCGCGCGCAGCATCTAGAAGCATTATGTAGCTGAGGAGAGGATGCAGTTGAAGTAGCTGATGAAGGGAGAGAAGAGAGCAAGGAAAGCATGGGACACTAGCTCATTGCAACCAACTATAGTGAGTGAATAGTGATGCAGTAGGCAGGCAGCTGGGAGAAAAGCGAGGATGTGGATGTCGGTTTGACTATTGCTTTCCAACATTTATGGCCTGATGAGCTAGCAGGCAGCTTGGCAACGGACAACAGCATAACATGCATACAGGAGGAGCCTCTGGGTGGATCATCTCTATCCGATGTCATCTCCTGTATCTTGTTGATCACCAGCCAGTGGACAACCAACCAGCCGGTGCACAGTGAGTTCGTCGTGAACTCGTGATAAACATAAGAGGTGGATGGTGGATGGAGACCAACATAAGAGGTGGTAAAACATAAGGTTTATCAACATAAGAGGTGGATGGATCTAGATTTGTCATGATAAAACAATGTGAACTCCCATCGTGAGAGGCTATGCGGAAAAGTGAACCACGACAAGTCTAGATCCATGTTGGTCTCCTCTACTGTGTGCCAGTAGCACCGGGATCGATGGTGGAGGTATAAACATTCTGCTCGGTTGTGCTACTTGCGGCTGCAGCTGCAGCCAACCACAAGTAGCACAACGGAGCATGCTGATTGTTGATGATTGGCGCCTTCTCTGAATCTATCATTTTAATATTCTCCTCAATGGCTTCACTCCTATGGCAACCACCTTGATGTGACTAGAGAGAGATGCCCGAGTGTGGTATCCACCTCCGACATTTGGATAGAGGGGTAAATAGGTGATGGTAGCGGAATCAAGGGTAAGGAGCGCTCAAATGGTAAGGAGCCACGGAGTGATGGGGTGTGGAATTACCTATTGTGGATGTGTGGTGGAGGCGACGTCCAACGTGTGAGTTGGGATAGCGTGTTTCTCATGATTACTGCTCGCTCCCACTACTAAAAAACGATTTGTAGGAGCGTTTTATTTTTTTCTAGGAGCAGGTGAAATTACCACCCGCACCTACAAAAGAAGCAGGATTATTGTAGCAACTGACTCATCCCTGAAAAAAAACTTGCAGGGGTGGATCACGGGATGACCCGCCCATAGAAATAGGGGCTATTTCCAGAGGCAGGCGATGGGGTGACCCTAGAAACCACCATTTTCAGAGATGGGTCAGCCCATCACCTGTCTCTCAAAATGGGAACCATTTAGGAGCGGGTGATGGCATCACCTGCTCCCGAAAATGATTCTCAAGGGTGGGTGATGACATGGCTCACCCCTAGAAATGGTTTCGTGGAAATAAATTCATAACTTTTTCATATGACCTCGAACAAAGAAAAATTTTATATCAAAATTGTATAGCTCGACGAAGCCTAAAACTTTGTAGTTGAAAACTTTTTTGATTTGAGATTGTTTATTACTCCAACATGTCATTCTAAGTTCTCTAGCTTTGAAATCTAAAACTTTTGAAGTTTCAAATGACTTCGGCTATACATAAGCTCTACATCAAACTTGTAGAGCTCGATGAGATCTAAAATTTTTAAGTTGACAAGTTTTCAATTTAAGATTATTTAGTAATTCAAAATATCATTATAAGTTCTCTAGTTTTGAAATCTAAAATTTTTGAATTTTCAAATGACTTCGGCTATAGAGAAGATCTACATCAAAATTGTAGAGCTCTATATGAAAGTTGTAGCACACAATAAGGTCTAAATGGATATGAGTATATATAAATAAATGAGTATATGTGTGAGTATATGTTAATGTATAAGTATATGTGTGAGTACATGTGAATGAGTTTGATAGATGTATTTTTTGAATATAAATTTTTTTATATCATCTCGGATGAATACAAATTTTATATCAAAATTGTAGAGCTCGACGAAATATAAAACCTTGTAGTTGAAAACTTCTTCATTTGAAATCGTTTAATAATTCAAAAGGTCATTCTAAGCTCTCTAATTTTAAAATCTTGAATTTTAAAATTTTTCAAATGACCTCGGATGCATACAAGATCTATATCAAAGTGGTAGTGCTTAACGAGATCTAAAATTTTGTAGTTTACAAGTTTTTCATTTGAGATCATTTAGTGTTCACAAATATACATTTGATGTTAAAGATGAGAAGGATTAATTTTAAAGGTTGTATTTTTTTAATACAAATTTTTGTATACGATCTCGGATGAATATAAATTTTATATCAAAATTGTACAACTCGATGAGATTTTAAACTTTATAGTTGACAACTTTTTTTATTAAAATCGTTAGTGGTCCAAAAATATGTTATAAATTCACAAAGAAACACATCTCCAGCCACATCATCGATCCACAACTTCCAAACCAAGCATTTCTATTAGCTCACACCTTCCCTCTCAACATTATCTCCTCCCAGTCCCACTGCCACCATCGTCCGCTCCACCCCCTCCCCCCCCCCTCGTGTTGCAACCGAGGCATAGCGGCGGCAGCCCGGCCTCCCCGACCTCCCCGGTCGGAGGCGGCGCACGGGGCTGAGTGCGGCCTCCACGGCCGGAGGCGACGCATGGCTCCTCGGTGGGGGTGCGGCTAATCGGCGGCATGTGGCTCCCTGGCTGGCTAGCGGGGGCGCGGGGCCAAGGCACGGCGGGACGGCCTCCAGCGAACGCGGCGGCGGTGCGTGGCTCCACCTAGGGGCTGCTGGCAACTCTTTTTTATTTTTTTAATTGATTACGTGGGGCGAGTGATGGGATGATCCACCCCTGCACCTGCAAATGGCATTTCCAGGGGCAGGCCACCCCATCACCCGCCCCTGGAAATGGTTTGCTGTTACCCACTCCTGCAAATAGCTATTTGTAGCTGTGAAAGCTAGGAGCGGGTAGCACGCCTACACCTGAAAATACTGTTTCAACCGCCTCGCCTCTAAAAACCGTTTTTGTCGCAGTGCTGTTCTGAAAAAATTATGTTCTTTGTAGGACGGAAGAATATGTCACGTGGTGAACCAATCATTGAGTGCAAGTAGAACGAATTACCATTGATATATTAACATACAGATAGGTCGTAGCTAGCTGACGTGGACGTGTCATGCGACCTCCCTAACGCTCGTCTGTACGTCGTTGTGCATGCACTCAAACAACAGCTGGGGTTGTGGCATCAAATTGAATGGCAGGGACTGGTGAACTGCAGATCCTAGCTGCGCCGTGAGCGTGAGGACTGCATGATTTGACTTGGTGGTCTACTGACTACTGGTGTGCGTGCTACTGTGTATAAACACGTATGGTATATCCCGATCGTGTATGGGCAGTGGGCGGCCGGGCGGCCGGCCAGCGAGGTGGGCATTTAAAAGGTCGACGGCGACGCGGTCACTCCATACGTACGCGCTCAACCACTGGCAAGCTACAGCTATCTGGCGGCTGGCCCACCGATCGACCTCACCGCGGCAGTCCGGCCGGACGGACGGTGGCCCTGCGGCCTGGCCTGGCCTGGCCTCGCCGTGCATAAAGCCCCGCTACTGGAAACCCGATTTTCCTGTAGGTATTACCGTACCCTAAATTTATACAATAAAATACTGATGTTCATGATACCAAATAAGTCTTATTAATTTTTTTATTAAATATATTTTTATAGTATATCTATTACCTTACATCTTTGTGATCCTCTCTATAATTTTAATCAAACATAATTGATTTGACTCTCCAAAAAAGTGAAAATGGCCTGTAATTTGGAACGGAAGGAGTAGTTGTTTGCTTGCTTTCTAGGCAACTTACAAACACGGTTCAATGTATACTCACCATTTTCACGAGGTTTACGTGGACAATAGAGTTAGATTGTATTTGCAAAAAAGAAAAGAGAGTTAAATTGTTGGATAACATCTTCCAGTCACCTAAGTTCTTAAATTAAATTTTTGCAAAAAAATTTTAAATTGTACTAAAGTATACGCCATATGCATTCTATTAATTAATTAACGGATAAGTTAAACAAGATTCGGCTGTTTTGATCCTTCTTGCGAGCATTCGAATTTTGGTGTTGGCGTTGCGTTACGTGATTCACCTTTAGGTATAACCGTAAGAAACCATCCAAATTATCTCAACTAAATCGAGTTATCATCCATTGGATCCGATTTAATCGAAATAATCCGGGTAGTCCCCGGTACGCGCCTTGAGTATTGCACATAAACAACAAACATACGAGAGAAAATTTTTAATTCTTGTTTACAAGTCTTGATCATTTATAAAAATTTATAAATTATACCTACAATATATAAGCAACTAGAACTTGAGAGTTTCACCGATTAAACTGAGGTTCTTAACAAAAGCTTAGGTCTAGGTGGCTATCTTATCATGTTTTCCTTCGATTGAGAGTTAAAAACTCAGCGGGGAGATATAAAGTAATAAGGTGCAACAATGATATCTTTGCCCATAAGACACCACATGTACAAGCTTAGAGCAGCCTCCACCATCCATCCACTTTGCCGGCTCCAGCGGGATGAATGTGACCATCGCTCACAACAAGAAAATCTGCAAAACAACTTGATGGTAATACCGTAAGTACATTGCGTACTTGCAAGACTTATCTATAATACTATATATTTGGTGGATGCATGAGGCTTGTCAAGTTTTATCATTAAACTATAAAATGCGAGCATGTTTTGTTAAGTGAATAAGCAAAAGACATAGCATCTATAATTCTACATCAAGCATCAGTACAATTGCATAAGTGAAGTGATCATATGTCATGAGCTCAATCTTCCATGAACCCCGTTCGGTAACTATTGACACTCAATATTTACACACTTTTACCCCTTTTATCTTCAATAATTGCATACAAATGATATCATAACTATTGATCATACTCAATAATCAGACTATTTTCGCATATGCATTGTATTTTGGAGGACATTCTGTTTTGTAGGAAATAGGATTTAATTGGAGCACTATTGGATGAGGCTTAAGACAAGCAACAACCTAGAGAAAGATGAAGGCCAGAGGCTCCAAAATGGACCTACGTCGATCGACCTAGGGTCCCCTGGGGCCCCGTTCATGCTCATCTTCGGCGAGGACTTCTCCAAGAATACTTAGGGGCTAAGTTTCATAAGATATGACAAATTCACTTCAGGATCAAGGATGGAAACAAGCAGCGCTTTGGAAAGTTATCAAGATCCAACCTTATCCCGAGGCTATCGATGTGCTAGGCCCGCACACAAGTAAAAATAAGTTTCCAGAACATTAGAGAAGACTTGGTGACGAAGCTGGACACGAGGGGGGTAAAAGGCAGAGCCAGGCCGATCGGCCTGGACCCCCCTAGGCCGATCGGCCTACCCCTTTGCTTCGCCCGTTTGCCTTACAATTTAAACCATAGGTCCTCCAGAATATAAATACCCCAATATTTCATTGAGCACTGAGAGGGGATTGAAGATTCGAAGCAGAAGGAGCCGAGAAACTTGAGGGACAACCATCTACAGAGAGCTGAGGGTCGTGCAGTTGTCCGGAGGCTAGTTTAGGCTAGGCTCTGGCCGGCGTGATCACCCTGCAAGGAAGATCCACGCCAGAGTTCTGGAGCTAGGATTCACAAGTCACGGGTATGGCCTCGGTGGAGATCTTGTGATGAACAATCATTCATGGTGAAGTAATAGATTGGTTCCGGTTCAATAGCGACCTATATGTCTCCTTTTATGATTTCTCCTGTTATGAGTTTGCTTATTCCAATCTATAAAGCTTGTAGATTGCATAGGATGTTCTTGTAGTCATGGTGACTAGATTTGCATACCTAATCTATCATAACAGCTAGACATGTGCTTTATGTTCATGCCCTTAGACTGGTTGCGCTGATAGGCAGGATCGTGACATGATCTAATGCTGTGTAAGGTGGGGGTTTTCGGGAGTCAGACCGGAGGTGGTGGTTTAAAGATGCTTTGAATGAGAACCAGGTGTTTGCTTGCCATCTAGCTAGAACTACAACATATGCATAATTTAGGTTTTCCTCTAGATGAGTTACCTCTTATTCATATTTGCTCATGCTTTGTATCTATATTCATCCGTATTCACAATCATATTGCAACTTGAATCATGTTTTCTGATACTTAGTTAGTCTAGATCCTGTGACCTTGTTTCACGGATTGATAAACCTTGGGGGAATACTCTAAGGGAAAATCTATAATTGATCTGTGCGCTTGCGGTTCAAACTGGCGTGCTAACTGCCGTCAATAGTAACTCTACTTTGAAATTCAAAACTCAGGATCGTGCTCCGTGACCTGGAGTAAGGCTATCGCAATAAATTAGTACCCTGCAGGGGTGTACAACTTTTCCCACATGAGATGCAAGATCAATGACCATACCCTTAGCCTAGGATAAGTGTTGATTCATGTGCCCAACTGTTCACATACCCACACCCGGCTATGAATGAACGGCTAAAAATGTATAGATGCATCAGACATGGTCGATCACACCTCATCCCATCCCGTGCCGAATCCAGTCAAGGCAAGGTGCAACTTATGCTACTTGGCTTACTATTCCCATATTAAGTATGTGGTTTGTACGGAATAGTGCTCAAGAGTCCAGCTACAAAGGTTGGTCCTTAACCAACTCAAACAAGTCTAAGTCAAGTGAGCTCCAATCTCAACATGACCCTTCCACTCTTGCTCAAGTCCGAATCATCATTTATAGTGCTCAATTTTAATCCATTCATAGCTACTCAAATATATTAATCAAGCATCTTATAACTCGCGAGTGGTGGTGACCTTGCCACCTCTCGACTTCTACCGGCAACTAATCATGACTAAGCAATTATATCGAGATTTCTAGCATCCATACTTTTACTAAATAAGTTGAGCTAATACCAAGAGTTGACATGTCAAGTAGGTTCTACTCATTGCATATGTCTAGATAGAGCTAAGCCCATGCACAACCATTAATAAATAATAGCATTTCACATTTAGAAAATAGAGTTGAGATACATAGGTGCCAACCTGAGATTGGTGCTGAAATGACATGAATCCCCATTTCTGAGAATTCAAGCCTATGCACCTCCGTGATAGTCCCAAGAAGGCTATCACGTGCGAATCTCTATCTCAGTTAGTACAAATCTATACCAACACAGAAAAATAGAGTAGCAACAGAGTAATAAACAAGGATTTGTATAACAGTCAAGGGGTATATATACTCAGTTCAGGGATGGTTAGGCTTCCTAGACTAACGTTCATTGCTAGGGATCGTCCTACGGTCAAGTATGGCTCTGATACCAGCTTAAACGACCCGAATCCCTATTTTTGAGAATTGAAGCCTACGCACCTCCGTGATAGCCTTCCTGGGACTCACGGAGGTGCGTAGACTTGAATTCTCAGAAATGTGGATTTAGGTCATTTCAGGTGCTCCAAGAATGTAACACTCTAAAACATCATCCTCTACGAAATTAGATGAATGCATGAATTAGAAAGGATGACATGAATGTATAGGCATATGAGATGCGATGACTCATGAGGGGTAAAGGCTAGCATGGTTCAAGGTTATCAAGCAAGCAATCAAAGGTTAGAAGTAGAGCACACAAGCACAACATAGAGAGAAGGCGCTAAAATAATAAGCTATACATGTGCACATAATATTCGAAGATAAGTTGTAGTATGAGAAGTTATTAACACTAGTTGTGCTACTTTTAGTTATCATATGAACTAACGTAATTAAATTGTTACAACATAAAGCATCAACCATGGAAGTTCTCTCATGATTGTTATCAATATTAAATAGTTGAGCATGCTCATGCAAGCTAGTTAGCCACACTAGTTAAACAAGTTTAGACAATTCAATAATTAATGGATAGCTAGCACATCACATATTTTTTAAAAGTAAGAACATCACTTTTAAATAAGAATCTAGCTTTGTACTTAATTAAGACAAACATCATTATTCTAAGTTATATCATGGAGGTTTCTAATCATAAGAAGCATAGAACATTTATCTTCAGCTAACAAAGGTGGGTTTATAGTTTACATGAGCACAATTGATTACCTAGGTATTTTGCAAGCAAATAGTTTTAGAACAAGCATATATTTAAATTTGTATCCTCATACAACCATCTCATGAAAGTTAATAATTAAACACAGCATATCATGATCATAGCTAAATAATAAGATTTGTTTCATGATTTTAGAAGCACATATGAAATAACTATGCATTTTGCTAATTAACTAGGTTCAAATATATCTAAAACTGTACCAATCTACACATAAATAATGAAAATAAACACCTCCAATTGGTTATACATACTACAAGTGAACTAGCGAAATTGATTTTATCATATTTGGACTAATAGATAATTAATTATGTAATTAACAAGATAAAGAATCATCTAATTAAATCAGATAATTAATTAATTATTTAATGAGCAAAAATATTTTTAAAATGTAGTTGACATCATTATGAAACCATCAAAATTTGTTTCATATTAATTGGAGCTATATTCAATTTTATATGAATTATACAAGATGCTACATGAGTATGCATTTAAACAAACAGGGCTGGCTGTGACGGGTACTATATACCTGCGGACCATCCTCCGTTAGGGGGCGGACCGTTCGCCAGTGAAGTACATGATGGTCTTTAGAAACACACCGGGTTTGTGTAAACTTTGGAATTGAATTGCGAACCGTCCGTTGTCACATGGCAGACTGTCCGTTGTACGAAGACGGACCGAGCAACAGAAACAAACCGGTTCTATGGGTAATTGGGGTACAAGTGGCGGACCATCCGCACAACCGTCGTGACTCACCGACGAGTTCGCCGGCAGCAACTCCGACGTCAGTTTGGGATGTGGTTTGTTTCTATGGGTTCCCGGGAGTGTCTAGAGTTCATCTAGGCAGATAGATTCAACATGCATTAAGGATTCAAAGCTTTAGGTCATCAATGGTGATTTGGTCATAAAGGGTTCCATGGATTCAAAATCTAGGGCAAAGGGGACAAATCAGGGATGAAGATGGCTCACTGGTGATGGGTAGAACTCCGGTGAGGTGCTGCAGGTTGGTGTAGGGCGGCAAGCCCAAGGAAGAAGATGATGTCGAGGTGGTGTAGCTTGTCGACGTTGAGCTTCGGCAATCCTCCAGCGAAGCTCCGATAAGGTTGAGGGGCTTCAATGGTGGGGGAGCCTTGGGAGCTCCTCCATGGTTTGGATGGAAGAGAGAGAGAGAGAGAGAGAGAGAGAGAGAGAGAGAGAGAGGGAGTGAATGGGATGGGGAGAGAGAGCAGGGAGAGGCTCTGGTCAGGCTGGAGGCACAACTGACGGGTGGGGTCGCGGGGGCGACGTGTACTACAAGAAACATATTAATCTATGATGGAAAAATTTCATCACAGATCGCTGAAAAACCATCATAAAGTAGTGTCTGTGATGATTTCGCATATTGTCATGTATTAAGCATCACAAATTAGTGATGATTTCGCATATCGTCATGTATTAAGCATCACAAATTACACCTCATGACGTTTCTTGCGTAATCTTCACAGATTGAACCAATCCATGACGTTTCTAATTCATCATAAAATAACCTTAGGCTTGCTTAGCCCAGACCAAGCCCAACGTTAGTGATGAAAAGGAACGTCATAGACAATTGCCACATATGTTAATATTCATCATGGATCAAACAGCCACGTTACCAACTGGAGATATGGACGTTGATGTGGCTGATGACATGGACGGTGATGATGATGTAGCTACTGACATGGATGATGACGTGGCTACTGACATGGACATTGACATGGCTGCAGACGTGGACGATGACGTGTCATAACGGCCCATTTGTCAGCAGACCCATATGAGAAGTGGGCCATATGCTGGGCCAAATATTTTTTGGCCCACTATTAATTTCAGCATACCACTTAAATTCTATCCCACTTACACAACCAATAAAAGTTTTAACCCACCAATCTAGCCCAATTTTCAGCCCATTTATCATAATAGGAGTTTCAGCCTAGAAGATATACACTAATTTTTAGCCCATTTATCAGAATTCAGCAAATACATAATAAATCAGATACAATCTCTCAAAAAAACAACTTCTAGAAAACACAACTTACAGTGACTAATGCAATACATTAAACATGTTTATTGACAAGGAATTAGTTCTGATTTCCAGCACCATAGATGACAACCAGAAACACATGCTCTTCATATGTCTACCCTATCCAAAAACACTATACCTTGCTCTCTGTTATTTTCCCCCTCTATTTCTCTGATACCTTATGAGTTCATCTGAATCCTGGAATAAAAATTTCATGTCATGTTTGTTTCGGAGTGGTAAGTCACGCGAGTCTTGTCTTGAAGACCCGTGTTTGATTCCTCCTTACCCTTTGCGCATTTTAAATTTTTCCAAATAAAAACAAAGGAATGCAAGTATTAAACATTTAATACCAAACTCTGACATGAATGACCACGCAGCGTACTGGTAAGGCATGCGAGACCCAGGTTCGATTCTCGTTACCCTCTACATGTAACACCCCGGGTGTTAATCTTAGGATTAGAGAACTTCATTAGTGCATAATGAGCATCATGTCATTGCATCAGTTTAAACTCCTTTAAATTGACATTTATGGTTCAAATGCAACTCTGTGAAGAAACTTCAGTTTTTGCAATATAACTATGGCTCCTTTTATTTTATTTAAATACTTGATGAAAAATTATGAATTCATCGAATTTTTCCTAATTTTTGGGTGATGTATGCTAGTGATAAAAATTCAATGAAGTTTTAATTTCAACTGTATTCCTTTTCAAATTATGTACAAACCTATTGAGCTCTGCAGTTGATTCAAGCTTCTTTTTGTTATTTGTGATTTTATCTTTCCAATGGATATTTTTAGGGGATTTTTGGTCATCTACATCTGGCTCTTTTGAAGTTGGGAAGATCTTTTTCAAAATTGGTGTGGGCCCACTCATCACTCCTTCTTTCTCCCTCCTCCCATCCCTCTGTTTTCCCTGCCATGGGTGACAGAGCGGGGCTCCCCGCCATGTCGCTCCCTGCCTCACACCCGTGCGGCCCTCGCAGTCAACCACGCGTGCGTCCCGTCTAAGCCCTATGCGCGTCGTACCGCCGCCGTCCCATCCTCCAACTGCTACACCGCGCCCATGCCACTTACGCCATTGCCACCGCCGCCTCGCTCCTATTGCACTTGCGCTCGCCTCTGCCCGTGCCTGATCGCGCCACTGGTTGCTACGGCAAGAACGACGACCAAACAACAATCCTTGGCCTTATCTCCTCCCTAAGCTACCACCTTCCATGTCTTTCCCTCTCCCTCGTTCTTCTTCCTTTCTTCTTTCCCCTTGCGATAGAAATGAGCTGGGCGAGCCATTCCACCCACCAGCCAAATCCGCTCATTCCACTCCACCATTTTCCAATCACCATCGCCCACCGCTCCTACACCCCTCCCGCTACCTCCTCTACCTCTCCTTGCCCTGTGCCATGGTCATAGGTGCTGGGGATTGAAGCTCCAGTGGCCACCATTGCCGTCGGCCGCCCATCTCCACCCCACCGTCGAACCCTACCCTCCTAGCTTCCTCTTGCCCCACCAACCCCACAAACGGAACTACGGTGAGCTCCTGGTGCCCTAGCGCTCGCCGCTTCACCTTCTTAGGTTAGTTGCCGTGCTTGTTCGCGAGCTCGCCACCGGAGCGCCTCCGCCACTAGCCGAGGGTAGTCTAAGGTTTGGGATTCGAGGAAGTAGGAGAGGGAGGAGTTGCACTAGATGTTTGGGAAGACAAAGGGGTAGTCTCCGAGGTGGGAGGAGGCGCCATTGTGCCAACATGGCCGCGCCGCCACCGCCGCCGTGCGTGCGTGCCAGAGGAAGAAGGAGACGGGGACTCAGTTGGGAAAGAATTAGAAGCTCAGGGGGCTGTGCGAAAGATTTCAGGGTTTAAGTGCTGAGGTGGAAAACTTCAAGGGGCCTAAGTGCTAGATTTAGGGGCTTTAGTGCAAAAGAAAGGGCAGATCCGCTAGGATAGTTTTGTTTCAAGGACCTATCTGCGAAAGTAACTTTTTCTTTTTCTGATTTAGTTTTAGTTGAAATGGCCGAAATTTTGGAAATCCGTATAAAATAATAAAAAAATGATAAAATGCGAAATAAATTTTGTTGGCTTCCTGATACTCAGATCTACCTAAAAATACTTGTTCTTATGAAATATGTGTTTTTGTTGCTTATTAAAATGCATGTTGTTTAATCTCCTTATTTTGGAATAAATAGTTCTCATTCTCATAAAATCAGTAATATATAATAGTGTTGAAAACTATTTAGGAAAGTTTGTAGCACTAAGCTAATCATAGAGCTCTAGTTATAATGCCTTCTTCATATCTGCAGTTTAACCATGTTTGATTTTTTAAATTCTGTAGTAGTCCAATCAAGCTAAACTTTTGTAGTAAATTTCTTGTGTAGGGAGAAAGCTCCCGTAAATCATTCATGTTCATATACCAACAGAGGCTTCCTGAACATTTATTCATGTCGAGAGTTGGTTTATTTATTAAAGATAATTGCACTAGAATTACTGGCCAATAAATTTATTCTTTTATGCTCTTTATCAGTAGTACATTCACCTCTGAAAAGTTCACTAGTAAAATCATTATGGTTACTTGCATGTGCTATTTGTTTGGTCTCTAGTGAGTATTGCTATAGTTTAGCTGTAACGACCGACCCCTAAGCCTTTCCAGTTAGTCTTGATCGCAGCCCTTGATCCTAGTCGTCTGTCTTGCTTGACCGCACCCAAGTGCTCAGTTTTCCGCCAGGTCCCGACCCCTGGATCCGACCCCTTCCCGTTTCGCTCCTCTCCCGACCCCGGCGAGCTCAGCCCACCGTCAGATTCTGCTGATCTTCCTCACCCGTCCGATCTATCCACCGGTGGACCCGCGAGATCTTTTCCAGATCCTCCGCGACAGCCGCACTCGAGTTGCATGGCTGCCTCAGAGTCTTCCTGCCGCGTGGCTCGTCTTCTCCGACGCCTGCCGCTCAGTTTTGTCTCTGGCAAGCAACAGAGTGGGTTCCCGCGCCCCCTTTTCCCCAATGGCAGCGGAAGCCCTCTGCACCCCTTTCTGTAGAGCCTCGCCTCCCGCGCCCATCATCACGCCACCAGATCCCGGCCCCAGAGCCCGATGTCGCCCGTCTTTTCCGTCCCTTCAGCCACAATTGCGCCGCCCGGTCGCCGCTACACGACGATTCCTCCACCGCCAACCCCGACCGCGGCCGCGACAGTTCCTTTCCCCCGCTCTGTCAGAAGCCGCCCGACAATCTGTTGTTCCGCGCTCTCCCTCGTGCCCGCGTCCGCCTGTCTTCTCACCTGTGCGCCCTCGATTCTAGCACCGTTAAACCGGTCACTTATATCACCTCTTCCGCACGACGACGCCCGCTTTCCACCAAATCTCAACCACCAGTCTACCCGCTCCTACGCCGCCCTGACGGCAGAATGCAATGATCGCTGGCGTCACCCCCGGAGTTCTGCAGCACCGCCCTCTCTGCTCAATCGCCGCCACGGCAGAGCACTCCATTGCTTCTCCCCGGCCTTCGCGCCGCTCCCCTTCTCTCTCTCCGCGCTGTTTCCTTTTCCCTGCTCCAGCAGCTATAAAAGGAATGCCCCCGTCGCCGGAGTTCCCTCCGCTCTTGTTGCCTTTAGCCTTCTCTAGCTCCCTGCTCAAGCTCCTAGCGCCATCCACCCAGTTCTTGAGGAGTTCTTCTCTCAGTTCTCTCTCAGTTTTCTCCAAGTCACCCAGCAGCTTGCTCCTCCGTGCTGCGTAAAAGCTCTCTTGTGATCCGCAAGAAGCAGCGCCGCCGCCGGAGCATTGCCAGTCGTAGCCCTTGCTCGAAGCTTTAGTCCCTCCGCCCAAGTCTGCTTCTTCCCGACCCCAAGCTTTCCTTTCAGGAAGAAGGTGAGTTGCCGACCCTAGTCCGCCTCGCCCGACCCCTCCTATCCGCCCGACCCCAGTTCCGTCTCGTCCGACCCTGTCTGTTCCGCCGACCCTTATCCGCCTCGCTCGAGGGCTTGGCTGTGATCTTTTCTTCAACTCGAGGGTGTAGGTGTAAAACTTGGGAGCCCTTCAGCGCTTGCGTCTAAGGACCCCTAGTTTATCACATCCTCTAGTTCAAGGATCAGACCACTAGTTCCTTCCTACCCTTACCTCTTGATCTTTATCCGCTCTCTCGAACCACCACAACCTCCTGCTCTTTGTCGCAAGTTTCTGGGCGCAGGTGAACCAGTGTTGCTGTTGAAATAACTGTCTAAGCTAACCCTTGCATTGCATTCGTGTAGAGCTGCACCTCGCCGACGGCTTCTACGAGTTTCACCCGGCACCAGAAGAAGAAGCTGTAGCCGAGCTCCTGCCCTCCGAAGCCGAAGTCGCCCCCGAAGCCGAGCAGTTCCCGTCCTCCTTGCTTGAAGGCAAGCCCCGGTTGCATGGAAATCCTACTTGTTTTGCCAAACTTGCGCATGCCTTCCGTATAACATGCTTGTGCATCTACGTATAGGAGTTGTGTGAAACCCTAGATGCATGACTCAGGTAACCCATGATCGGAACACTAGTTGTTGGACCGAGTAGCTGCACTGCTTAACTAGGAGACGGTAAAAGTCGAGTGATTTCCTGTCACTCGCGAGTTGTAGGGGTTGCATGTTTACTCTCCTGTTATAACTATAAGGACGGTGGACGGGGCAGGGTTTTGGTAACTTTTTGGTGGTCGGATGGTCGCCCCGTCTGTCTATGAAATCTTGCTGAGGCCCGACAGCGGTGGTGTTCGTGATCAAGTGTTTGAAAGTACTAGCCTCATACTTAGTATGGGATGAGGAAGCCTAGTACCGGATTGAACCTAGACGTGAGCGGTCGCCCCATTGTTCTTGGAACGGAGTTCCCCTGCTGGTTGTCGCATGTGGTGGCAAGCGTGGTCATAGGACGGCAGAGGCCGAGTCTGTGGAACCTTGCACCAAAGGAAATGGGCCCGACACGGGTTAGGGGATTGATGGGGAAGGCCGACACAGGAAGCGACCTCCGGGTGCGCGGATGTCGTGAGGCTAGGTTCACCATGCATGGTTAAAGAACTCGAATCGATTCGTCTGCCTCTCACAGCTTGAGATTGCTTGATCGCTATGTCACCCTGAGTAAATGAGGAATCTGATGATGGCAATGTTTGTTGTTATATCTACACATCTTGTTTGGCTCTATGATTGCTTAGAATAGGCTGCACAACCTAGACTGGTAAATGAACCTAGAACCGGAGCTAAAACTTGAAATAGGGTTACTTAGTGCTTTTGGCCAACAAACCCCTCAGCCAAGAAGCCTTGCATGTCTAGAAGGAGGAGTAGTCCTTACTCCTATCGGTTAAGTCTTGTTGAGCTTAGTAGCTCAGCCTTGTTGTGGCTTCTGTTTTTAGGTGAAGTTGCCGCGTCCGACCCCTCTCTGGTTGGTGCTTGGCCGCCCCAGCTCCCGCCAGGCTGGACGGTCGAGTGGGACCCCTCCTCGGACGGCGAGGAGAGGACTCAGTGATGTTCTGGCTGGCATCGCCCGGACATCCGACCCCGACGAAGTCTTCCGCTAGTGTTTTCTCTGTTGTTCTTTTGAAATTTGTAAAACTCTGATGTTGGATTTTATGGCCGAACTAATTGGGTAAAACTTGTTTAACTCAGTGGACTTGTTGTATTCTCTGTAACCACTCACCTTCGTGTGGGTTTGCTAAACTGGATCCTGTCTAAGTGGTTAAATCGGATGAAATCCGACGGCACTTCGTGTTAGCTCGGTTTAGGCAGGAGTGTCGCATGTTAGGCGGCTTAACCCTGCTTAATCAAGCTAATCCGAGGTGGTTCCGCCACATTAGCCCTAAGCATGTTTCTTGTGTATTGAGCAATATGTTTTTATGCTCTACTTGAACTTGTAATCTTGTATGATTGAGTTGCTGCACTCTCTAAACTTGACTTCATGCATGTGTCATCACCTTTCAATCAACTCATACATATGCATTTTCATGTAGATAACTTGCTAGCAGACGGTATTTATGAATTCATCACCGTATCCGAGAGTGAGCAGCTTGAAGCCTCCCTAGTTGAAGCACCACAAGACCTGAACTAGAGTTCAGAAGAGCCCAAAGCTAGTTTGGAAGGCAAGCCCCGAAGCATGACCCCTAATTTTAAAACTATGCAATTGCCTTAAATAAGTGTTTACTTTATGCATTAGGTTCCTAGGAGTTGAATGGAACCTTAGTTGCATGATCCCTAGAACTCCCAAGTTCAAATACTAGTATGTGTAGGTTGATAGAAGTGCCATGCTTAATTAAGAACAATAGAAGTTGAGTGATTGCCTGTCGCTCGTGAGACATAGGACCTTTCGATATTAATGGCAAGTTATTCGAGAATAAATCACTGACGAAAAAAAAGTTGGAGACTAGGCGGAGATAGAAATGAAGTTGAAGTTAGTGTTGTTGGTTGCGCTCTGCCACTGTCGATTAAGGCCCGTTCGTTGTGGCCTTACTGATCGAGTTTGAACTGTACTATACACATGCTGGAAGTAATAGGTAGTTGAAATTGACAAAACCTACTACCTTATGGCGCGATTGTAGATTGAGTTGGTCATGTTTCCTATTCGTGTGCTAGCCAGTAACTCACGGCTGGCCCGGGGAGGTACCGGTAGGGATTAGCACTCAAGGGTCGCAGGAGTTCGCAACTGCCATCGCTCTTTAAGGGAACCGTTTGCCATATGCGGCTCGATGGGGCATGCATATGCCGTGTGTATAGATCCACCTTGCAAGGTTAATAAATCGAATCGATTCGCCGCCGTTCTCGGTTAAGAGAAGTGGAATGAAAGGAAATGTGAAATGATGTTGATGTTGTTATCTAATCAATTATTTTTCCACACTGAAAAAGTTTTGAAAATGTTGCTAATGTAGAATGGTTAGCTCAACTTTAAATTGGATGCTAAAACTTAAAAGTAAGGATCCATTCTTAGTTGCTTTTTGGCAAAACACACCTATCGGCCAAAAGTCTTTCATACTAGGAGTCGGCTAAGTATATACTATAGTCAGGTAAGTTTTGCTGAGTATTAGTATACTCAGCCTTACTTTGTTGTTTACTTTCAGGTCTTAGTGAAGAAATGATAGAGTTGGTTGCCGGTCAACCTTGGGATGGCCGTCCTTTACCTGAAGGGTGGTCGGTTGAGTGGTCCCCGGCCTCGCCTTGAGGTGGTCTCGTGTTGGATGACATGTTGACGGGCTACTCATGTCGTCACGTATCTTTATTCGTGCTCTATCATCTAGACTTCCACTGTGTTTGTTTTAAGAACCCTAGCTTGTAATCTGTTATGAATTTCGAGCTCGGTTTGTAAATTAAGATGGAACTCTATGTTTGTAAACTGAAATACTATGTTGTATCATCTGCGCTCACCTTCGTGTGAGACTTGTTGCATGTTGTTTCGATCGAGGTATTCAGTATCGGGCTTGACCCAACAGACTGTCGGATTACACCGTTTTAAATGCGTGTGACTGGATTAAGCATTAAGATGATGGTTAGCATACTTAAGCCGATTTAATTTGAACAGTTTCGCCACACTACGCCCCCCTTTTTTCCCTAATTAAAACACAGGAACTTCAATATAAAAGATTGTTGTCTTGGTGACCTTTGTTCGATTCCCGTTAACCTCTGCTCTTTGTTTTTTTTTATCGCCAATTTTTTTCCCAATCCCAAGCATACTATGGGATGCTGCGGGAGGATTTTTTTAGTAAGGTTGGTTCTCTTTTTCCCCAAAGGCATCTTACTTTTTTTTTCATTTCTTCCTATCTCGATTCCCGCATTTCTTCCTATCTCGATTCCCGTTACCCTCTACGCCCCCTGTTTTTTTCCCGAATTAAAACACAGGAACTTCAATATAAAAGATCGTTGTCTTGGTGACCTTTGTTCGATTCCCGTTAAACTCTACTCTTTGTTTTATTATCGCCAATTTTTTTTTTCCAATCCCAAGCATACTACGGGAGGCTGCGGGAGGATTTTTTTTAGTAAGATTGGTTCTCTTTTTGCCCAAAAGCACCAATTTTCTTTTCATTTTTTCCTATCTAGCACAACACCCACATTTTTTAAGAAAAAAATAATGCAACTTATTTTCTATAAAGTAAGCGATGTATTTGTTTTGTCAAAATTATGGTTGAGTACGGTATCAAATCCATGACGATTTCATTTCAATGCCGAGGTTCGTCACAGAAATTGAGCTTAATTTGAGGCTGCATGGGCTATTTGTAGATTTGTGATGAAAATTCACAAATCGTCACAGATGGTGCACCGTTAATGATATTTTTTGAATTCGTCATGAAAAAACCGTCATAGATTAACAGGTTTCTTGTAGTGGTGGCGCAAAGGTTCTGCGCGTACGACGCACCGTGAAGTGCT
The DNA here is from genome assembly GCF_000263155.2 of Setaria italica. NCBI lineage: Eukaryota > Viridiplantae > Streptophyta > Magnoliopsida > Poales > Poaceae > Setaria > Setaria italica. The sequence goes on along the minus strand of NC_028458.1, from coordinate 35,620,269 downwards.
GGCGGACCGTCCGCGGGCGAACCGTCCGCGGGCGAACCGTCCACGAGTGACGTGGCAAAGGAGTTGACTGGGATCATGATTGACTGAGGTCAACATGCTGATATGTAACGGTCCGCCGTCCAGCCTATAGGGCGTACCGTCGCAGCTGCAAAAGTGCAACACAAATTTTATTTATTTGCAACCTTAATCAATGCTTAATGATTCACATGATGACATGCTTAAGGTAATCAAGATTTAGGCTGTTACACTGAGACTTCAATAAAGTTGAGACTTCAATAAAGTTAGGGATTTAGGCTTAGGGGTTAGGGTTTGGAATTGGGTCGCCTCCATCGGATGGGCTTCGAGCGAGAGCCGGCGGTGGCAGAGGTTGGCCCAACGGTGGTGGTGGGTATGAGAGTGGTGAGGCAAGACGGCACCCCTCCATAAGAGGAGGGTGTAAGGCAGTTTGGTGGGTTAGAAAGCAGGGGCCACAAGGATGATCGGGAGGAGCAAGGAGGGAAAAGGCAGAAGAGTGTTATCCGGTTATGTCCCAAGCAAGAAAACTACTTCCAGATGGCTTAAGTAGTGCCTGAGATGATGCATGAGCTGAGGTCATAGACAGAAACATCATGGTCGTCGTCACACCCTGGACATATCTTATCGTATATATCATGCAAATAAAGAATATATGCTTCGCGTGTAGCATAGCCGACGGCGGGAGACATGAAGCACGGTACACGTGGCCATCACCAGCACACAGGTAAAAGTGTAAACCACGAGCAATTATCCATTGTCTATTTGTCTGAAAAGTCCGTCCATGGCTTTAGCCAAAACCAATCCAACAAGTCAGTAAACGTGCAAGGACTCGGAGGGTTAAAGTAAAAGTAAAATGGAGACGCCCTGCACGCCGCGGTATGCTTAATTTTCACGTGCCGTGCTCAGCTCCCGAGCTTACCCTCGGACGTCTCTGACTCGCTTGCTGTTGGCAGCCAATGGGATAGCAGCGGAACTAATAAGCAACGGGATTAGTCAATGTGTTTTAAGCACATTAGAAATACTAGCTAGGCACAACAAAGACCAGCAGCCGGCCCTAATATACAATCGTCAAGTGGCTAATCAAGATTAGCAAGCGCACGTCGCATCAATGTTTGCCAGATCGTGGCTCCCGATGGGACGGGGATAAGGGGATATGATGCACGAACCAACAGATGGCCAATTAGCCAAATCGTGTTGCAGGCTCGATCATACATATGGACGGACCGGATCATCCCAATCAATGTTTGCGAGTGTACGTGTGTGCGTGCGTGTGTGTACCGGACCACTGGACTAGTAGAGGAGGAGGCTGTTACAGGCAGCTGCTGGATGGTTCTTGGACCTTGTATGGTCTAGAATCTAGATGAGCTGGGAGAAGAAAATGAGGGGTCTGTTCGCTTCAGCTTATAAGCTGGCTGAAAAGCTGAAACGGCTGATTTATTGTGAGAGAAAAATACTGTTTGGTGACTGATAAGCTGGCTGAATAAGCTGAAACGAACAGGCTGGAGGGTTCTTGCCCACTGATTAGAGAGAGGTTTTGATTATTAGTAGTTTGGTTTGACCTGACCTTTAATGTTCAGCTGGATTTGGTTTTCAAAAGAGCGATCCGCACTTGCGAGCTAAAGTTTGCGCTAGGAAGAAAAAGAAATCCAACACATGGAAACTCTGCTTCGGCAGCAATGTTTAGATCATGCGCGCTTGTCGTACTTGGTTTCTGACAGGACTTCATCGGCTTCTGAATACTCGCTCGTTCATTCAACTCCCTTGGGCTACTGGCCTACTGCTACTCTCACGGGGGACCGTGTGCTGCTTCTAATTTTTTATAAAAAAAAAGAAAAGGAAAAACAAAGAGAAAAGGACTGAGCTGAAGCATGTGGTGTTTGATCGAGGCGAGAGAGGCAGATGCAGCCATTGCATGGAGGAGGTGTTCGGAATCGGTTGGCAGAGGCTGAGCCGAAGCTCCGCGGAGGCAGGTGCAGCCGGTGGCCAACGCACGCGCCACGCACGCGCAGACACCCCGTCTGGCCAGTTTGTTCTCTCTTTTTTTTTAATAATTCTGGCTAGTTTTTTCTCACCCAACCCAACTCCATCCGTCCGTCCATCCATCCATCCATCAGCCCTTAAATTCAGGCTAGTTCTTTTATATCAGAATTCAGGCTAGATTTTGGGTGGCGACTGGTTCCCGTCCGTCCGTTTGGCTAGGTGGTTGGCTGCTCGCTTCTAATGCAGCAGCTTCTAGAGCAGACTGCGAGTCTGGAACGTCGGGTGGGGCTTCTATTTTTCTTTTCTTTTGTTTCATGTGATATCTTGCAAGCTGTGAGGGCGCTGACCAGCGGCTGGTAGCGGAGGAGGAGAGGCACCACATGCGCCAGCTACCAACGAACAACTGGTCTCGGCGCATCCATCCATGTCATCTGCCATTCCCTTCCGCCTCCCCAACCGTCCACATAAAACCACGAGACCAGCTCGATCACCAGCATCCACCAGCGGTCGCCGAGCGAGCGCAACAGAAAACAAAACGGGCACGACGACACGCCACGGCACGGCACGCCCTTTGAATGCCCCTCCCGCGCCTGCCTCTGACCCGGATCCCGCCCGGTTCGGACTCCGTCCTTGCCGGCCTAGCTCTCCGCCTCTCCGACTCCGACCCCTTCTCCCCTCCCTTTTATAAACTCCCCGCCTCACCTTCCCCTCTTTGCAGCGCCGTATCATCATCTTCGCCCCGTGAATCCACCCATCATCGGTTGCGGTCTCGTCCAGTCCAGTAGTCCCTGCCGCTGCCCTCCTCCTCTGCTCCGGCGTTGCTTTGCCCGTGCTAGCTTGTGTCCACGAACGCAAAGAGGAAAAGCAAAGCAGAGCGAGCGAGCATGTGCCCGGGGTCGGTGGAGGCGCCGGCGGCGGGGGCGGGGAAGAGCGTGTGCGTGATGGACGCGGCGGGGCCGCTGGGCCACGCGCTCGTCGACCGCCTCCTCCGCAGAGGGTACACCGTCCACGCCGCCACGTACGGCCGCGGGGAGGCGGAGGAGGAATCGGCGGCGGCGGCGGCGGGCGCGCTGCTCAAGCACCTGTCGCGCGGCGGCTGCGGCGACGCGTACGGGCACCGCCTCAAGGTGTTCCGCGCCGACCCCTTCGACTACCACGCCATCGCCGACGCCGTCCGCGGCTGCGCCGGCGTCTTCTGCATGTTCAACACGCCCGACGACCAGGCGCAATGCGATGTGAGTGTGCAAACCACAGGCTTCTCTCTCGCTCTGTTTTCTTTCTTTTATATTTTTGTTAGTACAAATGAAAATTTGCTTATATATATGAAAAAATATACAATTATACACACAGCTTCTACCGTAGCAGTGCTGCTGCAAGTGGGTGGTGTGCACGCATAAGCAGAGCAGCGCAGAGACAATTCCAGCCTTCCCTTTTCTTCCCTTTCCCTTCCCAACGAATTAGGACTCATCATCGCCATGGAAAGTGTCTTGTGTCTAGAGTGTTCGCTGGTTCAATTCGTTCCAGAGGTGATCCGGGACCCCCTTCATTAATGCCACAGCTCATGTGTGGCTGTGAGTGAGAGTGAGCCCGTCCTTCTTCCTCCTCCAATCCTCCCCAAGTCGACCTGATCATCATGCTCCAGGCTCGACGAGGTCCTGCTGCTCCTGTTCTTCCGGAGCACAGTACAGTCGAGTACCCTAGCGCATTAAACTCTTACTTTTTCCCACCAGCACCGAGCTGCTCGAAGCTGGAGCACTAATCAGCCTGCAACAGAGCTGGGCGACCTAACCTACACCTTAAGTTCCCGCGTGCATTAAACCCTCCACATGGCCGCCGCAGCTGCTCAAGTCCACTCGAGTCTAGTCGTCGTCCTGGCGCCCTGCTCTCTCCGGTCAGCCATTGGAGCACCGCACTTAGCTCCAGCTCGCACTGACTGGTTTTAATTTCTGACCAATTTGGCCTGCTTCGCGCCATCAAATTCTGCTGCTTACGGTAGTAGTACGACCGACGGACTGAAACTCGCCGATCGATGAACTGTTTTTTTTTAATTAATTAACTTCGAACATCGTGCAGGAGGTGACGGTGGAGACGGAGGTGCGGGCGGCGCACAACGTGCTGGAGGCGTGCGCGCAGACGGACGCCATGGAGCGGGTCGTCTTCACCTCCTCCGCCACCGCCGTCGTCTGGGGCAGCGACGCCACCGCCACCGCCGGCGGCGGCCGCGAGGAGCGCCTCGCCGTCGACGAGAAGTGCTGGAGCGACCTCGCCTTCTGCCGGAAATTCAAGGTACGTGTAACGTGTATGTGTACGTGCACGTGCAGCACATACAGTACGAGTCACTCGGTAGTCAACACTTACTGCTCGTAGCACGCACTTGCTATAAATTCCATTGGTTGATTTCCGACGCGAGGGCGTGCCTATTTTACTTCATTAATAAAGAAGGATGGTAGGCGACTTTCGCTCAACGCCACTGTTGCTGGATCATCATAAAATCGAACCAGAGCAGGACGCGGCGTGGCCACTTGGCCATGCACGAGCCGGGGATGGGAGACAATCCTCACCCATTGGCCACTGTCTGGCCTGATCCTCTCGCTGTAGTAGCTTAAAACCCCGCAGCTCAGCCGTCGCTTTTTACCAAACCCAATCCAACAAGGAAAGAAACCTTCCTGTGGCCAGGTCTGGTCGCTCTCCGTGGATGTGTGCCGTCCCGTGGCACGCCACGCCATGGAGCTAGGGTTGCCGTCCAATCCCTGCAGGCGACCGACCTGATGAATGGGGTGTGTTTCAGAATCCGGGTTATTGGTCACCAACTTTCTTCAGCGACCTCCCTTTCCTTTCCCTCCCCTTCCCCTTGGGCACAAACACAAGGGCCCAATTCAGGGGTCTAGATGCTGCTGCTGCTTTGTGCCTTGGCTGTAAATGTCCAAGCATGCGCGTATAAGAGGGATAACTTGAACGATCGAGACCGCCGCTGAATTTTCCAAAACAAAGGACTGCTGAAGCTGACTTCTCAACAGTCCGTGGCTCAGGATTACGACACACTGAAAGAGAGTTGAGTATACATATGCTTAATAAAACAAACAAACACATCCCATCAGACGTACGAAGAGCGTTGTTCTTTTGCTTTGATAATTCTGACTGATCAGGTACTCATCCAGATTATCATAACCTTCCATGATTGGGTCGCTATGATCACAACATGCTCTTGAGTCTTGATATCCTAGGAAAAATGACAAACACCGCTTTTGTTTTACTCTGGCCCACGGCTTCCTCGTGCGTTTGTTCTTGTTTTGACCTGTGCCGAGTATCTCGCCTCATGGCGATCACGTTACAAACAGCCTGCAAAACTACTCTGAAACATGCGGCAAACTTGGACCAACATGGCCTGACCTGAAGTCCTGAACTCTCTCCTTCTTGCGCTGCAGCTGTGGCACGCCCTGGCCAAGACGCTCTCGGAGAAGACGGCGTGGGCGCTGGCCATGGACAGGGGCGTCGACATGGTGGCCATCAACGCCGGCCTGCTCACGGCCCCGGGGCTCACCGCCGCGCACCCCTACCTCAAGGGCGCCCCGGACATGTACGGCGCCGGCGTCCTCGCCACCGTCGACGCCGACTTCCTCGCCGACGCACACGTCGCCGCCTTCGAGTCCCCCACCGCCTACGGCAGGTACCTCTGCTTCGACAACGCCGTGTGCCGCCCAGAGGACGCCGTCAAGCTCGCCCAGATGCTCTCGCCGGCCGCGCCACGCTCGCCACCAAGGTACCTATCTTCACGACTTGTACATGTTTTCATTGACAGGGAATGCTTTGTTTTTATATACTGATGACGTGACATTTAATTTGGATTTTTTTTTTGTGCAGTGATGAGCTGAAGGTGATTCCACAGAGGATCCAGAACAAGAAGCTCAACAAGCTCATGCTGGAGTTTTCCAGCGGAGTATACGGGGAGCTGGATTAGGGAGGGATTCCCTATATTTATTCAATTAATTAAATTATATCCCACAGATGCAACTAGGGTTGTATTCTTTTGTATGTAGTAGTATTTGTATTCTTTTGGTTCCCACTCACAAAGGGGGAATTTGTTTGGTTGGTCAAATGTGCATACGCTGTACATGGCCAAGCATGCCACATGTATTGATACAGCCCTGCCAGGGGGATTTGAGTGATCCATCTGCCAAGAAAATGTCTCTAGGTTGAACAAAAGGGCAAATAAAATTGCAGTACTGTTACTGCCTGTGTACAGAAAATATGATGGAGAAATGCTCAAGCTTCAGTCTATCACCCAGAAGGCATTACATTTCATGAGTCACATGACACTGAACGTTGACAAAGTAGAATGCCTTGTGTAATTGGTTTGACAAATGAGCTTGACAAGTGATAGTAGTTCTGTGAACACCTACAAAATGTCATTTTCCCCAACTAAAACCAACCACCCAAGGCTTGCGATTGCAAACGACAAGTTGAAGCTGTGTACTGGAAACAGCGTTCGCGTGATGCTTTCAGGGTCTCAACAACAAACATGAGTCACAAAGAATCGTTTCGGCCAATTTTGCACATCAATGATGTGGTCCACAGAAAACGACCATTCAAATCCTAGCCCAGAAGGATAAGGCAACTACTACATAGTAACCTGGGCCTGGGCCGACAACCCCCCACCAGTAACCCCAACCTGCTCATGGACTCATCAATCAGGTCCCCGTACCACCAGAGCATAGAACCTACTCATCGCTTCTGATTTTTTTCAGCGCTTATGCTGCAGCTGCAAGCCCAAAACAGCTGCTGGAGCTGCAGGCTAGGCGAACGGCTGCCCATATGCATGTACTAGTAAGCTTTGGCTTCTGGCTGCAACTGTACTGCAGCCATCTCCATCGAACGCAGCTTGTAGTCAGGCAACAATATTAGTCAAGTACTCAAGTTTATTCCACTGAGGCGTTGCTACAAGTCACTTTCCTCCGCATTATCACACCCATCACACATAATTACAGGTGGAAACAGAAAAGCACAATTCCAGTTAGTTGCACGGGAAGAAAATAAGTACACAAGAAAAGCCGCAGCTTAAGATTTCTGCTTGCTAGGCACTCAGTGTGACAGAAACAACACTTGACAGCTTGAATTTCCGAACTTTCTTGGAGTGCAATGGCTGGAAAACAATCTCTGTGTATTGCTTCACAGAAATCTCTTTCCATTCTGAAGATGAAGTCCCCTCAGCTCGATAATCACGAGGAGAATACAATATTTGAACTCGTGACCTACCTGCATTTGCATAAACAACACAGCAGTTCAGCAAACCGATCAAATGTAAGTCATGCACGCCAAGTACAGCATTTAGGCAGAGATCTCTCATAGAAAGAAAACTACCACAAGATTTTCACCTAATACCCAACTGGCCATCACCAAACATTATATATTTCCCTAAATTTTACCAAGATGAGCATGCACACGTGACACTTCTATAAGAATTCTATGCATCTATTCTTTGAGTTAACCCCTTTATTCTATCCTCCCTAGTCCCTTGCACAGCAAAGCTACTAGAACTCCATGAGCAAATGCATTGCTCTTCTTGTAAAGCAATTGCTTTAGTGGCTATGTTGTAGACACCCATAAGCTCTCACCTTGAACAATGAATTGCTTTACAAAGTTTGAGTGAAGACAGTGACTAGCAAAAAAAAAAAAAAAACAGAAGGTTCATAGAACTTACCAAATCCACCAAAGAGAGTTGACTTCTGGATGATGAATCGACTGACTTTTGACCTCTTAAGATTTTTGAGAAGTTGAATGTCCTCATGCCTGCCTTTGAACTCGATGAATTCACCAAGAACATTTTTGTCTCCTTTGAGTTCCAACCTACAAATGGAAGAGAGACACAAATAAGAAACTTGAGGCTGAAGGTAGACAATGTAATTTCTCCAACAAAATACAAAGAGTCTCATCTATTTCCCTCATAAATTGTTCCTATTCTTGTTGTTCTTTTTCTTCCCCATAGAAACACTGTCATAACACAACGAAGAAACGAAATAGAGGAACGGTAATTTTAAATGGACAACAAGAAACGGATTATTTTACCTGTCCCACATAGGCGATGTGCTGAGAATAGAATGTAGATTCTGGAGTACTGAATCTTGCATGTCACTTTTGCTTCCAGTAAATGCACCTTTAATCCATGTTGAGAGTCCACTCTTTGAGTCTGTCTTAAGATCCTTCCATTGATCATACAACATAACCTCTGGTTGAATACTTATATTATATGAAGGCCTGATACAGAGCAACTTAAATTGTTAAAGCTACAAATACAATAGAAAGGGGTTGACGAGAAAAGAGAAAATCAAAGAAGCATCCAACAGAAGCATAGCAAACAAACATTGTAACCCATAACATCATCTCATAAAGAGAATTAACCTGCAGTTGGGATTGGGTAGAACAACTCTTCCGATTATATGCCCGTCAGGCAGTTTTGCTCCCCTTTGCTCCAAGTAGGATTGAAGATTAGCAGCAAGTCTGTTGACTTCTTGTACCTAAAGAACAAAATGCAGCGGATCAAAAGATAGGAATGCAACTCAGACCAGAGGGACTATGGAAACTAAAGCTTATTATCAAGAATATTTGTAACAAAGAATCTCCCTTCACAACAGTAGATATACACAACTCGAGCATTCCATTGCCACAATAACACTATAAAAACAGCAGATATCCAGTGAAAGATATCAACAATTGCGACATCATATCTATCATCTTATTGCAACACTCAATTATGTCGACATGGTTCCTCCGCTGCACAAAGTTAATAACAACTCATGTGTGACTCAATAACATTCTGCCGTGCCATGAAGTTGTCGAAGAATATGCAGAAAAGGTAGTGCAGAAGTCACGTACTGGGTTTGGAATTATCTCTTGCTTACGCTTCTTGTCAGTTGGACAAGACCAATTCCCATCCTTGTCAGCCTCAACAAAGCCAGAGAAGTTCTTAATCCCCACCACCATCACCTCCCTGTTTAGTGTAGAAGATCAAAACCTTGTTTTTCCCAGTTTTGGCAAAACGATAGTCCAAAGGCAAATAGCTGTAGGATAGATTGTGCAAGAAGGTTGAATACGTAGGCAAGGCAAGTTAAAGCAAAACTGGGCAAAATTCAGAAGCAACTTCGGGTCTTAGACCACTGTAACAGAGCTGGAGAAGTATGGAGAGGTAAAGAAAGCCATTTCTCCACAAGAACAGGGAAACAGGGTGCCAGTGATGCAGCGGGCCTGCTGCTTATCTGTCTAGCTATGCTAGGACCAGGCGGTGGCGAACTGAAACATCCAGTCATTGTTATACAAGATCTCGCGAGACCTTCAAGGCTTAAACAGTGAGATATAGCACTAGAGCAAGGTGCAAGACTAAAAGATCAGCAACAAATTTTAAGTACTTTCTTTCTCACCCTGTAACACATCATCTATGATTCTATGTAATCTGAAGAGTTTATACATTGTCTTAAACCGTTAGCTGTACACATATTCTCTACTTGCTACCTTGTACTTGTATAATGCAATGGCAAAATCCTGTTAACCTCTGAGAAGGAAGAAACTTTTTGCAGATATAGAAGATACGAACACACAGAGACAGTCAGAAGACGAGTACAGAGATATCAAAAATTACTACTAGTCCTACTACTAGCCGGCAAGCTGACCTCTTGGTGACGAGGACGACATCGATGTGCTGGCGCTCGCCGGCGTCGGGGTCGGGGATGCGGAGGCCGACGAAGCATCGGCCGGCGTAGAGCTTCTCTAACCTGGAATGGGATCGGAGCCGACGAGTGCGTCAGTAGGGTTTCTCTTCTCTTAATCCGATGAGGGGGGAGATACGAGGAACGGAAAGAATTGGGGAAGGAACCCACCTGGAGGCGACGGCGAAGCAGAGGTCGGAGTGGGAGGAGTCGAGGTCGGCGAGGTAGGAAGCGTCGTCATCGTCGAAGAAGAAGCGGCGGATGACCTTGTAGGCCACCAGGCCGCACAGGATCTCCACCCACATCGCCGCCGCCCTTTTCCCCGGTCCCGGAGGTGAAGGCGGGTGGCGGCTTCGATCTCGCCTGGGCCCTCCCCCTTCGAGATGTTTCACTGTTTCCGGGCAGTTTGTGGCAGCAGAGAAGAGGAGGAACGAACTGAAGCGAACGACTCGGTCTGCTCTTTCAACACAGCGATTAGCGAACCTCACCTCACCTCCGGTCCAGCAATTTCTGCCTTGTTTCGCCTTCCCCTCCGCTAGATTGGAATTAGAATTTCAATCTTGCTGGCCAGACGTGTTCTGAATTTCGATGGAGTGTCCGGCCGGGGTGGAATCTTAAGCGCTAAGCAAGAATTTCAGTCACCGCGTTTGTGTTCTTTCAGTGCAGCGCGTCCTTTTTCCCCTTCTCAGTTTCCACTCGCCCTCGGACAGTCTTGGTTCCTTTGGAAAGAAGAAACGAAGAAATTCCGCTGGAATTTCAGGGGACTTTTTTTTTCCTGTTTAGTTCACCCCCAAATTCCAACTTTAACACTATAAAGAAGATTCTCCATCACATCAAACTTGCGGTACATATATGGAGTACTGAATATAGACGAAATCAAAAACTAATTGCACAGTTTTATTGTACTTTGCGAGACGGATCTTTTAAGCCTAATTAGTCAATATTTGGACAATAATTCACAAATACAAACTAAACAAGACCTAAACAAGACCTTGCTCTTTTGGTCGCGACGAGCAGACGACCATGCGCAGGAGCACTGCTCTTTGCATTGGGGCATTTCCACCAACAAATCTTTTCCGAAAGGGAAACGGAGAAGAATGTGAAAATGAATCCCATGGAGGTTTGGAAAAAAAAACTTTGTTTGTTTGAGCTTATCTGAGAATCTATTATCTGACGATGTGGATTTCCTGAGAATCTGATGTCGAGAATATCTGTTGGCTAGATAAGTTGGAAGTTTGGCAACCCTGATTATTTGTAGTTGATTATCTGTTCTGATCGTAAAATGACCTATATACCCTTGGACATATGATAGTTCATTTGATTTATGAGTATGAGCAGAAGATGATTTGATCAATATTTTTGAAATTTGTAAAACACAAATTTTGATAAAAATAATTATTTATAACCCTATCTCTCACCTCTCTGCGTTTTTTTTGTTTTTTATTACTTAGGCTTATCTTCTTTCTCGTGTGGCTGGTGCACAAGGCTTCTCTCTTCCCTTACCTTAAAGTTAGCATCCGCCCTTGGCTAAAATTCATCATCTCCGTTAAATCCTAGATCAATTACTCGCAATTGAAGCTTTATTGATGTGCTGTGAACCCATTTTACTACTCATCTGCACAAATACATAGAGGTACTAGCTGAATCGAGGAGGGAAAGAGAAGGAAACAGTTCTGCCAGCCTCCCTCCTACTCGCAGCGCCGCTCCTCCCTCCCTTCGGCTAGCCATGCCGTGCCTCCCTCCCTGCCGCATTGCGGTGCCGCACGCTCACCCGTAGCCCAGTGCCTCCCTTCTTGCTGCTTTGACCGCTCGTAGTGCCGCGCCTCCCTTCCTGCTGCTCAGGAGTAAGAGGTGAACGGGAGGGAGACGGAGGACATCTGTGTAAAAGCGAAGACGATTTCTGGTACGCGGGGAGCGAGGCGTGTTTTGATCGTAGGAAACTCGCGGTGGAGGATGGGGCCTTGCGGGGTGGTACCGCGCGGTGACCGTAGTGGGATTATTCACGGTGCCCCGCCGCACCGCGCAGTCACCGCAGTCCCAAATGGGGCCAAAAAGACTAATCAAATCAATCCTAACAATAGTTTCCTGGACCATGTCGGCAGCTACAGTGTAACAGTGTCCACCTATCCGTCATTCGTCCGTGCCCTTCGTGTTGCCATTCATCCGTTGGAGTTTGGCCACCATGCATATGTACGCGTGCAGCTTATGTGGCCACCATGCATGGGATGGGTTCCTCTGCAGTACGGAGTAGTGAGGAGCAGGTTTGGGTCACTGATAGGTGGATCCAAATCCACGTATCAGTGGCCCAACCGCACTATGCAGTATTGCAGAGGAGCTGCTTCCATATACACATGCAGCTTAGTGCATGCACGGGCCAACCTTCAAACCATTCGATCTATCTTGCAAGTTCCAAGCACCAAGCAGGCGGCCATCTGGCACAGCTCCATGCTTGCCGCGACGGGCGACCCTGCCGGACGAGAGCCCATTGCAGCACGCGGCGTAGCTGCCATGCAGACCGCCGATCGAGGATAGTGTGCTGGCCACCGGGCATCCAGTATTCTCGCACTTTCGCATATGGCTGTCAAAAAAGCTTGAGGCTCGTGTCCATCGTGTTCGGTAGATAAAAAACAGAAATCCATTTTTTTGAAAAAGATTAGAAAAAAGTAAGTAAAATTAGATTCAAAATAAAATAAAAAAGGTTTTAGTAAAAAAATATAAATGAATACTTGTTCTTTCTCAATTTTAGATCGGATTTTTTGGCAGCATGGCCAAGTGGTAAGGCAAGGGACTGCAGATCCTTTACCCCCAGTTCAAATCTGGGTGCCGCCTAATCAATAAAATACTTAAGATTAATCAATAAAATACTTAGGATTACAGAACTGATCAAACCCTACAAATTCCTACCTCTATAAGTTGAGGCACGAGAGTAACTAGGTCTAGCGATACTGGATTTTTAGAATCCATACTATAGTTCTATCCTCAAACTAGGGTTTGTTTTGTCGGCTCGTCTTAGTGTTGATGCAAGTTGTAAATATAGTTAGAGTTAGAGACCAAAATATAAAAATGAGAAAGAGATAAGGTGAAGCACCTGAGAAGGATCGAGAGAATCGATCCAGTCAATTTTCCCCAAAACTTTACCGATCTTCTTCCTCCTCTCTCATATCCAAAATTCTTCTCAAATCCACCTATTAATTCGCAACATGGTATCAAGAGCATGTTAATCCTATAGATTCCTCTCCATTTTCGTCGATTTCGTGGGAGATTGTTGTGTTGGTGAACTATGATTTGGTGCTCATGCTGGCTGTTTTGGGGCTGCTACTGTTCTTTGAATCAACCTCTTCAACCTTTTCTTGGAGGAGTGGAGGTGTCGTAGTCATCATCCACACCAAGAGGCATCGTCATCAGCAAGCTTGTTGGGTGCGAGGAAGCATGAGGAAGCCGTCATTCTTCCTCGATTTGGTCCACCTTACTGTTGCCTTGTTGCTTTCTACAACTAGTTGAGGAGTATGGCAGATACTAGTGGAGCTAAGGCAATGGATCCAAGCATGGAGAAACTTTGTGAAATATTTAGCAAAATTTTTGAGCAGCAACAACAACTTAGGATACCTTCAAATGTTCTAAAATACACAATCAAGTCTAACCTAGTCAAGCTATGTGGTCCGGAGAGCTATATTAGCTGGGCTCGACATGCAAGATTAATTTTAAGCTCTCATGGATATGAAGTTTGCTGGCAACTAATGATAACTATGATTATTGGGGATGACATTGTTGAGATTGTCGATTTGAAGATATCTTGCTCAAGAGTTTGAAGTAAAGGATTTAGGGCAATTGAAATATTTTCTTGGAATTGAAATCTCTCGTGGACAAAAGGGGATGTTTCTATCTTAAAGAAAATATGTTTTAGATCTACTAAGAGCAACTCCAAGAGACTGCTAATCTTACCCCCAATACTTTTTTTAGGAAAAAAAAGAGAAAAAACGAACTCCAACAGTCCACCCAAACCTTCCCCAATTTTTTAGCAAAGCTAAAAAACAGCCTACCACCGCGTATATTTTAGCGTTGGCATTCCTTCCCCAATCCTGATTCCCGCACGCTCGCGCGTCCCTTCCGATGGGCCCAATACGATGACGTGGCCTGTTTTAAAATATTGGGGGCTATTTATTAGCGATCTGCTGTGGATTGATATGTTTTTGGGGGAAATTTTTTTTGGAAGAACCCCCAATACATAGTTTTGGGGAAGAATTTTTTGGAGTACTCTTGGAGTTGCTCTAAAGGAAACTGGAATGCTTGGATGTCGTCAAGCAGCCACACCTATTGAGCAAAAACATCGTTTAAGTAAAGATGTTAGTACTCCAGTGGATAAAGAATGTTATCAGAGACTGGTTGGAAGACTTATATATCTCTCTCACACTCGACTTGATATTGCCTTTGCAATAAGTGTGGTGAGTCAAATTATGCATGATCCCAGATCATCTCATATGCATGCTGTCTACCGTATTTTGACATATCTTAAGAGTAGCCCAGGGAAGGTTCTTTTATCACTAAACAAGGAAGCCTGCAAGTTGAATGCTATACCGATGCCGATTGGACTGGTTCTTTGGATGATAAACGATCAACTTTTGGGTATTGTACCTTCGTCGGAGGTAATCTAGTTGCATGGCAAAGTAAAAAAACAAAGTGTCGTAGCACGATCTACGGTCGAGGCAGAGTTTTGTGCTATTTCTCATGGTGTGTGTGAGCTGTTGTGGCTGCAGATTCTTCTAACTGAATTGAGATTGTTTTAGAGTGGGCCCTTGATGCTATACTGCGACAACAAAGCGGCTATTGATATAGCTAACAATCATTTTCATCATGATAGAACCAAGCATATTGAGATCGATTGTCACTTTATTAAGAAGAAGTTGGATGGAGGAATTATCTTCCTACCTTATGTAAAATCAGCTAGCCAAGTGGCTAATATTTTGACCAAAGGGTTGCCTGAAAAGACTTTCTCTTCATTTGGTAGCAAGATGGATCTATATGATATCTTTGCCCCATCTTGAGGGAGAGTAGTGGTGCAAGCTATAAATATAGTTAGAGTTAGGAACCAAAATGTAAAAATAAGAAAGAGATAAGTGAAGTACCTAAGAAGGATCGAGAGAATCGATCCAGTCATTTTCCCCCCAAACTTTACTATTCTTCTTCCTCCTATCTCATATTCAAAATTCCTCTCAAATCCACCCATTAATTTGCAACACTTAGGCTTGATTCAAGATTGGCTCAATTTCTAAATGAGCCAAGCTTAAGCCTAACTCCAAGCTTGTGAGCATTTCAAGATTGAAAAGCTCGTGCATCACGATTGTCCATGACTCTATAGAGTGTATACACATATATACTCTAATTTTCTTACCTTATTGTATAGGTGCAAATATGGTATTCATGTTCTCCTGAAAAGTTGCAGGTGCATTTGTGAGCCCAAAAGGCATAACTTTGAATTCCCAATGGCCATGATGTGTTTTGAAGGTTGTCTTGTGGATGTCCTCTGGCACCACTCTGATTTGATGGTACCCTGACCTCATATCCAATTTTGTGAACCAATAGGCTCTTTTCAACTCATCCAATAACTCATCAACTATAGGTAATGGGTACTTGTTCTTCACAGTGATGGAATTTAGTTGTCTGTAATCTATGTAGAACCTCCATGATCCATCCTTCTTTTTGACCAACAAGACTGGTGAGGAGAATGGGCTTGTGCTTGGTTGTATGACCTCATTGAGTAGGATTTCTTTCACCTGTGTCTCTATTTCATCCTTTTGTGTTGGTGTGTATCTGTAGGGTTTCACATTAACTGGTTTGACCCCCTGGCAGTAGGGTAATATGATGATCTAGAGCTCTTGGAGGTGGCATTGCATTTGGTACCTTGAACAGGTCTTGATGTTGTTGTATCAGTTCCATTACACGCTCAGGCAAATTGCTTTGCTCCACCTGATCTGTTACATCAGACAACTGCACCAGCTGTGCGCTCCACCTTTTCTCAGTAAGCCCTTCAATTTCCTTAGCTTCAATTGTTGACACTTGGAAGTGCAGTCTTTAACACCAGTCAATGTGATTCTTTGGCCTTGTGATTGAATCTTATCTTCTTCTTCTTCCAGTGTACCCACATTGGACTGAATTATTCAAGCCAATCCATCCCTAATACCATGTCATAGAAGTTGAGATCCAGTATTCTTGCAGTGGTGGCAAATGTGTGCCCTTGGGTCCACCAAGTGACTGTGGTCACCATTTTGTTGCTTGCTAACTTATTGCCATTGGCCATTGTGATCATGATTTTAAATGCATCAGTTTGATGAAGGTCTAGTTGTTGGGCAGTTCTAGAATTGATGAATGTACTAGAGCTTCCAGAGTCAATCAAAATGAGTATATGCTGATTGTTGATAAGCCCTTCCAGCCTTATATTCTTTTTATCCTGCACCCCTTCAGTTGCTGAGAGAGATCATTTCAAAATTTTCTCATCACTAGAATCACTGCCCTTATTTTGTTCATCATCCCTCTGTTCCTCCAGACTCATGACATCCAAGATTTCCTCCAAAATATGTAATGGGACTTGTTTGGGGCACCTGTGTGTTTTGTTCCATTTTTCTCCACACTTCATGCACAACCCTTGGGCTCTTCTTTGTGCTCGTAATGATGTCAGCTTCTCTGCCCATTTCAGCTTTATATCACCTAGAGTAGTTGACTTAGCTTCTGTTGGTGTAGAGTCCAATACCTCTTGTGACACAGAGGTAGATGATTGAGGTCTTGGAGTGTATTTGTTGAAGTCTCTGCTATTTCTTGAATGATACCTATTGTTTGAGGCTTATAGTAGTTCTCCCTGCATTAATGCCAAGGATAAAGTGGCATCAACTGTTCTCGGCTTGTGTAAAGTTATAGCACCACTGATGTTATATTTCAATCCATCTAAAAACTTTTGCACAAGAAAAACTTCATCCAAATTTCTATTGTGAACCAAAACTCTATGCTTGCCTTGGTCAAACCGTGTCGCATACTCTAAAACATCAAAAGTTTTCCTGATTGATAGGAGATCTCTCATGTAGTTTTGATAAAAGTCCTTCCCAAACTTTTGATCTACTGCTATGCATAACTCTAGCCAACTATCTATTGTGTGTTGTGCTTTATAAGTTTGGAGCCACATAGCAGCATTACCATGAAAGTTGATGGTGGCATATGGTGCCTAAGGGTGCACAGGAACTCTAAACAGGGTAAAGAATTTTTCACACATTTCCTTCCATATCTTAGGATGCTCACCCTCAAATCTAGGATAGTCTAATTTTGGTAATTTAGGTTCCGTATACTCATGATTGTGAGGAGTAACATATTTTCTATGACTGGACTCAAGTAAGTCAACATCCAAAGTAGTGAGTTTGGGAAGTTGATGGTCACCCTTGACCAGGGTGTGATGGGGGATCAAAGCCCCAACATCGGCACCCTGGTGGTTTGTAGCGACGCGGTGGCCGGTGGCCTGCCCCTCTTCCTCATGCGATGGGGCTAGTGGCAGTGCAGTAGATGTTGCTATCTCCAATGCCTTGATGCGCGATGTGAGATCATGAATCTCCTTGCTCAACTCCACGGAGAACTTGTCAGCGTTGACAAACCAAGTGTTGAGCCCATCCAACGAAGTGACAATCTTGAGTTGGCCTTGTTGTAAGGCCTTCACCTCCATGACCAAGAGCTCTAGCTTCTCCTCCGCTATCGTCATCCTTGATGTGAGTGTCAGAGTTGGTAACTTCTTCACTTGTTGTCGTGGTTTGCGAGGTGGTGGTGGTGGAGAACTTGATGTGGGTGAGTTGGGGATCGTGGTGGGGATGATTGATGATTATGGTGGTTGGTGGCTAGTGGTGGTGGTTTTAGGCGCTAGATCGACTTCACCGGCAGCACGAGGTCATCCACGTCTGGGATTTTACATAATTTGATAGCGAAGTCGGAGAAAAATTTCTCCCGATTCGCCCCCAAATTGCCTACCGCTCCAGTGGGACTCGGGTCCTGCACGATGGAGAGTGACTCTTACACCAGTTGTCACTCACCTTGGGTAGCTAGAGTTGTTTGCCGGCGAAACGTGCGGCGGCGAGGTCGGAAGCGCAGCCTCAAGCGGGTAGCCGGAGGAAGGAGAGACGAGGATAGTTTAGGTCTTTACTTGTTTGATGGGTTCTTTCAGCTCCGCAGCCGTATTACATAGTTGTTATGGGCCAACATCGGTCAAGGGATACACGGGCTTCTAGCCCAAGACGGCACGCAAGCCCGCTACTATATTACCAGGCCTCCGGACCAAGATGGGTTGTGACAAACTCTAGCATGCACGAGTTTTGAAGAAACTTAGATGTTTAGATTAGTTGGATAGGTGCCGTTGCAAATATATAACTTTGAAGATATACTACTGCAATTCACCTACTTGGAACCGTGTCATTTTTTAGGTCTTTGATACATAGAACGGAAAAAACGGACCGGAGATTGAACTAGTCAGGTCCAACTAGTGATTCATTAATCAAACTAGTGGTTCATCATTAATTAATATGATATTTATTTCTATGATTTATGTGAACAATATCTAAGTTTTATTATCAAAACATATCACACATGTCATAATAGATGGGATAATATAGAAATATCATAATAGTCTATTGTCTAAAGTAACAATATCCAAACATCGAACTTATCGCTGTTTCACTAGAAAAAACCAGTTCACAGGTTCAATACAAAACCGCCCAGTTCGCACTGGTTCACACCAGTCCAATTGCATGACTGATCTTTAGATTAAACCAAAGCGCCACTGGTCACAGTTTCTTGGTTGAACCGGTGAATCAGTTCGTTTTTTTTCTGTGCTTTGATGCTCAGGAACACGCCTGCAGGCCATGTATTTTCATCACCCAAAATACCCCAGCTGCATCTCTTTCTTTTTATCTTGCTGACACACGAGCATCAAACTCATCCCCTTCCCTAATCTCCTGTTTCCAATCCAGCTTCAGTCCGCACAGTGCCATAGAGTCGCCGGGATGCAGGGTGCAGCAACAACGGTGGAGCGAGTTTAAGGGAGGCTCCCCTAGCTGATCGAAAAAGTAGCGCTTCTTTTCTTGGGGTCATACAAAATTTCAAATATTCAGTGACATAGCCGCGGTAGGGGGGCATGGCCCCACTTAGACCCTCATAGTAGATTTTTCTATTGAACGCATTAGATTAAGGTAATTTTAAATCTATATATGCTATAATGTCGTTAAAAAATGTTTGGTTCATAAATTTGCTCATTTACTTTTTTTTTGATAAAAGCCCTTGGGCAAGCTTTATTGATCAAATATAGTTACATCGTTTGATAGGAGCTGAACAATAAAACCAGGGGGATCATCGTCCCAAATACAATTTACTCTAGAAATCATAGCATGTCTAGCTAGCTCATGCGCCACTTGATTTGCTTCCCTACTCAAGTGCTCAATGGAGATCTCTTGGAATCCACTCCAAACTATATTACATTCATCGTAAACTGCAGCAGCTGAATTCGCAGTGAATCCCGCATTCTCCATAATCTCAACGACCTCCATACAATCAGTTTGAACAATCAGCTTATTACCCCCAATATGTTGAGCTAACATTAGTCCCTCCTTTAGAGCAAAAGCTTCAGCCATTGGTGCATCAACTAGATATGGGATAAAAGTATTTGAAGCTACAATCATCCCTCCAGAGCTATCTTTGATAATTGCACCCGTACTACCACATCCCCTGATCTCATCAAAAGAAGCATCAATATTTAGCATAATATACCCTTCATTAGGCTTCTTACATCCTTCTCGTAGCTTGATGCCTTTCTTCATAGCTAGCTTATAATTCTTTGTTAATGAAACAACAGCTAGGCCTGATCTTGATGGAGGCTGAACCGCCTCACCATGCGTTAGCTGCCATCTTTCCCACCACAGGTACCATCCTCCAGTCAGAATAAGCTCAGCGAGTCCCACTTCCAGGCTATGAATCTGCTCACCTCTGTTAATAATATTCTCAATCAAAATAGAACCTGATCGGTCAGATTGTATAAACGTTCTGATTTTCTCCCAGATGTCAATGGACCTCCAAACTGTTCTGGCTCGATCACACGTGAACATCAGATGTTTTATATCTTCTGCACCATTGCGACACACCGGGCACCCACCGTCAGGTATGACGTGCCTGTTTGCCAAGATCGCATTGCACGGCATGAAACCTCGGAGAGCACTCCAGCCAAAAATTTTAACTTTCCCCGGCACTTGGAGTTTCCAAAGTTTCTTCCACACCTGGCGATTACTAGTGCTGCTACCTTGCACAGCTGCACAACGAGCTCCAAATTTCTTCTTCCATTGACAATGATATGCTGATCTCACAGAGAATAGGCCATTTCTGTTATAATGCTAGGCAACACAGTCATCTCTTCCTGTCGTAATGGGGATCTTTAATATACGATTTGCATCATTCTCAAGTATAGCACGTACCAGATCCTCATCCCAAGATGCAGTCATTGGGTTGATAAGCTCATCTACTGAGGTTACTAAGTGATTCCCTCTTCGTGTCTGAACTTTCATGTCATGGCTGCCCGGTATCCAATTATCTTTCCAGATGTTGATCTGTGTACCATCTCCAACCCTCCAGATGTATCCAAGCTTAAAACAGTCAAGGCCCGCTAAGATACTCTGCCAAGTATAAGAGCTACCACTTTTTATCTTTGCATTTAGTAACTTTCCATCCGGATAGTAATGAGATCTTAGTACCCTAGCACATAATGAATCAGGCTCTCTCAACAGTCTCCACACTTGTTTAGCCAACATTGCCACGTTGAAAGATTGAATATCTCTGAACCCCATTCCTCCTGAGCCTTTAGGCATGCACATTTTCCACCATTCTTGCCAATGCATCCTGTTTTTATCATTGTCATCACCCCACCAGTATCGCGAAATAGCATTGCTTATTCCTTTGCAAATTTTATTAGGAATTTTAAACACCATCATCGCATACACTGGGATAGCTTGAGCAATAGATTTTATTAGGATCTCCTTACCACCCATACTAAGAAGCTTCTCCTTCCACCCATTTATTCTAGAGTTCACTCGGTCAACCAAATGACAGAAGCAGTCAGAACGGTCTGCCCCCACCATCACCGGTAAACCCAAATATTTATCACTGAGGGATTCAGCCATAATATTCAGAGCTTCACAGACCTCCACTTTGACATCAACATTGGTATTGTTTGAGAAGAAAATACTTGATTTTGCTTCACTAACTTTCTGCCCTAAATTAGCACAATATTTGTTTAAAATATCAGTCAGACAATCTGTGTTCTTCTTGTCGGCATGCATTAGAATGAGCGAATCATCTGCAAAGAGCAGATGTGAAATAACCGGGGCTGCCCTGCACACCTTAACCCCCTCGAACTCCCCTCTTTCTTCAGCACCCTTCAACATACATGATAAACCTTCTGCCACTATCAGGAAAAGATATGGTGACAATGGATCACCTTGCCTCAGACCCCTTGTAGGTATAATAGTATCAGTTTCCATCGAATTGAATCAGACCCTGTACTTGACCGATGTAACACAAGCCATAATCATCTTTACCCATCTTTGGTGAAATCCAAGTTTCAACATCATTTTCTCAAGAAAAACCCACTCTACTGTGTCATATGCTTTATGCATATCCAATTTTACAGCACATAATCCCCTACTCCCCTTCTTCCTTTTCATTGAGTGTATGCACTCATATGCTAATAAAATATTGTCAGTAATCAACCTCCCTAGAACAAAAGCACTTTGATGGTCACTTATAATATCTGGTAAAATCACTTTTAGTCTACTTGATAAAATCTTTGATATTACCTTATAGACCACATTGCATAGGGAAATTGGTCTGAATTGACCAACTTTATCTGGGTTCTCCACCTTCGGGATCATCACAATTGTAGTGTCATTCCATCCATCTGGGATAGTTGAGTTGTTCACTACTTGCAACACTTCATCAGTCAGTTCCTCTCCCAACATATTCCAGAAACGCTTGAAAAAAATTGCATGTAAACCATCAGGTCCGGGGGCTTTAAGATCACCAATACTGAAAAGAGCTTTCTTCACCTCCTCCCTAGAGAAAGGAGCGAGAAGAAGTTGATTCATATCAGCCGTTACCCTGCAATTAATATCCCCTAGAACTCCCTGATCAACATCATGCACTTCAGACGTAAAGAGATCAGTAAAATAATCTTTAACCATCATCTTCATCTCTCCGGCATCCTCATGTCTTACCCCAAGCTCATCAACTAATCCCTTAACAAAATTTTTCCTCCTCCGAGTCGATGCATACTGGTGGAAAAAATTTGTTTTACGATCTCCATGCTTAAGCCAATTCGCCCTGGCTCTTTGTACCCAAAAGATTTCTTCCTGTTCTAATAAAAGTTCGAGCCGCAAGAGAATCTCCTTTTGTGCTGCTATTGATTCATCTGTTAGCGGACCGCGTCTCACTTTTTCAAGCTCCCTTTTCAGTTTTTTCATACGGTAAATAGGTTTCTTCAGAACCTCCCGATCCCAAGCATGTAAATCATCGTGTACTGCATTCACCTTTGCCATCAAGCTTGGGCCATTACCCTGCACCGCAGCCCATACCCATGCTGCCTGTACTATTTCCTCCACTGTTTCCTCTTTTAACCACCTTGCTTCAAATCTCCTTGGTCTTTCTTCCTGGAGGAACTGGACAGAGGCGCCATCTGTGTCAACAATAAGTGGATGATGGTCAGATTTGACCATCTCTCCATTTTTTAGTTGAGCATCTGGAAACGAAATATTCCATTGTGCATTTGCCACTCCTCGATCCAACCTCTCTCTGATTCTCCCCCGCTGCCAAGTAAAAATATCACCCACAAATCCAATATCCGCTAGCTCGCATTCTATAAGAGAATCCTGGAATGCTTGCAACTGAGTTTGTGATCTAGTTCTACCTCCTTCCTTTTCATGGTGGAAAAGGATCTCATTGAAATCTCCTACAGCCAGCCATGGAATAGACGTGTTATCATGCAAAGACCGTAAAGTCTCCCATGTCACGTGTTTATGATCCCATCTCGGCTCTCCATAAAAACCGGTTAATCTCCACACCACATTACCTCTAATCTCCACGTCAATGAAGTACTGAGAGACACCTTTACACTGAATCACAGTCTCTTTCCTCCACAACATGAGCAAGCCACCACTTCGGCCATCACTTTCATTAATTAAAAAGTGATCACAACCCAGTTTTCGCTTCAACTTTTCTGCCTTCACTCTACCCAAATGTGTTTCAGATAGAAAAAACACATCTGGTCTCTCTGGCTCCTGGATTTCCAGAAGCGCACGAACTGCCCGGGTGCTAGCAAGGCCCTGGCAGTTCCAGGCCAAGATTTTCATTGTGCCCGGTCACTCTCCTCAAAGGAGAGCGCCGATCTTGCATTTGGGGTTATCCTGGTTCACCTCCCCACCATCTTCACTCCTCCTAGGGCCTTTTCTTTTCTTGTTCTGCTATCGGACTGATGGCACCGTCCTTCGTAGTTGGGTACTCCAACAACTGTGCTTGCACCGGAGCCCCCCCTATCCTTATGTGCACTTGATTATCTTCTGCTTCTACTTCTGTTTCTTCCGGTATGTCCATGTCATCCGGTCCAAACTCCATCCCCCTCCCGTGGCCAACACCTCTGCCTCTACCTCCCTCTCCCACCACTACGTCCTCCACGGTCATCCCTCATCATTGTTACTATCATAAACGGAACTCTCAACCAATCCCCCAAATCACACGTTTCTTTTGGATGGACACCATCTCCACATTTTGTAACCTCATGGCCTAAGCAACCACAAAAGAAACAAAAGCTTGGTAATTTTTCATACTGTACCAGGCACATCATCCGTTCCTTGAGACTTATCGGCACCACTCGAACTAAAGGTTTCTTCAGATCGATCCAAACCCTCGTGCGCAAATACGGAGTGGAGTTGATTTTTCCGTCATTCACCAATAGCGTGATGATTTCCTCCACTTTTTTTTGCGACCTTCTCAGATAGCTCTTTCTTCTTCATCAACATCTTCGGGACACCATGAATTCGTGCCCAGATTGGGATCTTGTCCAGATTATATGACTTCACATTTGAATAGCCATCATATTCTTCCATGATGTAGTGGGATTATTTGCTCATTTACTTACCTGTGTTGTAAAATAACATGACTCAAACTCGAGCATTGAAGTTTTCGATCGCCTGCATGTAGGGGGATCGTCTATGGGAACCGATCCCCACTCCGCTCCGCCTTTCCACTCTCTTTTAACAAAAAAATTCAAGAAAAATATTATGTGAACAAAATTTTAGAAACAAAAGTTTACGCCAGCAAACATACGAGAAAAAAATTGAAACAAAAAAATTGAGAAACAAAATATTGAAGCAAAAGTTTAGAAAAAATTTTTGGATAAAATTTTGCGAATCAAACACCTAGGATCCGGAGGCCAAAATTTTGAACCACAATTTTGGTAAGAAACTCAGAAATAAAAAGGTTGGGAAAACAGTTTGAATCAAAATTTTGAACAAAACTTTCACAAAAATTCGGAGAAAAAAATCAACTAAAAAAGTTAAAAACAAAAGTTTTGAGACGAAAAAATGAGGACACATTTCAAAAAAGGATTTGGACAAAAATTGAGAAACAAAAAAAATAGAGAACAAAACTAAATAAAATAGAAAAAGGAAAAAAATGTAGGGATATGGCCAGCGAGGAGCTCGTCGCACTGTCTCGCAAACTTGGCCGGCGCGGAGGCCACCGCGCTCCAGATGGAGCCTCGCTAGGATCACCACCCCACCCCTAGGTGGAGCCTCGTTGGGCCCGTTTGTGCGCTCGCCGCTGGCCCCGTGGTAGAGCCTCATCGGGTGTGTGGGGCCATGCTCGATGTCATCGGGCCCATCTGCACGCTCGCTGCCACGAGCTGCTGCACTGCCCCCTACCCTACCCCCACCGAGCCTGCCGCCGCTGTCGCTCGTGGGGCTCCCTGCCACTTGGTGGTGGTCAGTGGATCTAGAGCATAGAAAAAAACCAACTGAACCGGTCGGACCGAAAAAACTGCGAAACGACGAGTATAGTGGTTCGATTCAACTAAAAGATCAGCCATGCAATTGAACCAGTGTGTTTTTACATGAACTAGTAAACCGGTGCTGGTTTTCTTGAACCGATCACGCGAGTACAGAGGGATGCTATATATTGGGCTGAAAACTGGCCCAATTTGACATGCTGATGGCCCAAAGAGAAAAACTCAGCAAAATTGTGTGGAAAAGGCGCTGCTATGGGGACTTGAACCCTGTTCTTCGAACTCAAAGTCATCTTCGGTGACCAACTCAACAAGATTTTGTTCGTGAGTGAGGTAGTATACATATTCTATAAGTAAATATTGAACCGTGGTTCGACCGGTCAACCCATGACCGATCAACCCACTGGTTGGACTAGTGAACCACTGAACCGATGGTCTACCGGTTCGATGACTAGTCTGGTTTTTCGTTCTATGATCTGGAGGAGAAAGAGAAGGGGAATGGTAAAGGGGAAGATCGGATGGGAGGAGCCGAGGTGGGAGACAAAAAGGGAAAAGAAAATGATGGTGGGGTCGGCGCGTATGGGTGTGGGTGGATTGTTACGTGTCGGATCGTCCGTGAGTTTCCTTCGGTGCAGTTGTCTGTAAATTTATCATTGTGCTCAATCTCTAGCTATGCAAACTGAGATTCCTCAAAGGAAAAGGTGAAGTCCTAAACCTAATTCGATTGTTTGGCTCTAGTCAATGTCCAGAGTATATATACAAGGGAGATCTTCATTGTAAATCATTCAATTTAGAAATAAAAGGTT
The DNA here is from genome assembly GCF_000263155.2 of Setaria italica. Classification (NCBI taxonomy): domain Eukaryota; kingdom Viridiplantae; phylum Streptophyta; class Magnoliopsida; order Poales; family Poaceae; genus Setaria; species Setaria italica. The sequence continues at coordinate 35,594,713 of NC_028458.1, read as the reverse complement.
TTCCAAGTATTCTCGCGTTCTTTTGTGTTGTTGTAATTATTGAGAGAGAGAGAGAGGGGTGATCCGACATTAACAACGTGTTTTACAACAACCGGCACCCAACAGTGAGAAAACATTTTCAGAAGAGGATAATTATTTTTTTTTGAGAGCAACAACAAACATATCATTAATTCCAAGAAATGTTCATAGGTACGCTGAGAAACTCCAGTGGCCTGAGAAGCCAAATATATCTACCCAGACCAAAAGTACACACACTCTTAGCTAAAATATGTGCTTCTTCATTAGAAGTCCTACTTTCATACTTCAAATGGACTTCCCCTAACAGTCTTTTCCTAGAGTGAATTTCATTTAAAATAGCACGGTAGGGGCATAAGCTCTTCTCCTCCAAATTTCTAACCACCTCCATACAATCAGTAGAATTGAGACACCTCGATAGGTTACAGTCCAGAGCTAAGGATAAGGCCTCATTAGAAGCAAGAGCTTCAAGAGTAGCTGGTTTAGAGATCCCATCGAACACTCGTGCACATGCAGCTACAAATACCCCTTGCGTGTCTCTACAGATGGCTCTAACAGCTCCTGAACGTCCTGATCTTGCCACAGCACCATCAACATTGATTTTCATGAAGTTTGAGGGGGGGGGGTGCCACCCATTTAGGTGCAATAGTTTTTACCTTGCCCTTCATTTCCAGATCGATAGTACTATTTTCATATATATACATGTCTTCAAGAAATCTATTAATAATAGTATAAGTTGATAGAGGACTCTGAAAAAACTTCTCATGAATTACATTCCTCCTTGCACCCCAGATAGCCCAGGATGTGATTAAAAGTTTGATAAAATCATGCTGATGTAAGGAATCCAATAGCGAAAATAACCATAATCTGGGATCTTCTTCTTTTGATGCTGCTATGTGCTCCATCAGCTCATCATCTACAAGCGCCCACACGCACTTTGACATATTACAAAGCAGTAAAGCATGTCGCCAAGTATCTTGGTCAGCACCACAAATTTTGCAGGCTGCTGATTTCGCCATATGTTGTACTCTTTAAAACAACATTAACTGGAATCGAATTCAGAGCTAATCTCTAGGAGAAAATACGAATTTTGGATGACACTTTAACCTTCCATAGCCTCTTCCATTGATCAACCTTCTCTTTAACACCAGAACACTCAGTATTGCTCTCCAGCCAATCCTCGTGTATCATCTTAGTATGGACCAGCATTCTATATGCGGAGCTGACTGAGAAAGATCCTTTCTTTTCATAATGCCACGCCCAAACATCCGGTTGGTTTGTTGAGCTCAAAGGAATATTTTTTATTGCTTCGATATCCATCTCATAAAAGAACCATTGAAGCACATCCATTCTCCAGCAATTTGAAGTCGAATCAATAAGTTCATTCACCCACGTTGGAGTTGAAAGGTCAAAAGATTTAGCTGCTACTGGACGCAGAAGACCTGAGCGAGGTATCCAATTATCCTCCCACACTTTAGTTTCCCTACTTGTACCAATTCTTCTAATAAGACCCTGCTTTAGTACATCTCTTCCTTCAATTAGTGCCCTCCATATCTGAGATGGCCTACTACCCAGTGAAGCTTGTAAAAAATCACCATTTGGGTAGTAAACTGCTTTTAATAGACGTGCAGCTATATTCGCTGGGTTTTGTAAAATCCTCCATGCTTGGCGAGCGACCAAAGCCAAATTAAACAACTCAATATCTCTTAAATCAATTCCTCCCATGTACTTTGGCTGAATCAATTTCTCCCATGCCACCCAATTTGTTCTACGCTTCCATTAGAACAACCCCACCAAAATTTACAAATCAGGGAATTTATATGTTGATAGAGGCCTCTCGGCAATTTAAAGCAACCCATGGAATATGTAGGAATTGCTTGGGCCACTGCTTTGATTAGCACTTCTTTTCCTCCCGCCGAAAGAGATTGCTCCATTCATCCTTGGACACTTTTCCACACTCTGTCCTTGAGGTACTTGAACACCCCATTTTTTGACTAGCCAACATCTGTAGGCAAACCCAGGTACTTCTCTGTCAGCGATTCGTTATCAACATGTATCCCTGCTTTTATCTCATCTTTAAGAGCTTGCGCGCAACCTTTACTAAAGAAGATACAGGATTTGGAGAGATTTATTTGTTGGTCAGATGCATTGCAATAAGCAGTCAGCAGTCTGTTCACTTCTTCAGCTTCATCTATATTTGCCTTGAAAAACAAAAGAATGTCATCAGCAAACAGAAGATGAGTCACTTTAGGTGCTGTTGCCACTATAGAAATACCAAGATTACTCTCAACCGTGTTGTTCAGCAAACAAGAAAGGCCTTCAGCACATACAAGAAACAAGTATGGGGAAATCGTATCACCTTGGTGAATGCCTCTCGATGGTTTGAAACTCTATAATTTTTCTCTATTGAATAGTACTGAGAGTGATACAAAAGAGACACACTTCATTATATTATTTACCCATTTATCTTCAAAACCAAGTTTCTGCATTATGACCCTCAAATATCCCCACTCAACTCTATCATAAGATTTTGCCATATCTAACTTAAAGCGCAGTAGGCATTCTACTTTGCTTTGTTAGTCTTCATATAGTGGAGGCATTCATATGCCAAAATAATGTTGTCAAAGATAATCCGACCGGGCACAAATGCTGTCTGTTCCATAGAGATTACATCATCAAGGACAGTCTTAAGGCGATTAGCAAGTGCTTTTGAAATAATTTTGTATATTACATTACACAAGCTAATAGACCTATACTGACCCAATGAGACTGGATTTTGAACCTTTAGAATTAGAACGATGAAAGTACTGTTAATATCATCTGGTATCTCATCTCCATTCAGAACTTTCAGCACTGCAGTGGTCAAATCATCTCCACATATATCCCAATTTTTCTAAAAGAAATGTGCTGGAAATCTATCTGGCCCTGGTGCCTTCAACGGACACATTTGAAAAAGAGCTTCTTTTACTTCCTTCGCGATAAAAGGGGCGAACAAGAAATCATTCATCTCCCTCGTCACATTTCGTGGAACTGTGTCAAGCACCACAAACAAACCAACTACACCCTCTGTTGTATACAGCTTCATAAAAAAATCCCTTGTCATTGCCTACATCTCCTCCACATTCTCAGTTAGTGAGCCATCAACACGAGTTAACCGTTCAATGTTGTTCTTGTTTCTCCTTCTATCCGCCTTTTGATGGAAAAACTTTGTATTGCTGTCCCCCTCTCTTAACCATATAATTGGAGAGCGTTGCCTCCACATGATTTCTTCATGTAAATTTAACTCAATTATACAATTTTCAATCTGGGACTCTTCTTGAGAAGGGCATACTCTCGTTGGGTCTGCTCGTAGGCACTCAAGCTTCTTCCTCAACTCCCTTAACTCTTTTCTAACAGCACCAAAAATTTTCGAACTCCATAGTTTAAGCTCATGAGATAGGTTGGCAAGCTTATCATTTACTTCTTTGACATTACTACAACTTGATCTCTTCCAAATGTTTTCAACTAGGGGTGCTAAGCTCTTATGAGTCCCCCACATAATCTCATATCTGAATGGGCGGCCTTGAGAGCTGATTCTTCTACTATCCTCCGCATAGTGACTATCCCTAAGTGCGTATCCAACTCAGGATTTTTGGAACAAAGGTCTACACCTTTTTAAGGTGATTACCATGAGTTCAATTTCGAATTGGCCATACACAAGGTGGTATATCAAATATCACTGTGGGATCTACACGGTATTCTTATATGGTGATTGTCCTCAACATGTGTACCCAATTTGAACTTAAATTAACTTTGGCCTACACTAAATTAGAGATTGCCTTGATCCATCTTTTCAATATTGGCCACACATAAAGTAATGTTCCTATACTACTGTGGGATCTACACTATGTTATACATAGTGATTATCCTCAATGTGCGTACCCAATTTTGGAAATTTTGGATTATAGGGTCTACTCTATTTTTATTGATTGCCTTCTATTTTATTCCAATTTATTGAGGATCACTGTTTGAGTTCACATTTTCTCTTGAATTCACATACTTTTGCATTGAACTATTACCAAAATTGCTCAAATTTTTGGCATTCAATTTGTAGGTGAGATGGCTAGCAAAGACTTTGAGATTCTTGCTCTTGACGGTCAAAATTTGTTGGTGTTTTATACCCAGCAACCTACCGAGGGGTATCCTATAGTAATAGATTGGTTGGTGAGGGATCGTCGTACGAGGACACAAGACACAGATTTATACAGGTTTCGGGCCATCAGAGTAGCATAATACCATACGTCCTGTTTCAGGTGTTGTATATTGCACCCTCCATTTAGGTGTTGTTTGGTTTTGATGATTTGATCCTATGTTATGGTTCTATGAGGTCTTCGCCTACTGATTTAGGGATCCCTGCCCTCCTTTATATACTCTAGGGGGCGGGATTACTAGTCGGTTACAAGGAGGAGTCCTAGTAGGATTATAAGGTACGAATCCTAGTAGGATTACAGGGGAATCCTAGTAGTAGTCCATTTTCTTCCTCCTTGCGGGTACTGGGGATCTATCCTTGACAATCCCCCGAGCGCTTCGTAGTCGAATGTAGTAGTCTTCAAGTACTCTTCAGATCCTCGCTGAGTAGTATTAGTGCTCCTCGAGTACTTTGTCTGGCTGAATCTTCAAAGTTCTTCAAATCTATCATGAGGCTATGGTGTGCTCAAGCCCTGATAGTCTTGATTTTTTAATCTTCATCTTCGGATCATGATATGGAGGGCGGCAAAAATCACACTCCATATGGAGTAGCCCTCGAGCCTTAGGTTGAATCGAAGAATCAAGTTGAGGGTCAATAAAATCTTGAATTTTCTGCCTTTGTCTTGAAAAAGCAACTGTTGGGTGTAGCTTATCAGCCCCCAAGCCTTGGAATGATTAAATAATCAATTCAAGGGTCTAGCGAGCTTTAGTCTTCACGCAAGTCATCATCCGAGTAGTTTTGCAGCGTCCAGCCCCCAAGGTTATGCACCAGGTGAGCCGTAGGAGCCACATCGAATAGTTATTGGCGCTTAGCCCCCGAGCTGGGAAGCTAGCTGAGTCATTGGAGATATTACGAGTAGTAATTAGCACTTAGCCCTAGAGCCTGGAAGCTAGCGGAGCCATTGGAGGTACGTTGAGCGTCCTAGAGAGTCATCGCCGAAGCTTGATCTGCAAAAAGAGATGCATACATTATGTAGCATATTTGTAGAATATTGAAACTACTGAAATTTTTTCAGTGATGAATTTAAATGTTTTGTGTCGTGCTCTTATTTCGGTCATATTTCTCCCAAGTAGTTAGCCTATTACGTTTAGGCTCACAATCCCTATTTAGTCGTTGCCACTGCGTGTGAGATCTTTGTCTCGTGTACGCGTACTAGCACTGCTACTATGGAGATCTTTGTCTCGCGTCCTAGCATTTAGGCATGACAGAAAATCCGAGATTTTCATGAATTGAGGCATGTTCTGCTCGAGTAGATTAACAACCGCTAAGAGAAGACATTTAAATTAAGTAGTCGGCAATGCGACAAAAAGACTACGCGATTCTACGTAAAGTAGTCATTGAGACTTTTCTACCTTTTTGGTGAGGAGAGCGTGTGTTGTCGCGCATAGGATTTGTGCCTCCTTAGGGTGTAGCCGCTACGAGCCTCCAACACTTAGTGCACAAAATCAGTGGCCATAGCCTCCAAAATTCAATGTACTAAGTCTATTAGCGGAGCTTCCGGAACTCAATGCACAAAACCCGTGGTTATACCATCCGTAATTCGATGTACCAAGCCCATGGTTGTCGGTTAACATGCCCTAGGAATAATTAGTAAAGTGTAGCTCTGGAGGGTAATTTCCGTCCAGAGGCATAAAAAAAATACTCAACGCGTTGCCCTACATGCAGAAAAGAAGCCAAAAAATTTATATAAAATAATTAAAAAAGTGACTTAGCTTGATTCATGGACGATTGTCGATCAAGCCATGACCGTTGTTGATGAAGCTGACTAGTCGGAGTTGATTCCGGCTAGTTGTCGACGGTATGAGGCTCGCCCTCGACTAGTTTTCTAGTCGAGATGAGTAGTTGAAGTAGTCGTTAGCGAGCCAGCGTAGACGTCCTTCTTTTGCAGAAGTAGTCGATCGCATCGTCAGAGATTTTTTGGTGTTGCCACGCAAGCTGAAGTCCTTCTGGTAGCTTTTTTGTATGCGCATAGCTGAATACACCATTGATTTCCAGTGCTAGAGGGAATAGCGGCAGCTGTTTCTTTATTTTGATGCTTGGCGTGCTTTCCCATCTTCGATCAATAAAGCTGGTCTCCGCTTCGGACTTGACTAAGGAAATCGATTCCCTGTAGAATTCCATCTTGACACCGTCCAATTCTATTCCATCTCGATCTTGATGCTTGGAGACGATAAGTGTCAGGTGAATTGCTCCACTCCGCACTCCGTTTCGAATTCCAATTTGGCAAGAACAGAAGCTAGCTTGAAATTAGCCTACCCGGCGACTTCGCTTTGGACTCCAACGTAGTTGCACATCAAGTCGTCGATTAGATGGGAGAACAACATTCTTGTCTTGTAGAGTAGATTGATCTTGATGAGGTCCTTCAAGCTTGCCCGATGATCACGATGATCACCCCTACCCGGCGCACCAGATGTCGGTATTTTATACTTGGTAACCTACCAAGGGGTATTCCGAGGTAGTAGATTGGTTGGTGGGGAATCGTTGGACCTGGAACTCGAAGGTAAAAGCAAGGACATAAGACACGGGTTTATTTAGGTTCGGGCCACCAGAGTAGCGTAATACCCTACATCTTGTTTGGGGTGTTGTATATTGCGCCCTGCGCTTAGGTGTTTTTTGGTGTTGAGGATTTGGTCCTCCGTTGTGGTTCTATGAGGTCTTCGCCTACCGATCTAGGGATCCCTGCCCTCCTTTATATACTCCAGGGGGCGGGATTACTAGTCGGTTACAAGGACAAGTCCTAGTAGGATTACAAGGTATGAATCTTAGTAGGATTACAGGGGAATCCTAGTAGGAGTTCGTCTTCTTCCTTCCTTGCGGGTACTAGGCATCTATCCCCGACATAATTTTCCTACTTGGGCTACGGACATTAAAGTCGGTCTATCAACCCGTGGACTTTTTTCGTGCTTGGCCGCACCTGCTGCAGGTGCGCCGCCTATACCAGATCCAATCAAGTTTGGTGCCTTATCCATCATAAGGAACAACGTACATCCGAACTTAAAGTCTGAGGTCATGTATGAAGAAGATTCACATGTACTGTGGGAGGCCCTTAAAAACCACTATGAGCAGTAGAAGGCAGTTGTCCTCCTGGAGGCTGTCCATGAGTGGAACCATCTACGCTTTCAGGATTTTAAATCCTTAGATGAGTTTAACCATATTGTTCACAAGCTTAGCATGAAGCTCAAGTTTTGTGATTAAGAACCCTCTAAAGTGGATAAGATTGAAAAAACCTTATCTACAATGCTTCCTGCACAGAGGCTTCTTACTCAACGGTATCGTGAGAAAGGTTTCACTATCTATTCTCAATTGATTCGGTCATTACGACAGGCAGAGAAAAATCATGAGCTCACAGATTGGAACTCACAGCAGCACCCTGTGGCACTGCACCTTTGCCTGAAGTACATGCTACCATTGAGAAGACAAGAAAGGATGGTTCTAGCAACCCACCTAGAAACACTTCAGGCAAAAGCAAGCGGCATAGGCACCGCATGCCACGTGGACGCTTCAACAGGGGGAAAGGCATTTCTAAGCCTAGGTATGACAATAGCAACAAAACCACTTGCTACAAGTGTGGTTGCTACAATCATCAGGCTAAGAAATTCAAGACCCCAAGGCACTTAGTGGACTTGTACATGAAGTCTATGGGTCGTGGGCACGACGCTCAAGGCAAGAAATATGAATCACACTCCACTTCCCGTGAGCATTGTCAGGCATGCACCCCAGGCCCACGAGTAGACCTTGGACGGCCCACTAAGGGGCATACTCGGATATGATCAGGACAAGGGATAGGCGTATCCCACTCGGACTAGTCAAGTATGTGTATGGAAAACTACTCAGGGCATACCTAGTAGAACTCTGTAATAGTACTCGACTAGGACTCGGACTTGTAACCCTGCCCTACCGTGTACATAAGGGCGGGCAGGGACCCCCCCTTCAAAGGGAACAACTCTAGTTCATCCAAGATCAATACACACCAACATACAGGACGTACGGTATTACCCGATCTAGCAGCCCGAACCTGTCTAAATTGTGTTCCCTGCGTCACCATTGATTCCTTGATTCTCGACGATCCTTACCGCACAAAAGACCACCTAGGGTACCCCCAGGCGGGTTGCCAGTCCAAAACACCGACAGCTGGCGCGCCATGTAGGGGGACTCGGCGAGTTTCTCAGCGTGAACTCAATGGCAACGGTCATCATCAAGCCCATCTTCGTCATCGAAGCGGGCGCAACCTTCGTTTTCGGATCCTGGCTCTGCGTCGCGATGGCTCTGGTTCATTCCGGCGCCAGATCATCAACGCCCAGGGGAAGAAATCAGAGGATCTGATCAGAAAAAAACCAAGATTTCAAAGTCGACAACTTCGGGATCGACTACGTGTCGGACTCAACTTCAATTCGGACTAATCGCTCCCAGTCACTTCCCAACTCGATTTCGACTCCAAAACGGTTTCCACAAGGACTTCGCAATGCAGCCGAAGTCCACCAAGGTTTTCTTATTCAAATCCAACTAAACTCGGGCCAATGAAGACGATGACTCCGACTCGGTTTATCCGCCAGAAATACCACTATCTGGACCAACCCAAGGATTGGTAATAACCTCAACGTCACAAGGCAGATTCATACATTGGCTAGGCTTGAGACCACCTCCTCTAGCTCGCGACTACGACTCACACCTTGTCGCTCATATAGACAACCTCCCGTATCAAGAGGGTGTCCCACTCACTTCCAATCGCGAGGAAAGCTCCACAGAGATTGCAACATCAAGCTCTGGAAGCTACTACCCTGACAGGGAAGTCCTTGTTATTACTCAAAATAACAACCCGGTTACTAGCCAGAACAGAACCCCCAGGCGCTTAGCACAACTCGATAACATCTTAGAAGACGAGTCTACAGCTAACGCCCCACAAGATGAAATCTCTGATCAATGAAACTAAAGAAGGATGCGCAACGCTACTCGAGCCGAGCGACGACAGTCCATGGCCACAAATATTCCCATCACAAACCTTGAAAGAGCTTTCGACGTAGTTCAGGCTCAAGAGCACAATACTCCACTTGCAGCAATCGCCTCAATCAATCTTTTAACAACGTTGATGCCTCAAGACAGGGACAACGAAGCCACAGCCTAGCTCGTGCAGCGCGGCAATGGACTAATCGCACAACTCGCGGAGCAAGCTTACAAACTACTCGACAAAGAATCACCAATTCCATCTGTTCCTCGCATCACAGCCCACCAAGAAGGCAGCAGAGGTGCTGCACCCAACAACAACGACGCTCCAAGAAATGACAATGAAGTCGTCAACCAGCCCCAGCAACACAACCAAGGCCCAAGAAAACACAAGGCCCCAGCACGCCATAAGGATGTTGGAGAGGCCAGCTGCACCAACTCAGTAAAAAGTATTCACCCTACTTGGAAGAATCACGAAGTGTCAAACTTTAGTGATCTGCGAGAAATCCTCAATAGTCGGCACGAACGGGAAGTCGACAACTACAACCACTTTCCTGTTTTCACAAGTCGGGTAATGAAGATAAGACTACCCGATAAGTTCAAGCCAACAGGAATCACCAAGTACGATGGCAAACAAGACCCAATTCAATGGCTACGATGCTACTTGCTAGCAGTCCAAGCAGTCGGGGGCAATAACTACACCAAAGTCATCCACTTCCCCATATGCATGGAACCCGCACCATTGACCTGGCTTGAGTCACTCAAACCCAAGTCAATCGACTCTTGGGCAAACTTGACAAAGGCTTTCACCAACAACTTCGCCGGCTCCATGGCTAGACCGGGCAACAAGATTGACTTAAGTCAAATTAAGCAAAAAGAAGGCGAGACCTTACGCGACTACTTGCATCGATTCTTCGAAAAGAAGGCAACCATAGTTGACATTTCAGAAACAGACGTCATCGAGAGCTTCCAGAACGGACTCTACGATCGACAGACATACCAAGACTTTGGTCACCGACAGCCAGTTAATGTCAAAGACCTCAAAGTCATGGTGCAACAGTGGGCAGATGAAGAAGACAAAGAGCGAGAACGGTTCGGCTCCCACCGCAACCGTGGACGCGACAACAACAACGACCAGGATAGAACTCGACACAACGATACTCGAAACAATTTCTCGAGTAATCACAATCGCAAAAGGAAGCCCGACAACACTGTTGCTGCTATGACCAACTCCGGGAAAAAGGGATCCCACAAAAATGATGAACGGCCGACCTTCACTGAACTATTCAAAAAGCAGTGCCCATGGCACCCGACTAGCAAACACTCGGCAATAGACTGCTACAGCATGCGCCGAGTAATGCAAGACTTACCTGCACCAAAAAGGATAAAGGCAAGAACAAAGTCCACAACGACGAAGAAGAAGATGCCGACTTCCAGAACGCCACAAAAACTGTCAACATCATCTTTGGTGGAATCCCAGGCACCACATCTAAGTGAGCCAACAAACTCGTACTCAGGGAAATTATGGCCATCGAACCAACAGATCCAACACCGCTAAAGTGGTCAGAAGTACCCATTTCCTTCAGCAGAAAGGACCAATGGACCAAGTTCTCAGAACCAGGCTGTTTCTCCCTAGTACTCGATCCGGTTGTGGCAGGCTCAAAGTTAACCAAAGTACTCATCAACGGCGGAAGTGGACTCAATGTCATTTTTGCCAAAACATTGAGGAAGATGTGCCTCGACGTTACTGAAATGCTTACTCCAACAGATTCACCCTTCTACGGCATCGTACCTGGAAGCGCAGCTATACCACTAGGACAAGTCGTCCTTCCAGTTGCCTTTGGAACAAAGGAACACTACCACACCGAGTACATCAGATTTGAAGTCGCCGACTTTGAGACATCTTACCACGCCATACTCGGAAGACCAGCACTCACCAAGTTCATGACCATACCACACTACGTTTACTTGGTACTCATAATGCTAGGCCCCAAGGGCGAACTAACGCTACGAGGAGATCTTCGGCGATCCTACGAATGCGACACCGAAGCCGTGGAAATTGCTGTGACCTCTCAGGCACCTAGTCCCATGCAACAAGTCTTCACAATCTCATAGAAGCTCCATCCAACTGAACTCGAGATCCTAGAAAACAAGTCGGGGTCTACAAAGGTAAAACCCGCCAGCGAGCAAGACTTCAAACCAGTCGACCTCCAGACGGGTGACCCTTCCAAGACGGCCCTGATCGGAACAGGGCTAGATCCTAAATAGGAATCCGCGCTCATCAGTTTCTTTCAGGCTAACCACGATATCTTCGCTTGGAAACCGGCTGACATGCCAGATGTGCCCAAGGAGCTGATTGAGCACTCTCTAAATGTTGATCCCAAAGCTACCCCAAAACAGCAGCGACTTCGTAGATTCGCTCAAGATAGGCGAGAAGCAATCAAGAAAGAGTTGGCCAAGCTACTCGCGGCAGGGTTCATCAAAGAAGTCTTTCACCCTGACTGGCTAGCAAATCTCGTACTCGTGCGTAAGAAAAACAATGAGTGGAGGATGTGCGTCGACTACACCGACCTCAACAAGCACTGTCCAAAAGACCCTTTCGGACTACCCAGGATCGATCAAGTGGTCGACTCCACTGCTGGATGCGCTCTACTATGTTTTCTCGACTGCTACTCCGGCTATCATCAGATAAGCCTCAAGGAAGAAGATCAAGCCAAAACAGCTTTCATCACACCTTTCGGCGCTTTCTGCTACAAAATAATGTCCTTCGGACTAAAAAATGCAGGGGCAACTTATCAACGAGCCATACAGATGTGCTTTGAAAAGCAACTTCACCGCAATGTTGAAGCTTATGTTGACGACGTAGTCGTCAAAACAAGAAACTAGGAGGAACTCATCGCTGATCTGGAAGAAACTTTCTCCAGTCTACGAGCTTTCCGATGGAAACTCAATCCTACTAAGTGCATCTTCGGAGTATCTTCTGGCAAGTTACTTGGGTTCATCATTAGCCATCGTGGCATTAAGGCCAACCTGGAAAAAATATCTACCATCACAAACATGCAAGCACCAGTTAGCATCAAGGACGTGTGGAAACTCATAGGCTGCATGGCCGCTCTCAACCGGTTCATCTCGAGACTTGGAGAACGGGGACTACCCTTCTTTAAGCTTCTCAAACGCCAGGACAAGTTCAAATGGATGGAAGAGGCAGACAAGGCACTAACATAACTCAAAGACTTTCTATCAAAGCCTCCTATACTCACCGCTCCTTCTCCGAATGAAGACTTGCTCCTATACATATCAGCTACTACTCATGTCGTTAGCACGACAATAGTAGTCGAACGGTCTGAATCGGGCCACGCTTACAAGGTCCAACGACCTGTCTACTTCGTCAGCGAAGTACTCTCGGACTCCAAAACTCGGTATTCATCGATACAAAAGCTCTTATACGCAATCCTGCTCACTTCCCGGAAACTGCGCCATTATTTCCAAGAGCACAACATCACAGTCATCTCTAACTTCCCGCTCGGCGAAATCCTTCACAACAGAGACGCCACGGGTAGAATCTCCAAATGGGCAGTCGAACTCGGAGCTCTCACCTTGGACTTCAAGCCAAGGACAGCTATGAAATCCCAAGCTTTGGTCGACTTCATGGTTGAATGAACTGAAAACCAAGTACCAACACCAGTTGAGCGGCCGAAGCACTGGGTAATGTATTTCGACGGGTCCCTCAAACTTGAAGGGGCCGGTGCAGGCGTACTCCTCATCTCCCCCAAGGGAGACCAGCTAAAATACGTACTGCAAATCTTCTGGGAAGCATCTAACAACGAAGCTGAGTACGAAGCACTGCTACATGGTCTTCGCCTTGCAATATCCCTCAGCATCAAAAGACTACTGGTGTACGGCGACTCACTAGTCATTATAAAACAGGTCAATGACGAGTAGGACCGACACAAAGATAACATGGACGCTTACTGCAAAGAAGTCCTTAAGCTGGAAAACAAGTTCTCAGGCTTAGAATTTTATCACATCGTCCGCGACAACAACGTAGCCGCCGACGTCCTATCCAAAATGGGCTCAACGTGTGCAGAGGTTACAGCAGGAATTTTCGTATACGAACTGCACAAGCCATCCATACCTGAACAAGTTACACCACCAGTGGTCCAGACTACTGACGTCACTCGAGAAGTCATGATAATAGAAGTCGACTGGCGCACGCCCTTCATCGACTACATCAAAGATCACAAGTCACCATACGGCAAAAATCAGGCTGAACAAATCTCCCGGCGAGTAAAAAATTACGTTCTAGTCGGAGACAAACTCTATAGGAAAAGTGCATCATCAGGGGTACTCATGAAGTGCGTTACCCAGGAAGATGGCCAGGACATATTAGAAGAAATTCACAAGGGAATCTGTGGCAACCACGCCTCCTCGCGAACAATAGTGGTCAAGGCTTTCAGAGCAGGTTTCTACTGGCCAATGGCTCTGGCCGACGCTAAACAACTAGTTCAGAAGTGCAAAGGTTGTCAATTCTTTACCAAACAGCAGTATGTACCGGCCTACAAGCTAGTCACAATACCTCCAACATGGCCGTTCGCCTGCTGGGGGCTCGACATGATAGGGCCACTACCAACTACGCCAAGAGGATTCAACCGAGTACTCGTGGCAATCGACAAATTCACCAAGTGGATCGAGGTCAAACCAGTCACTTGCCCCAAGGCAGACCGGATCCTCGACTTCTTGGATAAAATCGTACACAACTACGGCTTTCCCAACAGGATTATCACAGACCTAGGGTCAAACTTCAACAATCACGATTTTTGGGAATATTGCGAGAATAGTGGCATCGACGTTCGCTATGTCTCGGTCACTCACCCACGAGCCAATGCACAAGTTGAGCGTGCCAATGGCATGATACTCGACACCCTCAAGAAAAGACAACATGACATCGGCAACACCAAAGGTGGCAAATGGCTTAAAGAGTTACCCAATGCTTTGTGGGGACTACGTACCCAACCATGCAAGACCACTGGGCTCTCGCCCTATTTTCTCGTGTATGGCTCAGAAGCCATACTATCCGCTGACATCATGTGGCAATCACCCTCAGTCGAACAATACGACGAAGAGCTGGCAGAAGAAATAAGGCGAACAGATCTAGACAGTCTAGAAGAAGCAAGATGCGCAGCACTAGTGCAATCTGCCAGATACCTTGATGGTTTATGGCGTTACCACAACCGTAACGTCAAGGAACAATCTTTCAACTTGGGCGATATGGTCCTCAAGTGTATCCAAGACACAACAGGGTTGCATAAACTCAATTCACCATGGGAGGGTCCTTACATCGTAAAAAAGGTTACGGGACCTGGATCTTACAGACTGCAAGAACTTTTAGGAGAACAAGTACCAAACTCTTGGAATATAGAACACCTTTGTCGCTACTACCCATAGAAGCACTCGAGTAATCGCTTCAAGGCAAAAACTCATGCTGACTACTCGAGCTAACAGCTCGACTACCGACTTCACGATACATTAGTCTTGACTCAAGATTATCAACTCCACAGGCATCACGGCCCTGTTACAAAGGTTCAATGGAGTAATTCTTTACTCAGGACCAAAGATACATCAACAAGTTACATACGAGTAAAAGTACTCGAAATACAAAAGGACTACACGCAACTGCCTACTGGCGGGCTGCATTTAAGCATCAGGCTTTTACTATATCACAAGGCCACTCAGGTCTGCCGACTACAATGGGAAGGGCCTACACGCAAGGAAGCTACGCAAAATGCAGCCATATCCAGGTCCTCTACCCAAGGCAATGCCAGGAACTCCTGCATCGCCACCGCCTTGGCAGCGGCAATGATAAATCCTGCGCGCCGCACCTAGAGGGAACCAAGGCTGCTCTTTTGCTAGCCTTGCGGAGCCAACCCACTCTACGGCCACACCTCCACATCTAAGAGAGTGGGATAAAGACCACGGCACTCGTCACCTATCACTCGCGAGTTCCAGCGCGTAATCCACTAGATCACGAGTTGCAAGATGAGGCGCGTGATGAAACCTCCTACGAGGATTTTTCTAGGATCGCGGCTATCCCTATGAGCGCAGGAGTCTGTGGAGGGAAGGTGGCCTCAATCTACGAGGAATCTTCTAGCACCGGTGCACTCTTTGACGGCTCTCTACACTCAAACAACAACAACCAAAGGCAATCCATGGCTACTTAGAAACTTGGTTCGGGTCGACCTCCAGGGGATCTATTTATAGCCAAGTGCTACAACTACCACCCACCCAGGAGTTACTATGCGCCCGTGATCAATGAGTCTGATGACCTCTGACTCTGCCCACATGAAAGCATTCATGCTACAAAGGACAAAAAAGTATAGTACACCCGTGCACCCTCAAAAGCAAAGTACTCGACAGCATTGCGGCTACTCGAAACTTAGAACTACTCTAGCCAAGCACGGCCTGCACTCACATCATTGTCTCGGGGGCTTGGAAGGATCCGACCCTCTGCTCAGGGGTCGGGCGTACCCTACCCTAGGACTCAAGGTCGGGCGAGGTAGAGACTTTTCCTCAAGGGGTCGGGCTTATCTGACCCCGGGACCTTGGGTCGGGCGAGACGGAGTAAACTACTCCTCACCCACATCAAGACAACTACTTCAAGTAAAGAAAACCAGCATTCATTTATCAAGGTATCGTCCAACGTACTCGAAATAACAAAAGAGTACATAAATTTCAAGGCTTCTCCGGAGAGACAAACTCAGACATCTTCGACGCGATGGGCTCCGCCTCCTCGAGGTACTGCGCATATGCTTCTTCCGTGCAGTTGCGAGCCACGCCGTCACCAGCTGCCGCCAAGTCCGCCCTCGGGTAGTATGACTTCACCACAGCAAGGACCTGTTTGCAAACAGCTTTGTAGAGACCTGCCACTTTACCTGGGGCAGCCTTCAATTGCTCGACTAGCGATTGGTGCCCTGCGTTCTCTTCCACAGGGGCTATGGCGTTCACCAAATCTTGAGCTGCCTCAGTCAACTCTTGGAGTTCGCTTTACAGTCTTCCTATGGTCTGGGCATGATCTCTGCATGCCACCATGGCCATAGCAAGCATCACGTCATTCTGCATCTTCCTATCTCGCTGATGCTCGCAAGCAGCCTGTGCTTCAGTCAGTGTGGCCCGAAGACGTTCAGCTTCATCCGCCACTCGATCGTGCGCGTTTCTCCAGTCGAGGACTTGGCTCCTTGCAGCCGCCTCTTGCCTCTTGAGCTCTGCAAAACAGACAAGTTCAAACACAACCGACTACAATCGGACATACTCGGAATATGCAAAGTACTCACCTTGATACTTTTTGTTCAGAGCCTTGTAGCGGCTCTCCAATTTTTGCTGCAGGACTTCATGATCCGACCGTTCCACAGCAAAAGACTTTGCTCCAACCTCGTGAACCCTCAAGGCTTCTGTAAGTCGAGCACATTCCTGCTCCAATTGATGACTTCATTCTTGAAAGGTCTGAGTGTGCAAAGCAATACGATCAGTTAAAAGCCTCACAGTCACTCGCTATGTAACAAAGCAAAGGAAATTCACCTGGAAGCTCCGGAAAATATCGACGGCCCTCTGGAACTCTGAGTTAGATGGCAGGCTGAGTACTGGTCTTTGAGTACTCTCCACAAGATGAGGATTCGCACCCAAAGTGGCACCTAAAACATTTATCATCAGTCACCTGATTGCTACGACTACAATAACAGGACTACAGAGACATACCTGGAGCAGTTGCCTCTTTGGATTTTCCCACACCCACTACAACTAGAGATCCGCTAGTGGATGTTGATAAGGTAGCACTTCCCGAAGCTGACGCGGCGGCGGGGACCTCCACCGAACGGATGACGTCTTGAAGCATAGACATAGTAGCTCCAAGGCGACCAGCGTCTACTTCGGGTACTTCATCAACAATCAAATCCTCCAAGGGAGCAGGTAAGGTAGTCGGGGGATCCGACTCTACCCCTGTCTCTACAGGGATAGTTTCCTCTGCATCTCTACATTAAAATACGTCATTATACGACTTCAAGACAACTTAAAGATATACACAAGACAAACAAGCTCACCGAGTTGAGCGTGGTGGAAATCGCACACGTTTCTTCTCGGCAACAGGTGGCCGAGTACTCGGCGTTGCAGGAACAGCTGCCGGCGCTGCCTTCTCGCCAAGACCTGGGAAACAGAAGTCAAGACTACAATACAACTCAGACAAACGAAACTAGTCGGGACTGAAAGCTTACCACTGGCGATCACACTAGACACCAAGGAACCAGTAGCGACTACTGGCGATACCTCCTTCGCAACACCCGCTACTTTGGCAGGCAACCCCAGGACTGCCTGGTCAGTAACTAGTAGTGTGGTAGTCGGTGGAGCCTGTGCGGTCAGCTCGGGGGCTACTCCAGCATCTGTTGATGGCACTCTCTCTAGTACCTCCTCAACAGATGCAATACTGACGCCTGGGTCGGTCACGACTACTTCTCCAGAAGCAGCCTCGTCATCACCAAGTGCCGTATCAACAGCCTTTTTGAACAAGACAAAGTAGTCACAATGATTGCAAGTTCAAATTCATCAGCTACAATTGAGTACACGACTACATACCTTGGTACCCCGAGACTTCTCAGGAGTTGAAGCAGACTTAGCCGCAGACATTTTGCGGACTACTCTGCATTTCTTCACAGGAGGGGAGGGCTCGTCCTCCGACTCCTCAACAACAGTATCCTCTTCTTCTTCCGACTGCACCAAGTAGCCGGCAAGAACTCGAGACTACAAAAAAACAAAACACAAAGTCGATATTAAACAAATATCACACAAGTCAAAAATTACAAGTCAACCGCCAGAACATACCACTTCTGGCTCATACCAGGCATCATACTGCTGAAGAGCTGCAAGGATCACTGGTACTCCCTGGTAGTTCCTGAAGAACTTGGCCAGCAGCGCCTCTACATCATCATCAGATATATCCTCATCGGACATACGCGATGGATCATTAAGACCTGTGTACTCACTCCCTGAGTGAGTATGTTTCTGAAGCGGCTGGACCCTTCTCTTGAGGAAACTAGCCGCCACATTAATCCTAGTAAGACCGAGTGCCTTCAACTCGGTAATCCGCTACATCAAGTGGTCAAGCTTCGGAGTGTCTTCGGGTTCACTCACCCAGTTCTCTGCATGCTTCGGCGCGTGGCCGGTAACCATAGGCAAGCAAGGATCATGGTTCCCGATGTAGAACCACCTTTTCTTCCACTCCCCATGGGAGACAGTCAAGTTGTACTCAATATATGCGCCCGAGTTCCTGAGTTGGAACCCGGCGCCTCCGAAGACTTCTGTCCTTTGTGCACTTGGCTGAGGTTTACAACGGAACAACTTCCTAAACAACTCAAGGCTTGGAGGAACTCCCAAGTAAACTTCGTAGAGGTGTACGAAAATGGACATATGTAACACACCATTGGGATTCGAATGAACAAGTTGGAGCTTGTAGTACTCAAGGATACCTCTGAAGAAGTTGGAAGTGGGCACTGCCAACCCTCTCTCCATGAAGTGTGCCAGCATCACCGTCTCTCCAGGATGTTCTTCAAATTGCCACGCATTCGCAAAAGCTGGGTGCCACTCGAGTACCTCCTTCGTCTGCAGAAGCTTGGCATTGACTAGCGCTTGCACGGCTTCCTCCTTCATCACCGAATGCTGCCACGTCGCTCCAGGCGGTGGCGGCACAGTCTGATTCGTCGGCCCCACCTTCAGCACCGGCAGCACCAGTTCCTTCCTCTTCTTGGACTTCACTTTGCCCGCCGCCGGAGCCTTTCCCTAGATCTTCTCGGGTTTCTTGCCCATCTTATTGGTGCGCATCCACCGATTTCCACCTCAGCAAAAGGCACTCACTCTCGGATCTCTCTCAAAGAGCAGCAATGGTGGTGGTGGCACTTGGCAATTGCGACGGCGCAAATGCGGAGTAGAGGCGCAAGGAAGGAAGAAAAACATATCTGATTACAGCAGGACGTAAACCTAACCGAAAGGGGGCCCTCCAGTTTTATCTCTGCCACCTCCAGATTCCAAGCGTCAGTTACGCAACAGACGGATTTTAAGTGGATTAATTGCCTTAAACACCCAACGGCTACTCTTTTCAACGGATTGCTGACCACTTCAACGACAGAGATCGCCTAAGTGCTTGGGGGCTACGGGTACCGTACCCGATGGTCAGTTTTTTCTTTTTCAAGATTTCCAAGGGTAAAACAGGCAAAAAGTAGGATTGACCCTAAGCCCAACTCTTCAACTCAACCTAAGGCTCGGGGGCTACTCCATATGGAGTGCGATTGACATCGCACTACCATATAAAAATTCTTGGAACAGAAACAACTCGAAGGAGCAAGAAGAGTACCTTCCAGCCACGCGACAGTACTCGAGCACTTCGGTCTGCAACCTCTACGACGAACTACTCGGATAGTGCCCGCAGTACCCAAGATTGTGGCGCACGACTACAAAGTACTCGGGGGCTTGTCAGGCATGCACCCCAAGCCCACGAGTAGACCTTGGACGGCCCACTAAGGGGCGTACTCGAATATGATCAGGACAAGGGATAAGCGTATCACACTCGAACTAGTCAAGTATGTGTATGGAAAACTACTCGGGGCATACCGAGTAGAATTCTGTAATAGTACTCGACTAGGACTCGGACTTGTAACCCTGTCCTACCGTGTATATAAGGGCGGGCAAGGACCCCCCTCAAAGGGAACAACTCTAGTTCATCCAAGATCAATACACACCAACATACAGGACGTAGGGTATTACGCGATCTAGCGGCCTGAACCTGTCTAAATTGTGTTCCCTGCGTCACCATTGATTCCTTGATTCTCGACGATCCTTACCGCACAAAAGACCACCTAGGGTACCCCCTAGGCGGGTTGCTGGTCTAAAACACCGACAAGCATGAGACCAATGTTCCTCCCATTCCTTCGGAAGCGGGACCAAGCAACACCGAGACTCTGCCACAGGGGGAGACTTCTTTGGGTGATGACAAGATGCTCATGGAGTATGCCTCCAATGACATATTTGGAGACCTTAACTAGGCTCTCCCCTATCTTATAGATATTTGTTTAAATTTGCAAGGGTTGTAATAAAGACATGATGTTGTCCTTACGTTGATTGTAATAAGCACATTTGTTACAATAATAAAGTTGTATGTGTGTTATGTATACTTGCATGAGTTTTCATTAAATTCTGCATTTATATAGATTTCTATGGGAGTCATTGCGATGGAGGAAGAGTTGTGACTAGTGGATAGTTGCACCACTAATACTGTACTTACGGAAGTCAAATATTTCCAAACTCTTAAAAAGAAAGAGGGAAATGTTTTGACCATCGCTGCACGTGATGCGGTGATAGTTGGTTTAGGCCGAGCCACTATCATACTTCCTATGGGAATGCAGATTACCATCGAGGAAGCATTATTGTATCCCGATGCAACTCGTACCCTACTAAGTTATAGAGATATCCGTAAGAATGGTATTCATGTTAAAACCTTTGAGGACAACAAAGAGGAATTTCTCCTCTTTAGCAGAGACAATGGATATGGCAAAGAGACACTTGAAAAAGTGCCCTCTCTCTCTCATCTGGATTGTACTACACATACATTAAACCCGGACCACATGTTGCATACAAGGTGATTTTTCAGAATGTTGACGCATTCCAAACTTGGCATGACCGCCTTGGCCATCCCGGTATCGGGATGATGAGAAAAATCATAAGTAACTCCATTGGTCATGATTTGAGCAATGCTAAATTCCCACAATCTTCGGATGTCATGCGCACTTCTTGCGCCACTGGGAAATTAGTTTTGAGACCCTCATATCTCAAGACTAAAACTGAACCACTCAAATTCCTTGAAGACATTCAAGGAGACATTTGTGGACACAATCAACCTTTTGTCTGGTCCGATTAGAAGTTTCGTGGTTTTGATAAACGCATCTACACAATGATCTCATGTGTCTCTCTTATCGATAGGCAACCATGCATTTGCAAAGTTGATTGTTCAAGTTATCAAACTTAGAGCACGTCACACTGAACATCGGATAAAGTCAATTAGAATGGATAATGCTGCAGAACTTTCTTCCAAGGTCTTCAATGATTATTGCATGGCACTAGGAATTGAGGTTCAGCACTCTGTCCCCTATGTTCATACCCAAAATGGTTTAGCAGAGACTCTTATCAAGAGAATCAAGCTCATTGCCAGACCAATGTTGCAAGGTTATAATCTTCCAACTTCTTGTTGGGGTCATGCAATTTTACATGTTGCGGACTTGATGCAACTTCGCCTAATTGCATATCATTCAGCCTCCCCACTGCAATTGGTACGTGGTGATCCTCCAAGTATTTCCCATCAGTCGAAATTCGGTTGCGCTGTGTACGTACCGATCTCACCACCCAAGCATACCTCCATGGGCCCTCACAGGAAAATGGGAATTTATGTGGGATTTCTATCTCTGTTAATTATTAAATTCCTAAAGCCCCTTACAGGGGATTTACTCATGGCCTGGTAGGCTGATTGTATCTTCAATGAAGACCATTTCCCGGCATTAGGGGAAGATTATAAGTATCACACTAAATGCCAGTAAATCAATTGGGATGCTCAACACATCTCCAAGGAAGATCCCCGTAATTAGGAATCTGAACTACAAGTTCAGGGGATCCTAAATTTGCAAAACATTGCAAATAACCTGCCAGATGCATTTACGGCTGGAAAAGGTGTCACAAAATCCTATATTCCTGCAAGGAATGTGCTGGAAAGAATAGAGGTACCAAATAAAACTATTCAACTTCCTTCTTCTAGTAAGAGTGGGAGAAGTATGGCTATTCCTATAGGTGCAGCTTCTCATAAGCGCAATAGGAAACAAAGGGATACACCCTCTGAACCTGTAAATGCAACTCAACCATAAGTTGAGGGACACCAAGTGGATGAACCACATCCACCTTCCGCATCAACAGTGCACTCAATTATTGATGCTAGGACATCGGAACACCCTGATGTGATCGTATTGGAAAATACCAAACCGTCAATTGGGGTGCAAGAGATTTCCATCGGTTATCTCAATTCTGGATAAACATATGATCATAACACTACAATTGTCGACATATATTTCTCTGCATCAATTGTTGAAAACCTCCAAAATGAACCAGATCCCAAATCCATGGTAGAGTGCAAAAAGCGCTCGGACTGGAACAAATGGAAGGAGACAATTGAAGCGGAGTTAGCCTCCCTCACAAAAAGAGAGGTATTCTCATCGGTAATACCTACACCTCCTAAAACCTTTCCTGTAGGTTTTAAATGGGTTTTTGTCCGAAAACGGAATGAAAACAATGAGGTGGTGAGATATAAGGCGAGGCTTATAGCACAAGGGTTCACGCAGAGACCCGGCATTGATTTCAATGAAACATATTTTCCAGTAATGAGTGAAATCATTTTTCGATATCTTATATCTGTGGCAGTGCAAAATCGCCTATCTATGCAGTTGATGGACGTAGTGACTGCATATCTTTATGGGTCACTTGATTTGGACATATATATATGAAGGTTCCCGATGGAATCTCTATACCGAATCCGGGCGCAAATCGCAACATGTGTTGTGTAAAACTGAAAAGATCATTATATGGTCTTAAGCAGTCGGGAAGAATGTGGTACAACTGACTGAGTGAGTATCTTCTACAGAAGGGATACTCCAACAATAATGATTGCCCGTGTGTCTTCATCAAGAAGTCCTCTATAGGGTTCTGCATAATATCAGTGCATGTCGATGATTTAAATATTATTGGCAACACCCAAGATATTGATGAAGCCCGCAATCATCTTATGACGGAGTTCGAGATGAAGGATTTGGGTAAAACCAAATTTTGCTTGGGTTTACAAATCGAGCACCTTCACTCTGGAAATTTTGCTTCGGTTTACAAATCGAGCACCTTCACTCTGGAATACTAGTGCACCAGTCTGCATATATCCAGAAAATATTGGAGAAATTCAATAAGGATAAATCTTATCCAATGAAAGTACCAATGGTTGTTTGATCCCTTGATATGGAGAAAGATATCTTTCGACCTCGGGACGAAGGAGAAGAGATATTGGGGTCTAAATAGCCCTATCTTAGTCTCATTGGAGCACTTATGTATCTCGCAAATTGCACCATGCCTGATATTGCATTTACGGTTAACTTGCTTGCAAGGCATCGTGCTGCTCCAACAAAGTGCCATTGGATGGTTTTTCTGATAGAATAAACCTAGGACCCTACTTTGGTTGGCTATACTGATGATGGTCATTTGTCTGATCCCCACGATGCCAGATCTCAGACAGGTTATGTATTCCTACATGGAGGTACAACCATTTCTAGGAAACCATCCAAACAGACTTTAGTGGCAATCTCCACAAATCATTTTGAAATCATTGCACTATTTGAGGCATCACGCGAATGCATGTGGCTTCGCAAAATGATTAACGACATAGAGCAATCTTGTGGTATTGGTTCTATGGAATCACCTACCATTATCTATGAAGATAATGCCGCTTGTGTTACTCAGATGCAAACCGGCTACATCAAGAGCAACATTACGAAACATATTGCTCCCAAGTTGTTTTATCCTCATGAGCTTCAGGAAAGTGGGGAAATAAACATCCTGCAGACCAAATCTTGTGATAATCTCACCGATCTTTTCACCAAATCTCTACCTGCTTCCACATTTAAAAAATGTATTCGAGGAATTGGTACGATGAGGCTTAGAGATTTACGAGAATCAGGGGGAGTTTCCTAAGTGTTACAAATAAAAGTTCAAGGGTGATCTCGGATGACACGATGTCAACGGCAGTTGACTCCTCACGACGCACCCCTGACGCTCCTCGCGAGCGGCCGAAGTCCTCGCGGGCGGTCTCTGTTCACACGCCCACGACGCCGATTCGGAAGCGACGCTTCCTCCTATATATATCCTATCAGGCCCTGTTTAGTTTCTCCTAAAATCCCAACTTTAACACTATGCAAAAAGAAGATTCCCCATCACATCAAACTTGCGTACATGCATAGAGTACTAAATGTAGACAAAATCAAAAACTAATTATACAGTTTTGTTGTACTTTGCGAGACGAATCTTTTGAGCCTAATTAGTCAATATTTGGATAATAATTTACAAATACAAACGAAATGCTACAGTTGCACTACAGTAATTTTGGTTGTCCAAAGTTGAGCAACTAAACAAGGCCTCAGATCAATGGAAAACTACCGATTCATTCGGCTATGCTATTCTGTCTCCAGTTTTTACTTTAACACGTTCCATCCGGTGTGTCGGCTGCCTGCCCCCATCCAGCACGGGCACACCACTAACCTAATCACCTAGGAAGCGTCATGACCGGGTGATGACGTGATTACGACACTGACGCCGCGGGCCTTCTGCTGGATCGGGGGCCACACGTCAGGTTATTTAAAGATGGTTTTGGTGGTCTCTCGTGCAAAGAGAGAGTGAGGGAGAGAGACCGACGAAAGGGAGAGATTTGTTGGTTGGGGCACCATTTTCGTCTGCTGCCTTTTAGCAAAAGAAGAAGGAGAGGCGAGAGAGGTCGCGCGTGGGGCCCACGCTCGATGGAGCCGGGCGCACGCAGCCGTCCAACGCACGCAACGCAAAGCAAAGCGCACCCATGCAGAAACGCCGCGGCGGGCACTGGAACGCCCCGCCGGGGTCGTCGTCTTCTCGCGCCACGCCGTAGCAGTGGTAGGACAGGATCGCGATCGCCGTCGCCGTCTCTTGCGATACCGTCCCTACCCCCACCCCACCGGACCTGCATTGGATTGGAGGCTGGAGAAACGTTTCAGGCTGCGGCAGCGATCGAGGACGGGAGCACGCGTGCAAGCAATATCCAGAGCGAGGCAACTGATATGTGCAAGGCAGCCAGGTAGTACAGCACGCACGTCCCAGCTCTTAATTCCCACCAATCTGTCTCCTGCCCGTACCAGCGGCCAGTAATCTTCGCTTGGAAACCATGCGTGGCGTCGCTGCCGATACTAAACTCGCGCCCGTACCTGCGGTTGCGTTGCAAATGCACGATGCGTAGCGTCGCTGGCACTGTGAATAGCAGTGGTGCACTAGTACTCTACTACTCTAGGTTGGAGGAGCAGGGCACGCGCGGGCTCCAGGAGCCATCGGTTCCGTTCCGTCGGCAGCAACGGGAGCGGAGGGGAAGGGATGAGTATCCCGAGCGAGATCTCTCTTCGCTCCACGCGCACCGAAATTATTTTAATTTGGTGATAAAACAATTACAAACTTGCAATATTGTCGTGGATATGTTAGTTGGCACAATTTTTCTTTTTTATTTTTATCCAAGTGGTACTTTCGCATCGTGCTGGCGTTAATTATATTGTACCATAATTTCCATCCATAGAGAGGAGAGGTTTATAGGATATTATAATTGGGCACTGTATCCCGAACAGTAGAATGAAGAGGCGATACGCTGGAGGCGAGCGAGGCATGTGCTGGCCCGTGGCCACGGTGGCGTGCATGATTTGTCACACCGCAAATGCAATCACTGATCTCAGTAGGTGCGGGCTGTGGGGTGGCGTAAGTTGGGCGCACCAATTCAATCCCACCTCCCGAGCCCAACAGGACGCGCTCCATCATACATTTTTGGGAGGCAGTAGTATAGTTAACGCGCACGAGGACGGACGACGACGATGGGAGCAGTGAGCAGCAGTGTACCCTCCTCCTACTCAGAGCCGATAGGGTAGCTTGGGTAGGGGAGTAGTTGCTGCGGTTGACGACGGTGACATGGCAACGGGAACGGGAACCGGAGGAGGAGGGGTTCCGTGATCGCAAGCTCACAGTCGCGGCGACGGGAGACGACGAGGCTTGCTCGCCTCGCCTGGCCCCTTTCGGCCGCCTTTGCCTTTTCGGCCTTTGCAGCCTTTTTGCTGTGCTTGCTCCCCCTCTCCCTTCCCCACCATTCCCCCGTCTGTGACTCTCTCCCCCACTCCCTCCTCCCTCCCTCCCTCCCTCCCCCGGCTCCTCTTCTTCTCCACTCGGCCGGGCACTCCCCATCGCCCCGGCCGCGTACCAGATGTCCACAATGCTGCCATCCAGATCAAGGTGCGTTACCACTTCCCCTGCTCTCGCCCTCACGCATTTTCTCGCCTCATTTTTTTCTTTTGGTTTCGGGCGTCGGTTTTATCTCCTTTTCTGAGTGGCAGATCTATCCAGTTACAAGTTAGAACCGCCCCTTCGTTTAGTTGCAAGCGTCTGGATTTTTTCTCGCGCCCTTCTCAGATTTGCTGCGCCATATTTGCCTTCTCGTCGATTTTTATGCTACTCGCTCGCGCGAATGTGGCATCTTCAGATGCCGTTTCGTCCACGAAAGTGCTCAAATTTCGATCGTAAAACGGCCACTCCATCTTTCAAGTGCACTCTTTTGGCTTTCGTTTGATCCCAACAACAAAAAAAAGTTAAGAGGTCTCCCTGCTTTCGACTGCGTGATTTCACTCCGTTCGGCGTTCTCGATTCGCCAACACAGGCGAGAGAGAGAAGACAAAAAAACAGAGAGCGTTCCTTCGATTTTTAATGGATGTCGCCATTGACAGATCTGGGCCGAACGAGTCCCCCATCAGCAGCAGGGGCAGGCCGAGCACGCCGTCCTCCAACCACCGCCCGTCCACGCCGTCCTCCAACCACCGCCCGTCCACTCCGTCCTCCAACCACCGCCCCTCCACCCCGGGCGGCACCAGGAGGAGCAGCGTCGGCACGCCGTCCACGCCGCGCTCCCGCTCCAACGGCGGCGGGCCCTTCAAGTCCGAGCCCAACTCGCCGCCCTCGGCGGCCGCGCAGAACGCCCGGCCGCGCCTCTCGTTCGACCGCTCGCCGAGATCCGCGGACTCCAAGCCCGTCGTCGAGCGCCGGGTGCCCAAGATCGGCACGCCCCCTGATGTAAGTGCACTGCGCTTCACTGCACTGTTTTTTTTTTCTGTATGTCACTGAATCACCGAAATGGTGCTGCATTGTCAATATTGTGTCGTTCTTGATGCACGCTACGGTGGTTGATCACTGTAAATTTGTCCCTGGGTTTGCAGAAGCAGCCGCGGAGGGAGGCTGAACTACAGGCACGGCTTGAGTCCGCCCAGGAGGACCTGAAGAAGGCCAAGGATCAACTGGCCTTCATCGTCGGCG
Source organism: Setaria italica (assembly GCF_000263155.2). NCBI lineage: Eukaryota > Viridiplantae > Streptophyta > Magnoliopsida > Poales > Poaceae > Setaria > Setaria italica. The sequence continues at coordinate 35,567,337 of NC_028458.1, read as the reverse complement.
AGAGGGACCGTCTTGTCGGGGAGCTCAATGAGGCCAAGCGAGTCGCTGATGAGACCCACGAGAAGCTCCAGGATGCCCTCATGGCCAAGAGGTGGGCTGAGGAGGCCACGGAGATCGAGAAATTCCGAGCGGATGAGCTCGAGCAGGCTGGCATCGACGAGGCGCAGAGGCGGGAGGAGGAGTGGCAGAGGGAGATTGAGTGCGTGCGTGGCCAGCACGCCGCCGACCTGGAGACTTTGGTCAACACAACAGAAGAGCTGGAGAGGCTCAGGCGTGACCTTTCGATGGCTAACGAGGCCAAGAAGGCTGCACTTGGCCATGCAGATGATGCCATGAAGATTGCTGAGGTCAATGCGGAGAAGGTGGAGATCCTCTCAATTGAAGTTGTTCGCTTGAAAGGGTTGCTTGATTCAACTGCTGCAAGCGAAGAGAGTAAAAACCGTGAAACTGAGGTTCTTGTTAAGAATCTGGAGTCCGAGGTTTCATCACTGAAAGTTAAACTTGAGGAGGCAAAAGTCCTGGAGGAGAGATTGGCAGAGGCAGAGAAAACGATTCAGGAGCTTAAATCACAGATAGCTGATGCACAGAAGGTCGAGTCAGACATCCGTCAGCAGTTAGAAGAATGGAAGGAGAAGTCAGCATCACTTGAGATGAAATTGGAGGAAGTGACTCTGTCCGAGAAGTTCAAAAGTGACTCCCTTGCCTCTACAACTGAACAGCTGGACAAGATCCATTCTATGTTGCAAGATAGAGAATCAGAAATTGAAGTTCTTAAAGGAAAGACAACCGCCTTGGAAATTGAGGTGGCAAGGCTTTTAGCAGAAGTTAATGATTCCAATGAGCATTTGGATGCATCGCAGCAAGAGGTGTTTGGGCTGCAGACGACAATAGATGTTCTGCGGAACAAGCTTGAGACTGCAGAACTAGCTGCTTCAGAGGCTTTGAACAATGAGAAGACTGCTAACACGAAGATAGAAGATCTGACTGAGGAGAAAACTAAGCTAATTAGTGAGCTGGATGATGCTAGAGATAGAGAGGAGAAAGAGAAAAGAGCAGTGGAGGATCTTACTGCTGCATTGGACAAGGCATGTTGTGAAGCGCAGGAAGCACATGATAGGTTTCAGAAGAAAGAAGATGATTACGAGCATGCTCTTGCTCAGATAGGTGATCTGAAGATGTCCCTAAAGAGTATGGAGGAGAGCTATGAGGCAATGCTTGATGAGGCAAACCATGACATAACTCGCCTAAGGGAAACTGTCGAGAAGCTGGAGGCTGAGGTGAGCAAGTACAGAGAAGAATGTGAATCTAAGGAGCTTGACCTTATCACAGCAAGCAAGCAGTCTGAACAAGAAATTGCTGCTCTTAAAGTAGAAGTGGAGCAGGTAGCTGCATCATTGCAAGGTGCAGAGCACGAGATTGAAGCAGTCACTGAAGAGAAAGAGAGGCTTCAAGAGAAACTGCGGAATACGGAAGCAGCAGTTGCTGAAGCCAACAAGGCTGTGCAGGAGGCAAAGACTGAGAAGGAGCAGCTTCAAGAAAAACTTGCACACACGGAATCAGCGGTTGCTGAGGCCAGCATGGCTACGCAGGAAGCAAAGACTGAGATGGAGAGGCTTCAAGAGAAACTGACGTATACAGAATCGGCAGTTGCTGAAGCCGATAAGGCTGTGCAGGAGGCAAAGGCGGAGAGTTCGCAGCTGAAGGAGAGGTTACTTGACAAAGAGAATGCGTTGCAGAACCTAACCCAGGAGAATGATGAGTTCAGGATGCGAGAAGCTGATGCCATGAAGAAAATAGAGGAGCTGTCTGCTCTTCTCGCTGAAGCGATGACTAAGAAGCATCCTGAAGAGGAAGAGAAGCTAGTGATCGTGGATGAGGTGCACAATTCTGCGCGTGAAGAATTTACCCGTTCTGTTGCAGAAAATGAAGATGCGGAAGAAAGTGATGATAAAAAACTGCATCTGGAAGTCGACGCAGATGATATGAGGTCCAATGGAGACATGAACCACGAAGAGAAAGATGACAGCAAGGTCGAACAAGAGGAACTGAAAATTGGCAGTGTACAAGAGAGCGAAAAGGTTGTCTTCGAGAAGGAAGCACAGGCTGAAAACAGAAAGCAAGAGACTGAATCGTCGAACGATGAATTGGATTCTAAGAAAGAGGACAGCAGCACTGAGAACACAAACGGCACGACCGTACCAGAAGATACGGCCAGTAAAGTGGCAATGTCCCCGACGAAACCGCAGCAGCAGCAGAAAAAGAACAAGCCTCTGCTGAAGAAGTTTGGAAGCTTACTGAAAAAGAAAAACAGCAAGTAGCCGAACAGCGCGTGTACTATTAGTGTCATCTTGATTTTCCTCTGTTTTTTTTGGTTTGTTTGACGCGGTGTTGTGCTTCCTATGCGTTTACTGCCAATGCCTGTATTTTTGGTGATTGGAGAAGTTTGTGGGTGTCGTGATTTTTTTTCTCGCCTTATTCGTTTAACTCGGACCTATATGGTGCTTGGCTGCTACCTGCCTCCACGTTTGTGGCAGTTCACTTGTGTGTAAATGGAGTTCCTCCTAATCAGAATGGCTGGCTATTCGTTTCTGAAACCGTGCAGCTCCTTGATTGTAATGTGATGCGATGTAATGTGCCAGTGACCTAACCTGGATATGATGTCAGTGTTAACAAGTCCTTTTTACCAGTGAATGCTTGCTGGCATGCATCTGATACCATCATAATGTTGAGCACCTGCAATGAAGTGAAATGAAACGAGTTGGCTTATGATTGATCATCTTTGTGCGGTTGCAGGCTCCTAATCCCGGGCTGGTTGCTTAAGGAGACGGCATCGATCAAATCAGGATCAGATCAGGTGCGTAAAAGGCGCAGCAGGTGTGACCGGATTGGAATCATTTAGGCATGCACTGTCCACCAGAGGTTGGGTTGGGTTATCTTCTCTTACCACACCGACAGCAAAGTATCAAATCATTTCTGGCAGGCAGCACAATAGCACAGGTTTGTTTAATCCTCTCCAGGCTTTATATTTTTGTCGGATGCATTATGCCCTTGTACGTGTCCTGACGCTCGGTTAGCTCGTCGGTTCTCCAACCAATGCGCTGTTCCAACCGCAAATGACGTGTGGATTCTCGTGCGTGCTCCGATGCCTGGATGGTTGGAGTCCGAGCGCCAAGGCGTCGTGGAGTCGTCGGCGTTTGGCTTGGCGTCGCTGCGGCTTTGCCTGTGACTTGCCGGACAGCAACGTCGCAACCTTCCGATCGGGGAGCTGTTGCCTCCGGAGACGTCGCTGGCGGCTGCGGCACCGGGGTCCGGGGAGGCGACGGCACGAGACGTACGCTGCAGGATGGGGACCTGCTGCGGTCTGAATTGGACGGGAGCATGTATGGCAACGCCAACCGTTCTGACGAAACTTGTGGTGTATCATTCTTCACAGTACCTCGTCGTACTGCAGCGTTCCTGGTACAAAAGACAGGGTGTGGAGGTGTGTAATTGTAAGCACCTACTACTACGAACTGACCCTGGCATGAGTTGGGGTCCAGCATTCATCGTGCTCTGATGCCGGCCGGATGGAATTACAAGAAGTTTCGTACGTAAATTCAGCTGTTCACCACTTACAGAAAAGAGCAGGCAGACTGGTATGCTCCTTCAGCTGCAGAGGTTCCTTCTACCTTTACATGGGAGAGGTAAGTTCCTGAGGCCAAGTACAGGTAGAGCTCCAACCAATCCTAGATCTTTACTGTATGATATGATACTACTGCATATTATAATGTACCGTCGTACAGTGTATTAGTATATATAATAAGTAGCAACGTAGTCTAGTCGACGTCAGTCGCAGGTGCCACATTGGCATCAAGCTCCATCCTCTTGGTTTGGGTTTTGGAGAGTAGCTAGCAAAAGTAAAAAACAAAGATAGAATCGTGCGGGCCATGCACGCTGCTAGGACTAGGATAGCAGCCCAGACGAGGCGACTGATCAACCGCAACGCCGACAGCAATGCAGGAGCAGCCGAAGCCGATGCGACTCCATCTCCATACCATTCCTATCATCCCTGCTCAACATGCAAATGAAAAAGGCAGCACGGCCATCTCTGAAACTGAACCTTCACTCGCAAATTCACATTAGGTAAGGCAGGGTAAAGGCTAGGTTAGGTTCGTTTGGTAACATGCACTCATCACTCTCCCTGACCAAGTGACCATACATTTGCATCCCTTTTTTCTTTTCTTTTGCCCCCTTTGGAGAGCATCCGTCGTGCTTTTTTCGGCCCTTTTGACCACTTGCTTTGCTCGGCTGATTGGCTTTGTCTTTTCCCTTTTGTTGGTCTGAATCCATAGGATGGGTGACACACAGTTCAGGAATACACTCAAGCAATGCAACAAACAGGGTCAGGGTGAGCTATGCAGAGCCAGCTGACTTAATAGGCTGGTTATTTGTGACCGCAATGGACATGTTCTACGTGTCTACGTTGAAAATTGTGTGTTTGGCCTTTGACCGTAATGGACACATCAAGTGCATGCACCTAGCTAGAGGAAAAACAATACCTACAGCTGAAAGGCGAAGAGCCATGGGAGACCTTTATGTACCGCGCACTACTAAAGTGTATGCCCAACTAACCTAGCTGGGGGACCTACGGGATAGATTAAAGGAGGGTTCCATCAGCTCCAAAGTACGTAGAGCCGTTACGTGCGAAGGATGCCATGAGCCCATGATGTCATGATTATTCTTATCTTGTTGGCATCCGAATTGTCCTCTGCCGTGCAGGAGGGACAGGAATAGGAATGTCTCGCAGATGGGAATTACTGCACGAGTCTTGCTGTGTTACTGCTACATCTGCGATGCATTTTTCTCTCCAGATGACCGATTTTTTTTTGTTTTGGCCCTTTGTTTTGAAAGATTATCATAAATAGACCCCTAGCGGAAATATTTCAAAATCTAGACCCTTAGTGGCGCCAAGTGTACACGTCTCGGCGCCAAAGATTCTGGCGCCTAGGTCGTTGCGCAGCTGGTGACGTGGATGCTGACATGGCGGGGGCTTGGTGCCAAGGTGGATGGCGCCAAGCTTCGTATTTCAACCACCCGCCTCCTTCCTACCCGAGCCTTCCTCCTCTTCTTTCTCCTCCCTCTCGGGTTTTTTCTCTCCCCACTTCGTCCTACATCACGAATTGGCCTATTGGACCTTGGAAACTTTGATTTGATCCGTGGATCTTCGAGAGCAAGGTATCCTCACTTCCTCATAGTTTTTTTTAATGTCGATTCAGTATATATTAGTCGGATGTTTTGAACTTAGGGTTTCATGCAACCGTAGGATGTCAAGGCGTGGAAAAGCTAGGAACCAGGGTAACCTCAGCGCACGTTGTTATGTTATGGGTTCATTGTTGTGGATTGAATGGGAAAACCTAGGTGTAGGTTTAATGTTAATTGCTTTCGGTTCTTACAACGAAAATGACTAAATTGTAGTTATGGCCGGATGACCGGAAATGCCTTTGACCCATTGCCTCTGCTTAGTGGTGTTCTAGTGCCCATGTGCTTTTGCGGCGATCCTTGCAAGGTAGCCAAGTCCGATGCAGAGGACACGTATAGGCAGAGGTATTGGATGTGTTCCAATTTTGCGTTTGAGCCTACACTTCGTCAGCGCCGCATTAACAAGATGGTGAGAAATTGATGTTTTCTAATAATTATTTTGTGTCGTATGACATTTTGCATGATTTTTTTATTTTCTAACAATTGCATTTGTTGCAGACCCCTCTACCGCTCTGTGATTTTGAGCAGTGGATCGACACTAAGATCAAGCCTGAAGACAAGGAGGAGATGCAAGAAATGTTGCGGGGGAAGACAGAGAAGAAGGAGACAATGAAGAAGAGACGCAGAGAGGAGGCTGCAGAAAAGGAGCACAAGGAAGAGGAGGAAAGGAGGCGTGTTGCTGCGAACAGGGAGGAGAAGGAGAAGAAGCTTGAGCGTGCACGCCGAGCGAAAGCAGCGATTAAGGAGAATCCCGATGCCCTGAGGAAGGGAAACTGGCCTCGTTGCACACCGTAGTCTCCATTACTTGCTAGTTCTATGATTTATTCATGAACAATGTTATCTACTATTGGACTTTTCATTGTGTTGTCATGTAATGCACTTTAAGAGCAAGTATAATAAGAGGCTGTAAGCTGGCTGAATGCTGACGTGGAGGAAAGAGAAGAGGTGAGAGAGGAGAACCGGGCTATAAGCTTACAGCCGACTTGGGCACAGGAACCAAGAAACTTTGTGAGAATAACTTGTGGGCCATGTATTAATGGTGAAGAGCTAACCATTGTACGAGTGGGCTAGGAAAAGGCTGAGAGAAATCTTACAGCCCGCTTGCTAGCTGCGTTATTAAACTTGCTCTAAGTATGGGCGATGACAAAAAGAAGTACCGACAGATGCTCATCACTGAATCAACACATGCCACCGAAATTTTAGCATAATTTCCCTTGTTTTTTATGCAATCCATACACGAAAGTAAGATGAATTTTTAACCTCAATACAACATGTTCAAACATACAAATATATCAACTACGATGCCGTCATCTCCATGGCAATGTAGCTCCTCCCGAGCCCTTCTAACCAACTCACTAAATGAAGGCTTCTCATCGAATAACACAGCCACGCTTTGAATCTCAAAAAGCTCAACATATCCATAATGATATCTTTCCACGGTGCCTCCATGATAAATGCTCACTAGGTTGTCCATCTAGTCCATAGATATAACAACGCAAAATTCCTTTAGTCCAACATAAATGGAGCATACTAAATACAATACAAGTACTATCAATTCACTAATAACTACTAAGTACTACTAACTACCTATGTAACAAGTATATAACTATTTAACTAACTACCATACTAACTACATAACTTTGTAAAGAAAATTACATATGAAGAAAATTCTATCTAACTATTCTATCTAACTATCTATCTAACTATTCTATCTAACTATTATACCTATCTATCTAAATTCTAACTATTCTATCTAAATTATATCTATCTATCTAAATTGTATCTAACTATCCTATCTAACTATATCTATTACCTTGCAGGAGGAGGAAGCGGCCAGGGGCAGCGGGTGAGCGCGGTGGGCCGGCGCGGCGGTCGGGTGGAGGAGCGGCGGGCGGGCGCGCGGAGGAGCGGCGGGCCGGCGCAACGGGCGCGTGGACGAGCGGCGGGCGGGCGGGGACGAGCGGCGGGCAACGGTAGGCGTGTAGGAGCGGTGGCCGGACGGGGATGAGCGACGGCCGGCCGGCAGGGAAATGGCTAATGAGAGAAAGGAAAAGAGAGAAACAAAATTTGCTTTGGCACTGTGTAACCTAGCTTGGCGCTAGCGAGGATGGCGCCAAGCCCCGCCATGTCAGTGTCCACGTCACCAGCTGCGCAACGACCTAGGTGCTAGAACCTCTGGCTCCGAGACGTGTACGCTTGGCGCCTGGTGGCGTCAAGCTAAGAGTCCAGATTTTGAAATGTTTCCGCTAGGGGTCTATTTGTGAGAATCTTAAAAAAAAAGTCAAAAAACCAAAAAAGTCGGTCCAGATGACAGCTATGACTTACTTTTTTTTCTTTCCCTTTTTTTGCGAGGTGGCTAGTGTGTGGGTGGTCTTCCATCATTCGTTTCCATTTCACCAAAACATGGAAGTTACCAGCTCACCGACTCTCTGCCACAAGAAGGTCCCCAGTTCACTGAAGAAAAAACAGAGAATAAACATAACTCGATTTTGTCTCACTGAAGAAAAAAACAGAGAATAAACATAACTCGATTCTATTCTATTTTACTTTTTATAGTTATATGTGAGAGGGGAAAATGTAGACTCAGTGAACGACGCACGACCTATGGGCCTAAGAAGTATTTTCCTTCTGGACAAAACCGGGCCCAATCCCTACTAATGGGCCTCAACTGGGAGCTATTCCTTTGGGCCCGCCGAGAAGCAAGAAGAGGAGGGCCTGCTTGAGCGCTTGAGGACCCCCACCCGTCAGCAGGCCACAGAAGATTAATAGCTCATTGTATTGTACTCGTCTTGTAGTGCGCTGCCATGAATTTCCTCAACTGATTCTGAACAGCCCCGCACGTTGCCTGTCCTGTCACACATGTTTTCTTGGTGTGCTTGGAGCATGCGCTGCACGACCACCCCTCATCTCCTCCAACCACCATAGGCACCCTGGTTTCTTCTTCCTCCTGGCTCCTCCTCATCACCATCATCCCTCCTCTCTCCCACCATCTGCATCCAAGCGCTGGATCCTGAATTTGAACCAAGTTCAGAAACTGCCTCTGCTCTCAGGTGCAGCCGACAATGCTGGCCTCCAAACCCAAGTAAGCAGGCACCAACCCCATGTCTTTCCTTCCTACTGCTAACTACTTACTGCTTGTCTTATTCTTTCTTAGGGGGTGTTTGGATACGAGGTGTTAAACTTTAACAGTGTCACATCGGATGTTCGGATGCTAATTAGGAGAACTAAACATGAGCTAATTATAAAACTAATTGCAGAACCCTGTGCTAATTTGCGAGACGAATCTATTAAACCTAATTAATCCATCATTAGCAAATGGTTACTGTAGCACCACATTATCAAATCATGAACTAATTAGGTTTAATAGATTCGTCTCGCGAATTACACTCCATCTGTGCATTTAGTTTTGTAATTAACCTATGTTTAATACTTCTAATTAGCATCCAAACATCTGATGTGACAGGTGTTAAATTTTAACACCTTATTGCCAAACAGCCCTTTATACTGATCAATCTCTATGCACCGCCTAACATTTTATTTCTACCAAGCCAATGTTTCATCCAATTTCGTTTTACTAATCAAGAAGCTTTTGCTTTACAATCACCGCCAGACGTACACCACAATTGTACAACAATTTTACCGTGTTAATTAATGGGAAATGAAATAAAATTTAACACTCCTAATTGGTCTTTTGGTGCAATTTAACCCCCTTCTCCTACGGTTTTGTTCTAGCTTTGCCCCTGTTGTACATGTTACGCAAATGCTATTTCACTACCAGGAAACGACTCTTTTCTGATGGCCTCTTTCTGTAGACACCTCTCATGAACAAATGCTTTATGCAGATCTCAACCTGCAGTGCATTCCAGTAAAACCAAATGATCTGAAAAATGCAAAAACCAAATTCATGATGTGTAAACATTGCACTAATGGATTACTGAACGTGCAGCATCTCTGAAGGTTCCAATTCCAACCACAAACAACCGTCTAGCCGCAGGGCGACGTTGGCGCCTCGAGTCAGCAGGCTAGCAAAGCCCGCGGGAGCGCCAAGCAAGCCGGCGGCGGACCGCGCGCCGTCCCCTCTGCACCATGCCGCCGGCATCCCCCTCGACAGGTCCTCGGCGTCCATCGACCTGCCGGCAAAGCCATCGGCCGCCGCAGCAGCAGCAGAACGCCGGTCCTTCAAGGCATCGCCGGCGGCGGCATCGTCCCGCGCCGCCGCTACCGACGTAAGACAAATGCGACGCGAAACGGCCACCTGATCGACGATGCGTGCGTGTTTTACTAATTAATTTCTCGTACTAATTAATTTGCCACGTGTCCTGGTTGATCAGAAGCAGCAGAGGAATGCCAAGGCGTCGGAGCTCCAGGCGCAGCTGAGCCTCGTGCAGGAGGAGCTGAAGAGCGCGAGGGAGCGCCTAGCCTACGTGGACAATGAGAGGGCACAGGTCCTCGAGGACATGGCGCTCGCCCGGCGGCTCGCCGCCGACGCCTCCGGAAAGCTGGAGGAGTCGCTGGCGGCGCGGCGGAGGGCCGAGGAGGCGCTGGAGCTGGAGAGGTTCGAGTCCACGGAGCGCGAGCAGTCGGCCATCGACGCCACCCGCAGGGTGGAGGACGAGTGGCGGCGCAAGTACGACAACATCAAGAAACGCCACGCCGAGGACGTCGCCTCCCTCATCGCCGCCACCAGGGAGCTCGACGGCGTAAGGGACGAGCTGGCGGCGACGGCCCTGGCGAGGAACTCGGCTCTGGGTCAGGCGGACGAGCTGCAGAGGATCGCCAACGACAGCGCCAAGAGGGCGGAGGCCCTGACAGCCGAAGTGGCCCGGCTGAAATCCCACCTCGACACCGAGCTCGAGGCCAGAGCGAAAGAAGCCGCGGAGACCATAGAGAAGCTGGAATCCGAAGCTGCCGCGCTGGGAGCGGAGCTCCGGACGGCGAGGGCGTTCGAGGAGAAGCTTGCCAAGGCGGAGGAGCTCGTGGAAGGGCTCAAGGTTGACCTCGCTTACGCCAAGAGCGCCGAGGCGGACGCCAGCCGGTCGGCGCAGGAGTGGAAGGCCAAGGCCGAGTCGCTGGAGACAAGGCTAGGAGAAATCTCGCGGCTGAACAAACGCAACGAGGAGTCGCTGACGTCATTGACCAACAGCTTCGAGGACTGCACGTCCATGCTCCAGGATAAGCAGTCTCAGGTGCTCCAGCTCAAGGAGAAGGTGGCGTCACTAGAGAAGGAAGCGAGTGAGCACAAGGAAGGGTTCCTCGAGACCAGCCGTCGTCTCGACGTCGCAACAAAGGAGGCGTCTGAGCTACAGGTGATCATTGATAGGCTGAGGTCTGAACACCAGCTTCTACTCGAGGCACATCAGCAAGTCGTTGTCGCTGAGTATACAGCGAGTGCTCAGGCTGGTCATCTTACTGAAGACAAGAGCAGGCTGCTCAAGGAGCTTGACGACACCAGGGATGAAAGGGACAAGGTGAAGAAGGCTGTCGAAGACTTGGCAGTGGCGCTACGCGAAGTGTCATCAGAGGCAAGAGAGGCCAAGGAGAGGGTCCTCGCAAAACAGGCAGAGCTCGACAATGCACAGATTCAGATATCAGAACTGAAGGCGACAATGAAGAATGCAGAGGACAGATACAAGTTGATGCATGATGAGTCCAACTACGAGGCTGCCTGCCTCAGGAAGGCGGTTGAGAAGATGGGTTCAGAGGCCAGGAGCTCAAAGGATGAATGGATCTCTAAAGAGGCCGGGTTCGTCGATATGCTCAAGAGATCGGATGACGGTATGAGCTCTATCCAGACAGAGATGAACAGGCTGACAGAGTCTCTGAGAGTTGCGGAGAAGGAAGCGCAGGAGCTCAAGGCAGACAAAGCCCAGCTGCTCAACAAGCTCCAAGAATTTGAATTTCAGGCAATGAACACTAGCTCAAGTGCTGAAGAAGCAAAGGCAGAGAGCTCACACCTCAAAGACCTGCTGTCCTTCAAGGACAAGGAGCTGCTTGCTCTGAATCATGAAGTCACCGAGCTGCGACTGAGAGAGCGAACCGCATCGGAGAAGGTTACCGAGCTCTCGAAGCTGCTTGCAGAGGTGGCAGCGAGGAAAGCCGCGGAAGAAAACACTGACAAGTCCAAGGCCCAGATCGCCAAGCTGGAAATGGACAAGGTGCTCGAATCATTGAAAGCCGCTGAGTGTGAAGCCAAGGCGGCGAAGGACGAGAAGGCGCAGCTGCAGGGCAAGCTGAGGCTGCTCGAGTCCAAGATCACCGAGGCCAACCTGACCTCGGAGGAGGCAAAGATCAGCAGCCTGAGGTTCAAGGAGACGCTGGAAGACAAGGAGCACGAGCTCGCGAGCATTGTCCACGAGAACACCGAGATGCGGGCACGGGAAGCCGCTGCCATTGCGAGAACCGACGAGCTCGCCGCGCTGCTCGCCGAGGCCACGGCCAGGAAAGGAGGGGAGCCATTGAATAATGGGGCGGTCGCCAGGAGCCCGGAGAAGCAGCCGAGCGCGCTCCTGAAGCTGATCTGCTCGCCCATGCATCATCATGGTGTCAGAGACGACGAGAACAATGGCGAGAGCGTGGTCCAAATGGAGGACATCAAGCACGTGGAAGTGGAGACGGTCAGGCAGGTGAAGCATGCGAAGGAGATTAGCGTGTCAGCAGTGGACGCCACCTCCTTGGAGAACAGCAAGATCATCGAGGATGACCTGTCCAAAGAGAGGGACGACGATTCCGAGTCGATCGACGACGACGATGACGACGACGTTGAGTCACCGGGGGACGACGGGCTCGTGGATCAGATGAATGGGCTGCTGATCAGTGGCCCGACGTCGTCGTTCAACCAGGACCAGCACGTCCACAAGAAGAAGAAGGCGCTGCTGAGGAAGTTCGGGAGCCTGCTGAAGAAGAAAGCACACTTCACCAAATTGAGCAGTCACTCCTAGCTGCCTGCCTGCCGTCCTAACTCGGCTCCTAATCAGCGAAGGCCTTTCTTTTTTCATAATCAGCATGTGATTCAGGTTAATGATTTCTGAACAATTTTTGCGGTTGTGAACATAATAGAAGGAGATGAAGAAAGCTACTTGCATCTCGACTACCCATTACTCTAGTTTCTTCTGTACGCACTTATTATGCTGCACATTCTTGAGCAATTATTCTTTGGTTGTTAATGTCAACTCAATTATCATCAGAGTATGTACCGTTGCTGAATCATGCTCTGGGCTGCTATGACAGCATCTGTACGAATGCCAAAGTCCTATCCGAAACATTTCAGAATTCTTCCCCCAGTGCCATACGAGGTGTTAAAAGTCCAAGGGCGGCTGCAAGGCCAGCAGGCAGCCGAGCTGATGCATGTTCTGGACAGAGAGAACGAGAGAAAACTGAAAGAAAGTGCAAGACGGGCGTGGAAAGGTGGGGCACCTGGCTACCATGGGTACATGCATGGCTACATCTTCCTGTCGCTGTTGTTCCGGCCCGTCTGGCTTGCTCAGGTAGTCAGGTGATCCGATCCGTTCCAGGTCAAAGATTTCTGCGCCCATCCTTGCCGCGTCGGGATCAGGCTTCAGGCAGCCCTTGAGCTGTTGAGATGGCAGCAATCACTCTCACTCTCTCAGTCTCATCATTCCGGCCACTGGGGTTAGAGACTGCCACGTCCCCGTCCTCCATCCCATGCAAAAACAGCGGCTGGACTGAAGATGTTAGCAGGATGGTGGATGCAGGGGAGAGCACACCAATTTCCCTGTGGATTCCCAGCAGCTCAGCAAGGGTGTCGACAGCAACATGGTAGCATAGCACACATCGTCGCCTAGCTCCTATCGAATCCAGATGAATGTTGTCATGAATAAAGATAACACAGATTACGACTGATATATAATTGTATATGCATATTCAGTGCTCAGTTTCTTGCAGGTTTGGCCAAACAGCAGGCAGAGGCAAGCAAACAAGCAGGCGACGGATGGGCGTGTGGACCTAACTACCAAAGCACGTCGCTGTCACACCCCAATCCGTTGCCTTTTTTTCACGATATTCTCCGGTCTCTTTTGGAAGTGCACTCCGACTTCTACTTCTACCGAAGAACAAAGGGAAAAAAAGAAAGGAGACGAGGTAGTCTGGTAAACAAACAAGTAAGGCCTTGTTTAGTTGGCCAACTTGGGTGCACCCAAATTACTGTAGCAACACTGTAGCGTTTCGTTTGTATTTGTGAATTATTGTCCAAATATTGACTAATTAGGCTCAAAAGATTCGTCTCGCAAAGTACAACAAAACTGTGCAATTAGTTTTTGATTTCGTCTACGTTTAGTACTCCATGCATGTACCGCAAGTTTGATGTGATGGGGAATCTTCTTTTTGCATAGTGCTAAAGTTGGGAGTTGGGGGTGAACTAAACATGGCCTAAGCAAGTGATGATGAGACCATGACAGCCACTGGAGCTACTTTACTCGGGTTAGTGCCAGATCAACAGACAGATCCGCCTGCCCAGCCGGCCTCTTGTCAGTAACCCAGAGGCTGATGGGTTTCAGATTTCATTGACCAATGACCAGATCACCAGATCCAGTCGAGTCTACCATCCACACACACACAAGGAGGCAGAGGCCAGAGCATCGCTCCTCCCCAAGTCAACGCTCTGTGGGGCCGACAAAAAAAAAAGGAAAATTCATTGAATTTCACTAATAAATGGAATATGCCACATCGCTGAAAGAGGTTCCTTGCTTGACTGTGGAGACGTGCACCTAATTCCCCAAATTTTCGGCTGACTTTTTGCTTGTTCTACACGCGGGCACGCCACTAAATACACAAGCAATTACATCACCAGGATTTTCATCGAAATGATCCAGCAAGATAGGTCCCTTTCTGTCACATTTTCTTCTCTCTGTTCTTTTTTAAATGCAAGGGTACAGCTTGCAAGTCGAATAAATCAAGCAAATGATGCAGCTTATGGTTGATTGCTAATCAATAGTAGTCTGGAGAACACTTAAAGCATATCCATACCATCCTCAATGCTTCTAAGTCAACCAAGATAACAGACCTGAAGCACATGCTTGCCAATCAGCAAATCCCTTGAAAGTTCAGACTCCATAGAGATATAGTGTATGTCTAGATGCATAACACTATCTACGAACCTAGAAAAGCCAAAACGACCTACAATTTGGAACGGAGGGAGTAGCAAATATTACCGACAACTAGAAGAGCACACGTTATAGCGAACCGAAAAGAACTTTGGTATACTATCCAGAATCCTTAGGCCCCCAATACAAACCAGACAGCAACATGAAAGCGCACATCAGCAGCATTGACACAGAAAGCGCATGTTTTTTTTAAAAAAAAATTATAGTATTTTCTTTGTGGACCAAGCAAAGCTAACTAAACAGCGGGCAGAATGGTGAAGTGGTGTAACACCAAACATTAGATCTTAGGACTGACGTCTGTCATCTCATCACAAAGCATGTGTACATCAGCAGAATGATTCGCAAACATGAGCATTGGTTTCTTTCGATGCCATATCATGAATGCAGATGTCATGAAACAGAGCCTAATGCAAGAAAACTACATAGAAATAATTCAATGCCATATCATGAATGCAGATGTCATGAAACAGAGCCTAATGCAAGAAAATTAAATAGAAATAATTTGACTGTGAGACTAAAAGAACTCGAACAGAAGTCATCAGCATATATATAAAGATGCAAAACTTTCAGTCTTGGCTTTTGTTATAGGTAGCCATTTAAGTATCACAATTCTGGAAGGATTTGATTTGACCATTGCTCTAGGTTCATTAGTAATAAGCAAGCCATAGTGTCAAGCCTAACTGAACAACAAACCTTTGATGCAGGAGGGAATACCTCAAGCATTTCAGAAAGAGTTAAATTTATCGATTTGGTACATAGAATCCTTGCATATATTCACACATGGACAATCTACAAAATGAAACAATGTGGTTTCTACAATAGTAATTTTATAGAACATTTGTACAAAAACAATCTTACTTACAAGGAGATGCAGTGCAAAAAGAATACCAGTTGCTTACAGAAGAACAATAAGGACCACCCTTTAGTTATTCCCTCTTTAGCATTGCATGCTGAGGGGGTCCAGTAGAATATGTCAACTATTAAATTCTAAACAGAGGACACAAATAAACTATAGTATGCCATGCAGTATATAACTACAAAATCATATAGACAGCATAAGAATTCCCACTTGGAATTACTCCTATTTTTTTTTGGGGATTCATGCATCATAACCTAGAAGACCATTCAGATCGGCCTGCAAGTTCGCACAAGGAAAAAGACCTGAACTTTGGGGAGATCCAGCATAGTGTGCATCAAAGGACACCACTTGAAGAAAAAATCAATCCAGACAATTATTGGGCATCGACAACTTCCAAGATAAGCTATATAAGGAGTATGTGTCTTCAATCATGATGTTACATAACCTTATGGGTACTTCGCCTATTATGGGTAAGGAAGAATAAGCTAGTAACGTATACAAAGCCTGTACCAATATGAATAGATTTCTTTTCATACCCTGGCATGGGCATGGACAATATTTTCTTGTTCTATGCTAACCCAGGCAGTAACTAGGAGGGAATAATTTCTATGTCAAATCCAAAGACCAAAGGTATACAATGTGGTATCTGCTGAGAAGCACTGCTTCTATTTCTATTGCAATGTTGAACTATATATGACCAAATTGGCGATCAGAAAATGCTACTGCACCCTGCCAAAATGAGCAAAAAAGCAACCTTTGCATCACAGATGAGCCTAATTAGCACAGGATAGTATGATCCTGTGGGTACTAACTTATAATTGTATTAACAATATGTCAACCCTAAGAGTTACGACTAAGACCTTCCAATAGTTCACTACATTTGTTTGATCATGATTTTCTGGCCAGATGATGTTCAGGAAGCTCATCTTCTCAATCAAGAAAGAAAGGCAGAAAAAAAAGAATACAGAGAAATTCCATGCCTTTATAGGTAGACCAACAACAAGCATCAGTTCGAGATTTGTCAGAAAGAACTAATCTTTCCTGAACTACAGGTTTACAATTATAGGTTTCCAAGCCTAAACACTCGAGAATCTAAACTAGAACATGCCAAGTTTAACCTGTCCAGATTTTGCAACTACGAAAAAGTGAATGAATTGAAATTTTCCCCACTTATACAATTACAAATATATAACCAATCCTTTACCGAGAGCTTACAGACAGATAGACTGACTAACCAATCGCACAAGCATTAGGTAACAGCAACAAATATTGGTGTCCCAAGTTACAACCCACCTGTGTCTTCCTCCAGCCAACTCTGGCCGACGATCCAACTGACCTCACCATGGCTATGTCCCTACTGTCAAATGTTACATGGCCGCCTTGCTTCACAGGGGCAGCCGCTGCGGGAAGGCACCCTTGCTACATATCTCTCCACCTTGGGCTGAGGATCGGCAAGAACCCTGATGGAGAAAGGAGCCCTGACGGGGACTGCGGGAACCAGAGCCCCGGCGACGGCGGCGGCATGGGCCCTGGCCCAAGGATGCCCGTCCCCGGCAGCGGTGACAGCGCGGGGAAGTTGGGTGTGAGCGGCGGCGGGTGCTGAAACCCTGGCGAGAGTAGCGGGTAAGGCGACCTGGGCGTCGGCGAGAGCAGGTTGAGAAACCCGCTCGGGGAATGGAGTATCCCGGGAGACGGCACGGGCGGCGGAGGCGGGGGATGGGGATGCAAAGGCGGGGGATGAGGGTGTGGCGGCGGAGGCCCCTGTCTCGCAGCTGCAGACGTCGCGGCAGCTGCTGCTGCTTGCTGCTGCGGCGGCGGCGGTGGCGCCCGGGCGGGGTTGCGCTGAAGAGGGAGTTCTCAAGGATG
>NC_028458.1:35418528-35550155 GCF_000263155.2 Setaria italica | reverse complement strand
GGGCGTGGCGTAAAGGGGGAAGGCCGGACCGGGGGAGGGAGAGCCGAGCCGGTGGACGGGACGCCTCGCCTCAGCAAGTGGAGTGGTGTGGAGGAGCAGGGGAGACCCGCCTCGCTTGACTTGGGTGGGCAGCCGGCAGCGTGGCCAGCGCTGATGGTATGGAGAATGGAAATGGATCGAGTGGCAGTCGGCTGCTGGCTGCTGGCTGCTGCGTTGCCTGCCGCTGCAAATGGGGAATCTCATCTCAGCTGCCCACCACTCCATCATCGGTTAACTTTAACTACCAGTTACACGCATCTGGAAATACGTTTCCTGCTCAGCAATACGCATTTTGATCTCCGCCACCACCTCAGCAGCATGTCGTGAGTTAAGGCGGTGATGGTGACCGGGAGCAGCAGGCAACCACGACTACGCTTCGGTTGCCGGTTGCTGCTGACGTGTTGCTGACTGATTCGCCGAGTTCTCTGCAGATTGCCGCAGCACGTCGCATTCATCGGCGTACTATATAGTCTAGAGGGCCTCACGGGGGAGACTGTACGAGCAAGGTACCACAACCGGGCCATAGATTAAAATTCCGCAGCTGCACTGCACGGCGTCTTCTCGCTATCACCTCCGGTGGCTAGTGTGTACGCGCGAGCTGTGCGTCTGCATGCCGGCAAAGGGAGGACGACTCGACTAGCCGCCCACACACTCACCAGCCACTTGACTGATGCCTCCTGTCTTGTTCCATCCGATGGGCAATCATCTCCTATCATCTGGTTAAATTTGCCCCTAGCTG
This sequence comes from Setaria italica, assembly GCF_000263155.2. Taxonomy (NCBI): domain Eukaryota; kingdom Viridiplantae; phylum Streptophyta; class Magnoliopsida; order Poales; family Poaceae; genus Setaria; species Setaria italica. The sequence continues at coordinate 35,549,377 of NC_028458.1, read as the reverse complement.
ATGAGCTTACCTCCTAACAGAAGGAAACACACGCGCGCGCACAAACAATTTCAATTTTGTATTTTATTTTGCCAAGGTCACACATGTGAATGGCATTATGGCAGAGGGGCTTCAAAGCAATACCATGGGCAAAAACTGTCAAAGCATTATGGCTCAGTAAGGCATACCAGTTTCCTAAAATAGGCTAATTTTAAACGAAAACTACCAAAATGTTCGCACATGGTCTTTGTTGCTGTGGTTTCATGTAATTTTGTTTGGAAAAGTTCATCGGCAGTGTTAGAGGTCAAATTTTGCCTTTTGGTTTGATGCCCATTTCGTTTACTAAAATCGAGTCAAAATAAAATCATAATATTAGTTAAACCATGACACAGTGTGAGGTCTGAAGGAGCATCTAGGCCCTAACTCGATTTTGACAATTAATGACAACATGATCATTATGACTAACGTGTGTTTTGCAGCAGCATTAAATAAGTTGGTGCAATGATGGGCTTTCATGGTATTCTTGGACCCCCATCATGAGATTGAAATTGTATCGGTTCAGGACTAGCATGAAGACTAAGGATAAGCTAGTTCCAAGTGTCGTTTGGTGTTGAGAGATACTTGGATTAGTGTAGGTCTTTTATTTTCCTTTGGCTGTACTATGAAGAGGGACGAAGAGTAGTAGCTTGACCTAGATGAGTCCTTGAGTTGAGTGGATGCACACTTGTGAAACTAGGCACTAGGTAGCTTAATTTAAGCCTTGGGATATGATGAAGAAGCGGTGGAACTTAAAGAAATTGAATTGGACGAGTTACATACATTGAAAATGAAGAGTTGTGTGTCACCGACTGATTCAGTGACCACACTGTGTGTCACCGAATCAGTCGGTGACCACAGACGTGTGCTAAGGGATGCACAGGATCACCAGATGGTGCGATGGACACAGTAGCTCAGCAGCGAATGAGTCGGTGCATAGCGGCTGAGTTGGCACTGTCAGTGGGATATTGTGACCACCGACTGATTTGGTGGGTGCCACCGAATGAGTCGGTGCGATCGGCTCGGCTCGCGATGGGCTAAAAATGGCTCGGGTTGTTTTGGATGATAAATAACGTCACAACAATTGATACGGTGGAAGGAGTGATTGTGCACCAAATGAGTCGGTGATGTGTCAGTGACTGTTGCAAAGTTGTCCTTCGGGTTGCACCATACGGTGACCCTTTGGAGTTGTCACCTCGGTGATGGCGTTTTCTGTGCACATGAACAACAACGGCTAGTTTGTTGCCTTAGTCTATAAATACTCCTAGGGCTGGTTCATTTCAGTCCTCTTGGCACTCAGTGAAGCTGGTAGGATTATTTTGAGACCAAAGGCAAGTTAAGCACTAGAAGTGATTTGAGAAGTTCTTAATTGAAGATTAAGAATATCATTAATGCTTGGAGAGTAGCAAGTGTGCATCCATCCATCTCTTTGGCTTGTGTAGGTCAAGTGAGAGTCTTTGCTTGTTACTCTTGGTGATTGGCATCACCTAGACGGCTTGGTGGTGGTGTTCTTGGTGAGCTCTCAAGGAGGTGACTTGTGAGAAGCCCCAAGAAGTATTGTGCTCGGTTTCGAATCCGCAGATCCGGAGTGGAGAATGGATTACCACTAGTGAGCACTTGATCCTTGCGCGAATCAAGGGGGAGCTATACCCTTGCGTGGGTGCTCCAACGAGGACTAGGGGAGAGTGTCGACTCTTCGATATCTTGGGAAAAAATCGGCATTCTAACCCTCTCTTTACTTTGCGCTCTTAAATTCCACATTTACTTTCCAGATTTCAATTTACCATACTAGAGTAGGGTTGGAATTAGGTTGCAAACCTTTAGAATAGACACAATCTTTAAGAATACATTAGGGCTTGATGTTAGGTTTTAAAGTACGCAAAAATTATATTCAGGCATCAAGAGGCATCTTGACCCTTTCAAGGTCGGCAGGACTGAATGACGCAAAAATTAAACAGGGAAGCTTTAACTGATGGCACCTGGCAGTGCAGTGCTTTACCAAGTATGTCTGCTAGGGCCCAGGGCATGCAAGCAACCCACGGAAAAGTCAGAGAATTGGGTGAGTTTAACGCGATGCCAGGAAAAGGCACATGAAAACAAACTGAGGGTCAACAGGCCACATTTCTGCATGTCGCTTTCTGTCCTATCTGTCGGTCCATCTCTTTGATTTCCCCTCCTCAACCTCTCCTATCCTGCACCACCAGTTTCTATATTTCATCTTCTAAAAGGAGTTTAATTCTTTCATCGGAGAGCTGAACTAGAAAACTGCTTTTGGTCCAATATCCCAAAAAAGAGAAACTGTTCTCATATCTATATTGTTCCTGTTGCTTTTATTCGACAGTATCTGAATTACATTGAAAGGGACGGGTACTGAAGCTGACCGCAGAATACAAGATTATCCCCCTTCGATGGTATCTACAACCATGACCACAAACATAATGGAAAGGGCATAATCACAATTCACACAAAGTAAAGGCGGAAAGAATCAAGACAAGACTGATAACAGTCCCAGGAATCCAGGACACAGCCAGCAACTTGATCTGTTTGATTCAGAACTATGCTCCGTGCTCTCTGAAGAATGAAGATCACAGCCCAGAAGCCCAGAGGCGCAGGCCCCGAAGCCCAGAGGCTATAGCAGAAATTAGTTCCTTTAATACAAGGCCTCTAAATGTTCTAGGAAGAAATATCCAAAAGAAAAACACAAAATCTGAATGTGCAGCATAGTGATTTCTGATGCACCGAATGACATAGAACAGATATTTATTCAGTAACTGGGGCCTATACTTGCATTTCAGAAGAGTTGAATTGGCAATACAATTTAATTTGTGTTCTCCGAAGAACTGAGACACGAATCAAAATACAGAATCAGAATGTAGAAACAGAGAAGAACCCCCAAAAGAATGTTTGGCTGGTGTCAGGGAATGACAACCACTGCAGATACCCGAATCCGAACACAACTGACACGCTTCACTCCTCATCCTCCTCGTCCTCCTGGAAGCGCAGGTGCCTGCCTTCCGGCACCGGCAGGTCCCTGAGCATCAGCGCGCCGAGCTCCGCCCTCGCCTCAGCTGCATCCGCTACCTCCTCCCGCTCGATCTCGTCGTCGCTGTTGTAGATGAACCGGGTGTGCCTCCCCTCGAACTGTGGCAGCCCTGCCTTCCTCTCCTCTTCATCGACCACGGTCATCCTGCTCATCTCCTCGCACAGGTCATCGAAGCAGTCTTCGTCGTCGCTGTCTTCTTCCCACTCCTCCTCTTCTTCAGTGTACTCTCCTAGGTCCTCCACGCCAAGCTCTTCTTCGTCGCCCTTCTCGGAGCTGGCATGGACCTGAATGGACCAGGCCGAGGAGCTGTCGTCCTCAGGTGATGACGACTTGCCATTGCAGCTGCCAGTACTGCTCTCCTGGAACAAGACGGCCGACCCATTGGACGCGCTGGACTTCTCAGGGGAGTCGTCGAACACCAGCGCACGGTTCAGCTGACACTCGCCCAGGTTCTCCTCTGGCTGAGGTGGCGGCAGGGGAGCTGCAATGATCTGCACAAGAAGGGTAGCAGCTTAGGAACAAGTGCAACAGTAACTACTCAATGCTCAGGTTGATCGTGCTGGTGGTAAGAGGACAGAAATGAATTCGCAGTTCTGATAGGAGTGTCATTCAGAACAGGTTAGATGCAGTTAACAATACAGTGATCTAAAATAAAGCAAAACAATGCATCACCAAGAAATTCAGCAAATGTATCCTGGTGCAAAGTTACAACAAATTCAGTAACTACTCAATGGCACATGACAAGGAAGAACAATCAGCATCATTGTCAGTTTTGAACAGAGTTGGCATGACATCAGTATCATGGTGCAATTACTACAACAAAGTCAGTAACTACTCAATGGCATATGACAAGGTGGAAGAACAATCAGCATCATTGTCAACTTTGAACAGAGTTGGCATGACATTCAAGGAGCCTAAAGAGTAAAGCTAAACAAGATGCTACACAAACTTCTGCATCAGATTCAGAACAAGAAATAAACCTTTTCATAATTGAAATTTGAAATCTACTACTCAGAAGTCAGAACAGAAATCTTGGATGGCAATTCTACCAATCACGTTACAAACCAGAACGATTTTATCCTTGGGGGATTGCTGAATGGACAATTAAATTACCTGCAGCTTAGGAAGCAGCAGTTCCTCCTCCTCGAGGACGCAGGGCACCACGGGGACGCCATCAGGCATCAGGAGGCCTTCCCTGGCCGCGGGGACGGGCCCGATCTGCGGCGTGTTGGCCGGCGTGGGCGCCAGGAGCTGGGCCGGCGACCTGGAGACCCCGAGCAGCGCCTGGATGCGTGCTGGCCTGACGAGAGCCGCTGGGGCGCATCCCTGCTCCTCCTCGACCTTGTGCAGGAGCGCCTTGACCTGGCCGCGCAGGAGCGCCTCCCCGGAGCCGGGCGTGCGGCGCGGGGCCCTGCGGCGGGTCTTGGCTGCGGTGGAGGCGGGGGTCTTGTCGGTGCCGTGGAGGCCGCCCGCGGCGAGGCCGACGATGGGGGAGTCGTTGGTGATGTCGTGCAGCGCGGCGCGCGGCTGGGGCTCCCCCGCGGTGGCGTTCTTGGCCAGGGAGAACTGGGCCGCGGAATCCGTCCCCGCGGCGGCGCTCTTCTCTGCGCAAAATTGGAGAAGGCATCGTCGGGAAACACATTCAAGAACTCGTCAAGATTCAAGAAAGAGATCTCGGGGCGATCAAGAAACAGAGAGGTGAAGTTTGAGAAGAGGACTCACGGGCTGATGCGGCGGCCGCGGCGGCGAGCGAGCGGGTGATCCTCCTGGTGGACAGCGGCGTCTCCATCGGTGCTTTTCTTGGCGAGATGAGAGGAGGGCGCACGCGCGTTTGCTGGGCGAAGCGGCGGCGCGAGGAAAGAGACGGCGAGCGAGAGAGGGAGAGAGTGGGGAAGCGGGGGTGGAGACGGCGGCGGAGGGGCGCGTGGGGAGGGAGCTTTAAAGGGTTGGAGTCGTGGCAGTACAACGGTAATATGACCGTTGTCCCCGACGGACGGACGCAGACGGCGAAGGCCAGGCGTCCCCGGCGCCGCCTCGCTGCTCCCCTCCTGTACTAGCCGTTGCTTGGTTTGTTGCTGTTGGGCTGGGCTGTTGCACGGCAACGGCGCTCTTGTTCTTCTTGTGGGCCATGGGTTTGAGTCGGAAGAGGTGATGATGGGGTACGGCCGTTTCTTAGTTTGTGGGCCTGAGTGGCCTTTCGTGGACCACGGTTGAACAAACAGAACTGGTAAAGGAAGCAGGTTTTACTTCAAAAAAAAAAAAGAAGCAGGTTAACCTAGAGTTGCAAAAACTATTGCAAGGTGAATAACATGCCAACCATATCTGGAAACATGATGAAAAATCTTGCTTTGCTCGGCAATCTCGCTCACCGCAGCAAGGAATTTCTTGCCTGGCGGGGCGAGCCAATTCTGCTCTCCCGCACAAGCGAGCCTCGTTGCTCTAGTGCCGCATGTCACCACGAATCAATGATGGGAGGACACGCAAGCTCTACAACTTGATATAGAAATTTTGCTACTGGATGTTGACCTTTCTGCCGAGCTTCTGAGCTGCTAGCTTTGCTTGTCACTGTGCTGGGCAAGCAAACCAAATTACGGGGCCGTTTCTTCCCTTGCTTTGCTGGGCCTTGCCAGGCAAGGTGAGCGGGCAAGGGTTCCAAACATGCCCTATGTAACTAGAGCTGAACGCACGTACGGTACCACCCAGCCCTGGTTGCAGGTTGTATCAACATCAAGATGAGTCTAAAATGATCCACACTTCTTTCTGGCGGAGCAATTTCGGCGGCTATACATAGTCACATGATGCACTTCCTTGCACTGGATGCATTCTGACCCTACAAACTGTGCACGTGTTGGTACGCACAAGATATGTTACACTAATAAACGACACTTGTAGCCTATTTGTGCACCGAGTGCAATTATCTATTCAATCCGTTCCAAATCATAGTACACTTCAACTTTGTGATAAATCATACTTCTCTAATTTTGACCAATTTTATAAGAAAACACCAACGTTTACAACATCCAATAAGTTTTAGTAAATTCGCTATGAAAAATATTTTTATAGTGTATTTGTTTGGTACTATAGATATTAATATATTTTTATAAGTATATGGTCAAAGTAAGAACAATTTGATTTTGAACAAAGTTAAAGTAAATTATAATTTGAAACAGAGAGAGTAACTCTTTGTATGAAGTCCTGGTGCATTCTAGATGATGGCAACACGCTACGGTGTTGTTTTCCTCTTGAAGGAGTTGTCACGTTTCCCAAAAGGGCCGAGATGTCGCCTAGAGGGGGGTGAATAGGTGAGTTGATCAATTTATAAAACTTCAACCCAGTCAATAGCACTGCCCAGATCAAACCGGTCAGACCGGTTGCTCTGACCGGTCAGACTGGTCCAGGGCAGAGCACACACCAAGTGCTGCTCGAGTCCCTCTTCGACTTCTAACACCAATCAAACTTAAGAGTGGCTTTTGTAGATGATTTCTGGCAGGGTAAAGTAGTCCCTGCGACCAAGACAAGCACACCCAAGTAGATCGAAGCGGAAGTACAAGTAATTGTTAGAAATCAACAAGTGAAGCAAATCAAATGAAGACACGAGGATTTGTTTATCCGAAATTCAGATTCACCGCAATGAATCATACATCTCCGTTGAGGAGCCTATAGGAATACGAGTCTATTTCAACTCCCTTCCAACTAGCCGGGCCTCTTTCAACCACTTTCCTCGTCTCCACTAGATGATCTTTTTCCTTGAGCAAGTAAGATCGCAGCCCTCACAAACTTGCCGCTGCTCACCACACCTTAGGAGCTAGCCGGCGACGCCTAGCCATTTAGGAGGCACACCTTCAAGAGTAACAAATGCTTCAAGAGCTTTCTCGACGCGAACCACAAGTGCTCAAGCTATGGATTGCTCTTCTCAGCTCTCTAATGCTCACACAAGATCACTGTCTCAACCCAACTCAAAGATTTCACAAGAATCACTCAAGTCTCACAAAGAGAGGTTAGGGAGAGCTTTTCTGATCACTAGATAAAGTCAAATGCGTGTGTAACTAGCAGCCCACCAAGGAGGGGGTCAAGGGGTATAAATACCCCCACCAACTAGAAACAAGCCGTTAGAACTGCTCAAACTGGTCAGACCGGTTCCTAGACTTGTCAAACCGGTCTGGTTTGAAAAACTAGCCGTTACCCTTAGACCGGTCAGACTGGTCTGCCAAACCGGTCTAGTTAGCCCAAAAACTCTCAAACACTCACTCTCGGTCCACCCACTGGTTGAATGACCATTGTTAGCTGAGCTGGGACAGTTACCATACTTGAGGGTTTTCTTAAGGGTATTCTCAGTTAGGTCAACTAAGAGTACTTTTGGTGTTGTCAATAGGCTAATGTTGCATCCCTCTTGATAGTACGACATACTTATACTCAAGATCAAATATAAACACAATATCATCCACATGAGCTTGTAAGTCTTCATACATGTCATACTTAAATCAATGTCATCTTGAGGGCTCTCAACATCGCCATCATCTTGCACATCTAACTTGAGCTAGTGACTTAAGATTCTCCGTTAATGATAAGATATACTTGAATCCTTAAGTCACTCCATTTTATCAACCATAATAGATTAGATGCATTGCATTGCATCCCTCGGTAAGGTTTAGATATGATACTTTGAAACCCCCCGGATACTAGCCACTTCACCTTAGCAAAATGCACATGGTCCAAGCCGTCGCTTAACCAAAGCTTGCTTAGTCCCTCACTCTAGTATCTCGCTTGATTTCTTCACCTATTCTTGCCACATTAAGTTTAGCTTTGTTTTTAACATCAACAATGAATTCCCATTTGAAATCCTATTTAAATGCTTGTTCTTGATTGATAAAGAATATCCTATGAATTGCAAGTTTCCAATAATAAGACCAATAAGCACCACATAAGCTTATGTCCTTTTATCATATACACATGAGGTCTTGCAATGTCCGATTGTGAATATCACTATTCTTTTCTTCATGATCCCTTCACTCGTCAATCAAGTTATGACATGATTTGGAGACTTATAGATCAACTATCATAGAACATATCCCCAAGTTTCACTTCACCCTTGCTTGTCATTGATCTTTCATTTGCATTATGGGATCACACACTTACTTGCTATCTTCATTGTGAGCCATATAATACACATGAGTCAATATTACACTATGAATATAAGAAAATAAAATCCTGCTCACAATCTTAGGCAAACAAGTTAGTCCTTTAATCATTTTGTCATTCAATTCATCAAAACCCACTTAGGAGCCTAGATGCACTTTCATTTCCTGTGTCCCTACTTTGTTCTCCATGGTAAAAACATCATCACAGTCCGGACTAGCAGCGGCTCTTCTTCTTCTTCTTCTTCTTCTTTTGCAAATCACAAAGTACAGACGCAGACGCTCACATACATGTACGCACACTCGTCCCTACGAACACACACATGCAACCCTACCCCTACTTGCACCTTTGAAAGACTGAGGTGGTAAATCTTCGAGATTGACAAAGTCACCACACTCACTGTCGACGGGCACGTCGCCTACCACTAAAAGAATAGGACCAGTTAAATCCAGGAAAATGTGAACACTAGTGCTAAGTCGAGGACTCAAACCTTAATGGGTTGGTTCCACCATAAAGAACCTTACCAACTGATCTACGTTCAGCTCGTGCACATCACATCCTCTATGGAGGTGCTGTTGTGAAAAACTTTCTTTACATGGAGGTTCATGTCACTGGATACTGCTATACTACAGGTTGTCATGCTTCAATTCACTATTGGCCTTTGTGTGAAGATGAATATGGTGGTGTGCTGTTGGTTTGGTTGTCAATTTGGTAAAAGTTGACATCACGAAACAAGCAACACATGATGAATTATTGAGTTCAAATTTGAAGATTTTGTACTTCTATATCTTTCTCTATGTTTCTTCTAGGTTTCATGAGGCTTGTTGTGTACTCACTACTACACAACATATTTTTAGAGCCGGTTAACACTCAACACCCACTCCTAACAAGGGTATATCTGCATCACTGATGAAAAGAAAAGGACCAGACCCAAGACCGCAAGCATACTAAGCTTGGGGAGCCAATGACCTAGCAAGGAGCTCCTGGAGTTTAGAGGCACCTACCATACACCACGGGGTGCATTCATCAGCCACAACCTGTATAAGATTGGGAAGGTTTGGCGCTAACCCTTCATACATGCAAGAATTCTGGTGTTTCCAAATCTCCCAGGCCACAAGGATGATGAGAGAATTAAGCCCTTTTCTCAAATCATGTGGCACCGTTCTGATAGCTTTTCCCCACCAACTAGAGAAGCGAGTTGTCATCAAGTGGGCACTAAGAGCAACTTCAAGGGTTTCCCAAAAAGTTCTTCCCCAAAATTATGTATTGGGGGCTCTTTCAAAAAGTTCCCCCCCCCAAAAGATATCAACCAATAGCATATTGCTAAGAACTAGCCCCCAATATTTCAAAAATAGATCGCATCATCATAATTGGGCTCAGCCCGGTGCCTCCCTGCTCTCTCCCTATCTCATGCTTTCTTCTTCTTCCTCCAGCCGATTCGCACGCGCCTCCAATCCTCCCCTGCACCTGCGCTTGACCATGCCGGCCCGTAGCTCTGCTCCGTGCCTTGCCTGTACTTGGATTGAAGCTCAATGGTTGGATGGAGATTAATTAAAATTCCTATGAAAAGAGATGAGTACAAGCTCATCAGGGTTTACAGCTAGAGCTCGCATAGCTCATAAAAAAGAAACTCGTGTCGTAGTTACAGGAGCTCGCCCGTTCCCACGGTGGAGCACGCGAGCCCCTAGCCGCCTGCTCACCATCTCCGCCAGCCCTTCCAGCACCGTGCGCGGAGCTTGACCCCTGCCGGCCATGGCCACGCCGCTCGCGAAGCTCACAACAGCTGGCCATGGCCGTGCCGCTCATGGAGCTCACCCGACCCTGCCTTCAACTCGTGCCACACTGGTCTCTCCTTGTGCCGCGTGAGGGATGGAGCAAAACAGCTCATGGCGGGGGACCGAGGACATGCCCGCCCATGCCCACCCCATGTCGCTGGCTGGGCTACCTGGGCGCGCACCTGCTTGATCTCCTCCCTCTCACCTGCTCGTATCGTCGGATTGGGGAAGGACCACACCCCCACATATATGCGAGGCGACGGAGGTGTTTTTCGCGTCCGCATATTTTTACGGGAAGGATGGTAAGTTTTTTTTATTTTTCCCCTAAATAAGATTTTGGGGCAATTTTAAGGGAGGTTTTGGAGTTGCTCTAAAGTACCCAAATTCAGATGATTCAGGACCAAAAACCACACCTGGCTACTGAAAATGCATGAAACTAGTAAATGTTGAATAGATTCCTCAACCTGGTCACAAAAGGGACATGTAGCACGGTGGGGCAGACCTCGTGTAGCTAATAAGTCTGCAGTCCTACATCTATTGTTGATGGCTAACCATAGAAAGAACTTGCAGGGAAATAGAGCCTAGCTTTTCCAGATCCTCCTCCATGGGACGAATTTGATTGTTCCAATGAACAAGGCTGCATACATAGGCTTGATGTTGTATGTCCCTGACTGGTTAACTTCTAGCAGTACTGATCAAGAACATCCTACCGTAGATTCAACTCATCAACTATATCCCAAATTAGCAGATATTCCAAAAGCACCTGAACTGTTAGAGCTCACTTAATGTCCTTCACCCAATTCCGATTTTGGAGTGCTTGAGCCATTGTTCGTCTTTTAACTATTCTTTTTGGAATTGCCTTGAACAAGTTAGGTGCTAATTCCTCCATGGTTTTGCCATTCCACCAACGATCAGCACAAAAAAGGACAAACTCGCCATTCCCAACAATTGCTTCCATGGCAATACTGAAGAGCGCTTGTGCATTCTTAGGTACCTGGATTTGGAGACCAACCCATGGCCTAGCAGGGTCTATTTTTTGGGCCCAGAGCCAATCTGATGCGTAGAGCCCACCCAAGGAGCTCCAGGTTATGAATGCCCAAACCGTCATACTCCAGCGGTTGCTGAACCCTCTCCCATGAAACGAGACAGTTACCTCCATTAACTTGTTTTTGCCCTTTCCAAAGAAAACCCCTGCCCTTCTTATCAATAGCTTTGATTACCCATTTTAGGAGGTTCAGAACTATCATTTGGTAAACGGGAGAAGCTGTCAACACCACTCTGACCATTACCAAGCGTCCAGCCCTATTCATCAAAGAAGCTTTCCAACTTGGGAGGTAATATGCTATCTTGTCAATCAAGGGTAGAAACACCTCTTTTGTTGGCTTGTGGATGGTGAGTGGGAGGCCCAGGTAGGTATAGGGAAAATCCTTAGTTGCACAAGCCAGGATCTCCGAGGTGTTTTGTATATCCTCTTTTGAGCAGTGGATGGGAGAAGCTAAGCACTTTGTCAAGTTGGTACGAAGTTCTGATGCATGCCCAAAAATGTCCTGGAGAAGTTTCATGACCTGAAGGTCATTAGTTGAAGGTCTAAGGAAGATTGCAGCATCATCCGCGTAGAAAGACAACCAATGTGTAACCTGTGGAATGGTCAGTGGTTGCAAGAGATCTTCTCTGGTTGCAAATTGGACTAGGGAGTTTAGCATATCCATCACAAGAATAAATAGCATTGGGGAAAGGGGTTCACCCTATCTGAGACCCCGGTGATGAGAGAACAAATCCCCTAGTTGACCATTCATGACAATCCTGGTAGAAGAGATGGACATAATCAGGCAGATAAGCTCTCGCCAATGCTGTCCAAAACCCAAATACTGCAAGACTTCAAGCAAGAACGACCAAGAAACATAGTCAAATGCTTTAGAGATATCTAGCTTGAGAAGAATATGGGCTTGCTTCTTCTTGTGCAAAGATTTTACCAGCTGCAGGACAAAAAGAAAATTGTTGTGAATGTTTCTTCCCTTGATGAAGGCGCTTTGATTGGTAGAGACCAGCCCAGGCAGCAAAGGGGAGAGTTTGTTAGCCATAATCTTTGTTACCAATTTAGCGAAACATTGAATAAGGCTTATAGGCCGGTAATCCTTTACCATAAGAGCATCCGACTTCTTTGGGAGAAGGGAGATGAAGGCTGAATTGAGGAGTCTGAACCGAAACACATGTCCCCGCTGGATGGCCAAGAGAGCTGACATGATGTCAGCCTTGATGATGTTCCAGCAAGATTTGTAAAAGTGGTCGGTGAACCCATCTGGACCCAGTGATTTATCAAGTGGCATGTCCTTGATAGTTTCCCATACCTCATCCTCTGTAAAAGGATCATCAAGAGAGGAGAGGTCATGCTGTTGAACTCCTAGAGCAACAAGGTCAAGGGTATATTCCTTTTCCTCGGGGGAACCAAGCAGGTTTTCATAAAAGTCCAAGACAGCCAACTGTTTGTCCTCCTGAGAGGTTACCAACTGACCCCCCCACCTGAAGCTTAGCAATGAAATTTTTCTTTTTTCTGTACCGAACATGCTGATGGAAGAATGATGTATTTGCATGCAGAATGAAGGAGGCCATGGAGGCGGCTATTCCGAAAAATAGAAGATAATAAGTTAGATGTCGATTACACACCTGAGGTTGGTAAGAACTGAGGGACAATGCCCCCCTCACTGGGCCCATCAGCGAAGCAACTACTACTTAATCGGGCGGTTTGCTTTCGTGCAAGGCCCCTGCTGCTGGAACAGGCGGTTGTCATTTTCAAGTAAACGCCCCACCCTAGAAGGAATTCTTGAACGCAGCCTGGATATGGTTCGTTCAAGAGAGGCCAAGCCGAGACAGTGGAGCTCGAGCTTTTTCTGCAGCCCTTCCTTACCTGCTACAAGGTCTCGGGACTCTGTTCCAATTTCAATCGGTGGATGATCACCTTCGCCATTTCCAGCTGGAGCATAATGTTCCCAACCTTACATTGCCCCCATTTTTGGAGCCCTTTGCTGAACCGCTGCAGTTTGAGAAAGAGACCCACAACCGCGCAAGTACTCGCCACGGGAGCATCCCAATTCTGTTGAACTTCTTCAGTAAAACCTGGTATCTTTGTCCAGAAACTTTCAAAATGGAACATTCGCTTGCCATAAGTGCTGACCTTCAAACAAAGAATAAGGGTGCAGTGATCTGATACTGCCGCAGCCACACTTGCAGGATTGAATTAGGGAAAATCTCTTCCCAGCCAAGGCAACAGAATGCTCGGTCAAACCTAACAAGGGTAGGGGAGGATCTTTCATTAGACCAAGTGTATTTGCGCCCCAAAAGTGGTATTTCTTTGACTTCCATATCATCTAGAAAGCACCTAAATCTTCCCATCATAGCTCTATCCAGATTTGCACTATTTTTGTCAATATATTGATAAATGAAGTTAAAATCCCCAGCTACCAGCCAAGGCCCGATGCACAATGACTGAATATCCCGAAGCTCCTGCAAGAAAAGAATCTTTTTCTCATCCTCCTGCGGCCCATATACTTTGGTGAACCACCAATTGCGCCTTTCTTGTTCAGCGAAGTGAACATAAACTGAATAAGTGTCTACCCGAGTGGCAATATCCAAGCAATTAGAACACCACCTGCAAATCCATTTTCTTGGACGGACCATGCTGTCATCCGCTCCTGGAAGTCGAATACAAAAAGAAACATGACCGAGCCACATTGCAAGGCCCACGCCCACTGGAGCTGCCTACCCACAAGGACCACGTTGCCCCCACCGGAGCTAGTCACGCTCACGTCAAAGCCAGACGTGCCACACCTGTGATGGTAGGGTTGCCCCACGCTTACTGCACCACCTATCGGATCTAGCCACCCTGCATGCCTCCCGCATCGCCATCGAGAGCTGCTCCATGCTGGCCAGAGCCTAGGCTGGCTGCATCTGCCATCGTGCACGGCTCTGCACTGGCTAGGGCCCCCGCCGTCAGTGCTGGCCAGGGCCTCTGCTGCTAGCACTGCTAACTTCCCATGTGCAGCCGAGGGTAGGTGTGCCTAGACCTGAGCAAAATAGGCCCGACCCAACGGCCTGGCCTAAGCCCGACGAGCTAAGCCCGGCCCGACACTCATTTAGGGCCGGGCGTGGCGCTAATTTTCGCGGATCGAAAAAAATGGGCGGGCTCGAGCCTAGCCTGAATAATAAAATGAATTAAATTTAAACAAACAAATGGTGGGTGACCCAGCCCGAGTCCAAGCCCAGCCTGAATCGGGCCCGATTTTGTTGGCCTGGTAGAGTTAATGGGCGAGCTTGGGTGGAGATTTTGGGCCCGAAGAAACCGGATGTTTTGCCGGCCTGGCCCGAGATTTGCTTAGGTCTAGGTGTGCCCACCGCGGGTGAGCGGCCTCGTGCCAGTCGATGCACCAGCTTGAGCTGCACCCAGCTGGCGACCGCCCACCGATGCCGTCGTCTCCGCAATGCATCCTGCACCGCCATGGTCGCCTGCGTCGTCGTGGTTGCCTACCTCACATGCACCGTGTTGAATGGGAGAACAGGGACACTCGGGAGAAAGATGAAAGGATAAGGCGAACTAAGGAAGAGATAGCAGTTAAGAGAGAGAAGAGAGGAGAGGGGAAGAGATGGCAGGGGAGAAAGAGATAGGGGGAGAGAAAGAATCTTGAATCAGCACGACGTCAAATTGTTCATGATGATTTTTAACCGCACCTAGAAACCGATTTCTAGGTGAGGGTGATGTCATCACCCATGTTTGATGGTATCACCCGCTCCTGAAAATAATCACCATTTCCAAGAGCGGGTGATGGCATCACCCGTACCTGAAAATATTTATTTTTAGGAGCAGGTGATGGCATCACCCGTACCTAAAAATTGATTTCTAGGTGCGCATGGATTGCTACAGTGCGTAAAGACATTTTTAGAAAATGTTCATCTTTTCATCCACTCCTATAAAAAAGATGCCGCTCTTACAAAATTGAAATGTCCTTTGCGACATGAATGTCAATTGTGGTATAATGCACTTTCGTTAGAGGATGTCTGGAGTCAGATTTCTTCTATTATCTCATAAAGCTCTTTATATGCTATTTGAAAAGGTGATTGAGGGGGGAAATACCTTAGGGGGCACATGTACTCATGGGTAAAAATATGTAAATACGTAATTGAACTAAACTAATGAAGAGCGTCAAAAGGATGAGAGGCAAAGTACCACGCATCCCAGTCTACGGTAGCTTTGCTTGAGATACTCTGATGATGTTCTATCACTTCGTAGCACCTATAGCTGTTACACAACTGAGTATGTCCTGAACTCCTGGTAACCTGGTTTACCAATCCTGGACAACCGGAGAACTCAACAAGTTAAGGTTGGGCATTTTTTGTACCTACAATGCTGGTTCTTTGATGGCAATTGCGATGTAGGATAGTGTCTTGACCGGCATTATTCGCGATATGGCATAAGATGCGAAAGGTGCACTCAAATTTCTTTAGGTTGAGTTGATTATTTACTGATTTGTTTGCTAATCTCTTTAATTTGAGGATTTTTATAGGGTCCGCTTGGTCCGCTCGCCTCGCCTTGCCCACTTGCCTTGCCTTGCCTGGCAAAGTAAAGCAAGCTTCTAACGTCGCGTTTGCTTTTCTTGCCAGCTCTCCTTTGCCTTGCACTTGGCGGTGGTGCAGCTCCACTTGATGGAGACGAAGGTAGATTTGGTGGCAGCGGAGATCGATTTGGCAGAGGAGAAGGTCGATCCGGCGAGCGTGAAGGTCAATTTGGCAGTGGAAAAGCTCGATTCGGCAACAATGGAACTCAATTTGGCGCTGGAGAACTTTGATTTGGTGGTGGAAGAGCTCGATTCGGCATCAACGGAGCTCGATTTAGTGCTGGAGAACTTCGATTTGGTGGTGGAAGAGCTCGATTCGGTGGCAAGAGCTCGATTTGGTGCTGAAGAACTTCAATTTGGTGAGCAAACTCCGCACCTGCGTAGGCTGTTGCGGCGGTGCTATTGACTCCGTTGTAGCTCGGCTGCCCACCGCATGCACACGAGTCGGTGAGGTGACAAGCGAGCGAACCTTGCCCACGCCGAAGAGCCGATTTGGCTCACCTGCATGGGCAAGGATTTCCTTGCCCAGCTGAGCAAGTTTGTTGGGCAAGGATAAGAAGCAAGCAGTTACCAAACTGGTAGCCTTGCTCGGTAAGGCCTGGCAATCAGCCGGCAAGGGTTCCAAACAGACCCATAATTGTTGGCAATCAGCCGGCAAGGGTTCCAAACAGACCCATAATTGTTGGAAAAAAAACTAAAGCTTGATAGTGTGAAAATTGGAAAGTACTTGACGATGAACTGTTGCTGATCTGAGCTTTGCATTGCGTATCTACAAAGAGATGTGCATGCATTTGTTTTTTGCGAATCACACGGTACAGACGTGGACGCTTACAAACACATGCACACTCGCCCCTACAAACACACGCATGCAACCCTACCCTATGAGAACCTCCGAAAGACTGAGCCGGCAAACTTTTAAGGTTAACGAAGTCACCACTAGCGCATCGCTGTCGACGGTCACGTCGCTTACCACTGAAAGAATAGCGTCGGTTAAATCCTGAAATAAATTCAAAAAAATGCGAGTACTCGTGCTGAGTTGGGGACTTGAGCTCGGGTGGGTAGGTTTTACCACAAGAAATCTTACCAGCTGAGCTACGCTAAGTTCATAGAGGAATGCATGCATTGTATTAGAGCTGTTCATACAAAATTTTAGGTAACACACATAAAGAAGAACCGTATATATATGGAAGCATCGATCGATCGAGTGCATAGCCGTAATGTACTGTATCTCTTTATCTTTGGGCACCTCGAAAATGCAAACCCAACCAATGCAAGAAACACCTGTAGCTACAATGCTATATATGTCTATCCTCGACGTCCACTAATTAACTCATCAATCTCCTAATTGCACACCACAGATCGATCGTCACTTAATACTAGTCTGCACGTAGGCTTCCAATCGGCCACGTGCTGGGTCGGCCGCCGGCCGCGTCCTTGTCCTCACGCTGCAGCTGCTGCGGCTGCCTGTACCCGCGGCGGCTGTGCGACACGCGCTTGGACTCGCCCCACCTGTGGAAGTCGTCGCGTTCGGAGCCGTCGGCGTCGTCGCACTCGGGCAACACGGTGCCGTTGTACCGTACCCTGTCGTGGCACACGGTGTAGAGGAGGTGCCGCCGCCGGAACCGCCGCATGGCGGCGCGCTTGGCCGGGGTCATCACCGCGAACTCCGCCGTCATCACCGCCACCGCGCACCTCGCGCCGCCGCCGCCTCCTCCGACTCCGACGGCGGCCGGGCAGCCGCTGAGGACGAGCTTCGAGAAGTCGGCGGCGAAGGGCGCGTGGGCGTAGTCGACCTTGTACCGCCCGCCCTCGGTGGCCCAGGCGGAGCCGTCCCAGATGGTGGCGTACACGGACATGGGCTTGGAGGGGAAGTCGCCGGCCATGGCCGGCACGCGGACCACCTCGCGGATGGGGGTGCCGTCGATGTAGAAGACGATGGCCGTCGGGGTCCAGGCGACGGCGTAGGCGTGGTGGCGGAGGGTGGGGTCGAAGGGGAGGAGGTAGCGCTCCTCGCGCCCGCGGGAGGTGCTGCCGTTGCCGTAGATATTGGTCTGGACGCGCCACTCGTGGCCGCGCCGGTTGCCCAGCAGCTCGAAGTCCACCTCGTCGTGGTTGCGGGGGAACACGTCGCCGTTCGACAGCTGCATGCACGTTCAGTTCAGACATACTACAAAGCACATTCAGACATACAGTGCACTGAAGCTTGTCTAAAATGAATGGAAAATTAAAAGAACAGAAAATAGATATGAGCAATCAGAGACACTTTTGTCTTTTGAGATTGAGAAGAACTGAAGAAAAAGAACAATAATAAGACATGGGGAGAGCTATCTAACAGACGAGTATTGGGAGGCCTCTCACACCCGAATGGCTCCAAGCGCATGCGCCGTAGGCGCCGCAGCAAGAGTAGCAGAGGAGCTCGTCTTCCCCAACCCCGGCGACGGCGCCGATGAGGTTAGTGTTGGGGTTCGGGATTCGGTTTCGGGGTTGGGATTAGAGTTGGGGGTTCACCGAAATCTGGCGGTCTTAAAAGAAAGATTTGGGGGCGGCAGGATGGCCCGGCGGTGGTGGCGGGAGCAGGGCGGCGAGGGCAAGGCGCCGGTGACGCCGCCGGCCGAGGCGGCGGTGGATATCCGGTGGGGGGGAGCTGGGGTGGGGGCGTCAGTGGCGACGGCGACGGCGGCGGCGGGGAGGCGGGGATGGGGAAGAAGGAGGGAGCCGCGTGCGGGGTAGGGTGGCGCCGCGGCCGCGGACCTCCGGCGCGACCCTACCACGCCGCGGTTGGGCGGCGGCACGTGCACGTGGGGGCGGGGGCGGAGGTCGTGCCGTTTGACCTGCTAAAGCTCAAGGTTGAAGACCACCTGGAACCGTTGCATGCCCATCTGATGGTGGAAAAAATCGAGTGTATGGGCTCCTGGAAATGCTCGAGTGTACTATAGACACTCCCTAAGACATACTGGGCGTAGCAGAGTACGTGCATCACATGACACGTGTTGGGTAGGAAGCATAAAGATGCAATGCGTGTCTACAAGGTGATGCAAGGGAAGGATTTTTTGAAGGTGCCGGGCCGCCGGCGCCGCCCACTTCGTCTTTGATTCTGAAGCTACTAGATGTGAGTGCGCGACAGGTACATGTCTCCTACCATTTCCACTCAGCAGCATGGAGCTAGGCAAATCATGGGCGGCCAACATGCCTCATGGACATCATCATCAAACGATGTTTTGGCTTAGAGCAACTAACCATCAACCACTCGATCATAACCACTAAGCCAATGGTGTACTACTTTTTTCCAGCGAGCAAAGGTAGACGAAACGAATGAGATACAAAGGAGGACATTGCCGTTAGTTACTCCATAAAAATGCGGATTCCGTTACATCCACTTTGCCGGCCGGCCGTGAGCAAACATATTTGTTTGTTGTTTTTTTTATGGTGAGGTACAATGAACAAACAAAGGACACACGGACAGCAGTGTTGTTTTTTTTTGTTGTTGTTTTTCTCTCGGTTAATCAGACAACATGTTTATGCAACTCCGTTTCAATCAGAGGATCAGATTGTTTAATCCAGTTGATAGATATGGATACCTAGTTACGACTAAGAGTTAATAAACCACATATCTGTAACCGCACAGATGTAGTGCATCTAGATTTGTTTTTAGATAATAAAGGCAGTGTGCATCTAGATGTCTAGTCCAATACTTGTGGCCAGAGGAAAACGAAGACGACGTCTGGTCCGATCCTCCACGCGCCTGCACTTTCCGTTCGTTCGGACGGCGTGCGTCGACACGTCTAATAAAGCGAGGTGAACTGATATGCCTTTCGGTCGAGCCGTTCCTTCTCTTCCATTTGTAGTGCATGCCGTAGCGAAACTAGATAGCTACCTTACTTTCTGGTAACCAACTTGTGTACGCACCCGGGTCATGATGCATCGCCAATTTCTATGGCCGATAGATGACCGATTACTTGGCAGACCACCGTAGCAATGATGGGAAGAAGAACGCATGTATGTGTTCATGCATGTGAAGAACAAGACTACTACTTCAGAATTTTGATACCCGCCAACGGGCAGGGCCTCGAATTTTCTTGTTTTTAAGGGGATCAAAAATTTTGTTGATACAAGG
The DNA here is from genome assembly GCF_000263155.2 of Setaria italica. Lineage (NCBI taxonomy): Eukaryota > Viridiplantae > Streptophyta > Magnoliopsida > Poales > Poaceae > Setaria > Setaria italica. The sequence continues at coordinate 35,529,688 of NC_028458.1, read as the reverse complement.
AATATGGCCACCAGATTTCACATCAAAACTTTAGACTAGTGTAAGGAATCGGGCCATGTTCGCTACAACTAGCCATGGGGAAAAGAAAAAAGGAAATTAACACTAAGTACTTAGTTTGCTAGATGCCGTTAATCTTAAGGTATCAATAACTATTCGCATATTGTACTGGAGAGATATATCGATGGAACAGGCCGGGGTGTTGGAAGAAGAGACCAGATGGAGAGTAACTTACGTAGAAGGCGACGACGACGCCAGCGGTGTGATCGTCGGGCAGCTTGATGGAAGCACTGAAGTATCCATGGTGGTACGCCGACTTGGACACGAACCCGGAGCCTGATCGATGATCGTCATCATATCAGTTATAAGAAAGAAGAAGAAGAAGAAAGAAAAAGGAGTCAAGAGGAGGAAACAAAGATGCTGCAGAAAATTGAAGAAGAAAAGCAGGCATCTATCCCTACCCGTGCGGCGATCGAGTTTGAGGCGGACGGAGCGGCCGTCCGGCGACCGGACGAGGTTGTCGCCGCCAAACAGCGGCATGAAGCCGGCTTGGAACGGCACCGGCGACGTGTCCAGCGACGCGGCGGCGAGAACCGCCGCCCAGCTCACCATCATCAGCGCAACAACAAGAGCTGCGGCACATGTTGCCGCCATGGCTAGCTGCTAAGCTACCTCTACCACATACCAGTGCGTCCTATATATGGCCGAACAACGGTACCGGCCGGCCTGCTGGTGTTGTACTTGTACACCTGTGCAGTGCACCGCCACTCCACGTTTGAGTACGCGACTTCATCTATCTGAGCTAGCTCTCTCTCCCCCTTTGAATTGTTTGTATTTTTGTTGCTCTTCGTTTCTTACTTTATTTCTTATACAGATGATGATGTGTGCGGGTAGGCTATATACGTATCTCCTTGAGATAGCTAGGTGAAAATGGCTTCTGTGGATGGAAGGAAAGGGCCGCCGGGCGTCATCGCGATATGGACGCGCGCCTCCTCCCTCCAATCAACTCAGCACAAAACTACAATCGGAAAAGGGACAACAACAATTCAGCACGAATTTGTACCTCGTCCTGAACGCATGATTTAGACAAAACGAAAAACTAAGCCGCAGAGCTAGTGTTTGAACGACTCGTTTCGTGTCACCTGTCAAAAGGCTACGCATATATGCACACAAGGCAGTGGGATAGTAGCGTTAAGAGCTAGCCATAGAATCATGGTTGCATCTACAAGGAGTACATGACCACGGCACTCGTACAATTCAAACACGCCCATCGTCAGCATCATCATCTTTTTCTCTCTTTTCTAACTTGTATGCGTAATACTAATAATATAGGTTTGCTCGACCTGTGATGAAGACCGACCGACCGACCGATTCTTTGCATGTGTGTTGGGGTTAGAGTGTGGTGATAAGTAACTTTCTTTACGTGCCACCGCGAATGAGTCCGTGCTCGACGGCGACGTTTCACCCTCTCCCTGCACTAGTCACAGAAGGAACCGTCATCAGTATCTACTCCAGTGTCCAGAAGCTCAGCACGTGAGCACGCACCAATAGCAATGTTAACCCATCAATCTAGGCAAAGCAGTCGGAAGGAGAAGGAGATAAACATGAAACAGAGGGAGCATGGACGGCAGGAGGAACTGATCGGCTGTCCACACGCATTCCCGCTTTCGATCAATTGGCTAGCGCATGCATGCCGATGTGACCTCCTCTGGTGACGACGAACCAGCGGCCCCCCGGAATCCCATTTCAGCGCCGCTATCTACTCCAGCACAGACTGAGCGGGTCGGCATGCCATGCCATGCCCTTGCATCTCCTGGCTGCACCTTGGACGGAGTTGGAGCGATCACGACCTTCGTTTGCCAGCCAAACAGTGCAGGTGCAGCCAGAGAGAGAGAGAGATTCGTACCCCATCGACGGACGGATGGATCCTCTCAAGTCCAAAGCTATAAGCCCAGTGCCTGTCGCGGTGTCGCCTGCCGTTTGTGTGCTCAGCATCTACCTGCTATCTGTATCTGCATATACTGACATACCATAACGTCGACGGCTGTGGTCACGGCCGGATGGGAGGAAACCCCCCGCAATCGACGGGAAGGAAAATGGGTGGATGGATGCAACATGTATGAGCTTGCATTCATACAATCATACTCCAACATGTGCAATGCAAAAATTTGTGGTGTGTCTTTGGGCCAAGCTGAAGCCCATTTTAGGATCAACTCCGTCCGTACAAGACAGACAGACAAACAAACACACAGACAGACAGCCAGTCACACGAATGCTGGGCCTTTGAGCCCAAGCGACCCACTATACAATTTGATCGCGCGGCCCAACAGCAGATGCTGACTACCCGGCGGTCAGATTCTTCTTCATTCCTGCTTGGTGAGTATATTGGCGGTCAACGCAAGCACGACGAGAAGTATGCGAGTAGGCGGCCCATACTGACACGTCAGACGTGTGATTCCGGGCGGTGAAGACGACAGAGGGCACAACACGAGCCGTCAACGCGGCTTCCAGAAGCTTATCGACTCGTCTCATTCGGGCTGTAACGTACGCTAACGCTGCCACGTGACTTGATAGCGGCCGTACTTTAGCAGCTTCTGCGAGTAGTAGCTGGGTTGCATTGCACCAACCCTGCGTCTGAGACGGACCGGCGGGCGGCTGTTGACTGGCCGGCGTAGTAATCGGACGCCTCCTCTTCTTTCTTTCGTTCTCTCCCCAATTCCAATCAACTCCGAGCACCAACGAACGAAGGGAGCAAACGTGAGCGTGACGCACGGCACAGGTAGCACGCACGGAGTCGGTTGTGACCACGCTACAGCAACCAACACAACACACCTGACTCTTCTGCCTGTCTAGTTCAAGTGCCTGTTGCTCAAATGCGGCCCTTGTTTACTTCTCTTCCAACTCCCAACTTTGACACTATGCAAAAAGAAGATTCACCGTCACATCAAACTTACGGTACATGCATGGAGTACTTAAATGTAGATGAAATTAAAAACTAATTGCACAGTTTTGTTGTACTTTGCGAGACGAATCTTTTGAGCCTGATTAGTCAATATTTGGACAATAATTCACAAATACAAACGAAACGCTACAGTGTGCTACAGTGCCAGCACAGTAATTTAGCAGCTTCCAATTTGGCCAACTAAACAAGGCCGCAGTCGGATTCCTTCTTTGCTTTTCAGCGGTTGCTTTGATACAGCTCCGGCAGTTGCTACTCAACCTCATTCTTGAGGACAGTGGGAAATGGCTTCTCCACCGGAGGAGCAGAGGAAGCGTTTCAAGTTGGGTTGCAGAAAATATGTCGGTTTAGCGGAGCTCCCATAGCACACGATTTCAAGAGAACTATAGTAAGGATGTGCCACTTTTCTTTGTGCATTTCGGTGCACTGGAATTGGAGAAACTTGAGTCGGCACTACGTTTTGGTGGGGTTGTTAAAAAAAAGCTAGAGGCTACTGAGTTACTCGTGTTTGGCTTGACTTTAGAAAATAATAGAAGTTGACTTTGTAATAAGGGCTGTTATAAATCTTTTTATCTAACTTGTTATCATTTTTTCTTGCTTTGATACTTCAGAATGTCATCCTCGTGAGGACAAAGGTGTGTGCTCCCTCCGTTCCAGTTTGAAGGAGCAAATTAGTACGAATAGCAATGATATTACTATCCCCATGTGAAGGTGGCCGACATGCAGCAATATACAACTTAAAAAAAAACCATGAAAGGCAACTATGTGCCAAGTCTACACTTGGAATGTCCCGGAACAAAAAAAAAGTCAAACGGAACTAGCACTATTACAGTGGGCCGCAGGAGTTCTTCATATTTTTTAACCCAGATTGGGCCCACATATATTAGTGAACACCATGCTGGAGCATTAGGACTGATGAGCATATGCTATTGTCGCGTTTAATTTATAAAAAATTTTAATCTCACGAATGGTTAAACCGGTAGGGAGGGAGTACCGTCTATGCATGAGCTCTTAAATTCAGCACTAGTATGCAGCTACTACACTCGTAGCTTCGTGGCTAGTGAGGCCATGATGTGACACCGTGCTGTTAAGTGCAGTAGCTACTACCCTAAACCGTACTGAGCAGAGCCAATTGAATGAGGTCGCCGCTGCTCTCTGACTCAGATGATGCCTCGCGAGCAGCTGCAGCACGAGGTGCGGCTGCTGGCCGCAGTGCCATGCTATGCTGGCGCTGGGCTTCCTGGCGCGAGGCATGGCGGACACCGCACACCGCCGATCTTGCCCCCTGGCTGGCGATCCGGGCTACGATCCATCCGTTAGTAGTGGAGGCTGAGCAGCGCAGATCGATGGACACTTGGACAGGACCGATCCGCTTAGCTACTTGCTTAGCTTAGGCATGGGCGCTACTGCAGATTTTTGTGTGCGAGGGGGGAGGTCCAGGAAGACCCGAGCACTAGGACTTTTTCCCCTTTTCTTTTGTCTTTTTGAAAGGAGGACTGGTACGTTGACAAGGAAAGCGAACAAGCCGAGTGGAGGGAAGATTGTCGAACATGGATCACAAGTGGCCATATCCTGTCAGCTCACCAACCCATCTCGAACGGCCGCTCCATAGGTGAAGGTGATAGGTGTAATAGGTCAAAGAACGAAGCGGTTTCCATTGGACTGACCCCAGTGCTCCGCGACCGCGACCTTCTGAACTTACGATCGAGACCACTGCCCAACATAGAAACTAGTACGTACGTGATGATGATCTGTCGCACGGTACCGTGGTGTGAAATTTGATGAACAGAGTCCGAGCATATGGTACCAAGTAGGTAACAGGCTGCTTGAGGAGCTATGTTCTGAATTTCCGACGAGCTCCGAAGTTGAGCATTCCTACGCAGTTAGCACATTCCTAGCTTCGTGGCTACAGGCTACTTTCTAGCGAGGCTCCAGTGAAGGGCACGTGATGCGACACCACATTGCCAAGTGCAAGAGCAGACGCAGACACGCATGCAGTAGAGCAAAGCTTAAAGAAAAAAAAAAGCCCCCTGCTGCCGATGAGCAAACCGCGGTGTTGTGTTGTGGTGGTCTCTGGTCTGGTGCTGGCTCGCGGCATGGCGGACACGTACCTCCGCCCGCTCGATCTTGCTCCCTAAAACAGACGCCGGGCGTGAGCGGCAGGGCAGGGCAGGGCAGGGCAGGGCACAGCCATGCATTCTGATCAGGTTGTTACCTACGTGGCTACGTAAATCTAGCTAGCTGCCTCAGCCCACACTGGCAGATTTCGTGTCGTGTCGCTCCGCTCATCGCTGCTGCCCATGCCTATCCATCCAGTCCACAGAGGAGAGGAGGACAGGTACGGTGACAGGTCCACGATTATCTTGGCGCGGCTGCCCATGCCTATCCATCCAGTCGAGACCCCGCGCGGATCCTTGCGCTCGGCGCTGTCTGCGTCGTCAGATGAGTAGCTCCATCTCCGACCCCGGAAAACTACTACTACTGTGGAAGTGTGGAGGGCTGACCGTCATCGTATTCGCATCCTTCCTTTTAATCTGCGGCTAGGCTTTGTTTAGAACCGTTCAACGACTCGGCGTCGGCGACCCGTTCACGGTCACCTGTCTACACGACCGACCTTAAGCTGTGATGCACAGCAGCCTGCTGCTGCTACTAGTCTTTTACTAGTCTATACTCGTATGTACTATTACTATGGGTGGGTCATTGCCTCAATGGGGTGGATGGATTCCTGGCTCCACGTACTAGTAGAACCTTAGCTTCCAAATTAAGGTCCTTTCGTGCTGGGAATCAGAGCATGCATGTGATGACCGGTATGACTCGAATAAAAACCCTTTTGTCCTTTTCCCGAATAGGTTGTTTTCTGTCAAGAAGAGTAGTTTAGCCTGCATTGCACAGTCTTAAATTTCTTAGCCGGCTACTTGCTACACTGGCAAACCACACTATCAGCACCTTGGACCGCATCTCATAAACTTAATTTCTTGATTAACTTTGCCACACCTATAACTAAGAATTTCTTAGCCCTTTGGAGTAAGCTACACGCCCAGGTATTGGCTGACCCCAACCGAAAATAGCATAAATGGAACTTCGTTTTGCAAAGGAGGAATAGCCAAATGCATCCCTCAACTTTACTCTAAGGGTCACTTTAGTCCCTAAACTATCAAATAGGCCACCTAATTAAATCCCTTAAGTTTCTCTTTTAGACCAAATTGGTCCCTAGGCTGACTTGGAACGCCACATGGTCTTGCCATGTTAGCGGTGGCACCCTTTGGATGAGTCAGCATGGTAGAATTGTCTCTTTTATCCCTTAGATTCATGTATATTGCAATTATTGCGTTCAAGGTTTTTGCAACGAGGCCAAAAAATAATTGCAAGCATATTATGTTGCCACCATTTTTTTTATCCTGAATAAGAAGGCTGAGTATGACAAAAATTTTGTAATTATCAAATCCACATTAGGTATTTATAATTGGATGAAATGTGGGGTAAATGAGACAATTAAAATATGCACTCATCCAAGGGCAACCAAAGCTGACATGGCATGAGCACATGGCATGCCACATCATCCCAAGGACCATCTTGACCCAACATGAAACGTGAGAAGTTTAAGGATATAAATGGACTATTTGATAGTTCAGGAACCAAAGTGATCCTAGAGCCAAAGTCGAGGGACATATTTGGCTATTCCGCCTTTTGCAAAAAGAAAAATCTAGTATTCTTTTATGTCGTGCCTAAATGTTTTTCACATCCCTGCATCCAAGCTAATTAAAACAAAGAAATAGAAGAAAATAGAAGAAAAAAATGTGACTACTAGATCAGCCAAATGCTCACTAGCATATAATATGTATGTATGATAAGGTTTGTATCCGTCACTACAGCAAAGCACCTCATCCGTATCAGCGCGAAAATCATTGGCAGCAGTGGACACCACGAAGATGATACGAATGAGGCTGGTTATTCGTGATGGCGTCGAAGCCTGTAGCGGATTATACGTGCTGGTGTGATATCCCACAGGCACATAGTGTAAAAATAGGAATTTATAAATGAAAATGTGAAAAAAAATTACTAGACCTGTAGGGGGAAAATCGTAACATCACGGCTATTTGATGTGCATGATACAATGCTTCAGGGTTATTATAGGAATCTCACCTACCATGTTTAGGGGGTGTTTGGAGAGGGGTGCTAAACTTTAGCACCCCACTTTTTAGCACCTTTTAGCACTTGGTCTCCCAAACAGGAGTGCTAAAAGGGGTGTGCTAAAGTTTAGCACCCCCATTTTCTTTAGCACACCCAAGGGTGCTAAAAGTTGCTAATGGGTGCTAAAAGTGGTCCCAAGCCTATTTTTTTCCCTGCTGCCACCCTCTCTCTCCTCTCCACTTTTCCCCAAGCCAGTCATAAATGAGGACAATGTAGTCATTTCTCACCCAATGTGCTAAACTTTAGCACTGTATCCAAACAACCCCAAGTGCTAAACTTTAGCACTCCAAGTTTAGCATTGTGTATCCAAATGGGACCTTAGTTGTTAGTTTCAACATATGGCCTGTGTTATAAAACTAGTATAAAATTGAATTAAATAGGCTTGGTGCAGACCTGTTATGGTGTTTCCGCCTTCCAGGGGAAAAAGGATACGTGGAACGGAAGCAGGCAGATATGAGGTGGGTGGGTCAGGTGCTCCTTGTGAGGATCGGAGCAACTGCCTGCCTAGTTGTTTGTAGCCTCAGCTCACGCGCGGCGCGGAGACGAGAGCGCGCGAGGGAGACAGAAAAGGGGGAGAAAAGCGTGCCACCACACCGCAGTCCACAGCCGTGGAGACTGTGTGTGACCACAGATACGCCGCCATGCATGCTTTTTCGGTTTTTCTCATCACGCACCACGGATGTTGGCGGCGAATCTCGATTCCTGCAGGCTGCCTGGCTGGTATCTCCCGTCGCCGAGACGCCGATCCGTGGCGCGCATATGGGGCACGAGAACACGGCGCATCGTGCGTGCATATGTGTGTGTGGACGATGGAGATGGGCACATCACCACCGGTCACCAATCGTATATGCCTCTTGCCTTGCCACCTCCGGTCATCCCGCGCTGTGCGGCAAGCCGGCAACAGATCGATCCGTGGCGACGGAGCTCCTTTCCTTTCCTTTGCGGCTTTAATTTGCCTCCCAAAAAAGGCCCGAAATGGGATCTATCATATCGGGAATCAAGGCCTGAAGCAGGCGGCAGGCGCACCTCCGGCTTGGAGCTGTGGTCGCGGCGCCTGGGCACCAGTCTGCGAGTGATAGATGCCGCCACGGCCACAGGTTTGGAGTTGGAGGGGCCCCTCTCCTTTGAACTTTCATTCCCTTTCCGCCTTTCGGGGGGGCTTGGCCTTGGCATCTGTGTCTGTGCGACTGTGTGTGGCTCGGAGGCCCGAGATCAGAGTTGTGAGCTGCCTGCACTCGCGCGTCCACGTCAGCAGCACCGTGCCCGGAACTGGAAAAGGGGAGCGGGTAAGAAAAGCGTTGCGAAAGGATCAGTTGGTTGGGAGAGGCTGACTAGAGCGAGGGTGACGCGTCTTTGCTCCTCCGTCACGGACTTGATACGGATATCGTTCGGTTTGCACCTCATGATTGGTAGGATCTCGATCCCGTCGAACGCGCGCGACTTTACTACCAGAACTAGCTAGTACAGGACATGACTCCATAATTCGGTAAACAGAATCTGATCTGGGTTTTCTATATATTAAATTTAGGATCATATGATTATGATCTTACTACCTAAGGACCTCTGATTCAATCATAGAATCTACGATTTTGACAACATGATCATATTGAGACAAGCTCGCAAACAATAAAAGGGGTCGCTAGCTAGGTGCCCAAAAGGAATGGACCGTGCTCCTTCTACCCGAATCTTCTCCGATTCTCGTATCACAAACCAATAGGTAAGTACGGCTAGCTGGGATCGGATTGTATAGCTTCTCTGTAGCGCGCCGGTGCCCCTGAAGGCCTGAACGAAACGCTCATTCGCTCGAGGAATTCGGTACTCGGACTCGTAGTTTGGCGGTGGAAGCAGAGCGCGGTAGGGATTAGGGAATGAAGGAATCGAAAGGCGCCGGAGTACCGGACAGCGAGCCAGAGTCTGCTGCGTGCGTTTCCATCCCTCTGAATGTCTGAACCCGCAACAGCAGGCATTTGAATTTGATAACGCTGCCGGCTGCCGCTGCCGCTGCTGGATCATGTCATGCCGCGCGCGGCATGGCGGACACGTCCGCGCCGCCTGCCCTGCCGATCTTGCTCCCTACCCTAGCTAAAGCTGCGGACCGCTGAATACAGGGTGATCCCATTCCCATCCGTGAGCTGGATGAGCATGGCTGTACTGTAGGCCCGTGCCTCTGCTCTGCTCGAGGGCTCGTCGAGGAAGATCGAGATCCCATTCCCGTCCGTCGTAGAAAGAGCAACCCCACCGAGTGATGAAGCGATGAGCATCGCCTACTGTTGTGCTGTCCATCCATCCCTGCTCGCCCTGCTGCGCCCCCTGCTCGCTCTGCCTCGTCCACAGTCCCTCACCAAGAAATGCACTAGTGGTACATGCGCGCGGCAATAATGTTTATCCTTTCCAAGAAATGAGATAAGCATGTAGCAGCACGACTCCAGCAGAACTAGTGCAGAGTCCGCATGCACAACTGCCTCCGCTCCACTCGGTTGCGGTGGTGGATCCATCATCTCTGACGGCGTCTCACGTCTAGCGCATGATAGTGTGTACCGGCCTACCGGGGGCTCGGCGACCTTAGCTTGCAGGTGCCCGCTGCGTGGCGACACAACACTCTGCTACGCCTACGCGCACCCATCCCCTGTTACCAAACTCCTACCAGCTGTGGGCTAGCTACTCCACCGCTAATAGAGTCGTGGATTTATTGTGTCCATGACGATGCATGGAAGAAAAGGAAGGAAAAAAAAAAGAGTTGCTGCTGCCTGGAATGCAAGTACTGCTAGTCGTAGACTAGTGGTACGTGCTAGTGCCGATCTCAAAAGGAAAAAAGGAAAAGAAAAAAGGAGCACCAGCAGCACGTCCTCGATTTTCCACTCTCGACGACTGAACGTGAGTCATGTACAACTACTATGTTATATACTAGTATAATGGGTCATGCTTATATTTAGAATCTCCTACCAACCATGCCGTGCTGCCGCTACTGTTGTTTTGCTATTAGAATCATATGATAATACAGCGAACCAATCAAACCTTGTTCTCTTTGTCACCACACACCAGCATGCACGGGTTGGGTCGGTTGAAAAGGCATCGTCCGTGTCATGTCCTACGGGAATGATGTGACGCAGACATTAGGCAAAGCTCCATGCTTAGCTCAAAAAAGAAAAGAGCCTGGAGATTCCCTAATCCCCTCATCTTGTTCCGTGCCGTTCCCCCTTGCTTCCTCGGCATTTTTCAAAGAAGCGGGAGGGGCCGCGGACGACCACAGTTTTGGCCGGCTGTGTGGTATCTCGTGTACAGCTCCTACGTGTGAAACGACGGCCCGCGCGCGGCCAAGCGAGCACCGCCCTTTTCCCCGTCGAAAAGGGGAACGAGGTGCCGAGCCACACCAACATATTCCCGACCCAGCTGTCTGGTTCTGGTCTCAGGTTAAAGTGCTGACCGTGTCAACATGTCACCTTCCTTTCGGCGCTAGCTCATACACGCGCCTGGGTTGAACGATTCAGCGTCGTCGACCACGCGCTGGTCCTGGTCTTTAGTTTTCCACACAAGCAGATGCGAGATGCCCCAAGCGTCCCTTTCTGGAGCAACACTTAATTATGACGCGTGTCAATGGGAATGTTACTAGTCTATTAACGCATGGGCCGCATGAGGTAGGCATAGATGTTGTTATGAGAGTAGGCATGTGTGTACGTAGAGCATCTCCAGCAGATTCATATTCCCCAATTCAACAATTATATTAGGAAAGTTGGTGAAAAAATATTGCTCCAGCAAACTTCCTTTATCTTTCCCTTTTTCCAATAATTATTGGGACAAACTAATAATTTACACTGACTCTCCCTATATAAAGGAAGAGTTGTAACTCATCAAATACAGTAGTTGGATTAGGATGGGATTATTGATAGACTGCAGAAACAACTCTCCCAACGGATATTGAGATATCTCACTAATTAGTTATTGGGAATTATTTATTGGAAGACTGCTGAAGATGCTTTTAGGAGGTAGATTTTGTGCCCAAATTTAATCAAAATTATTTATTTTGGTGTTCCTGCCATAATATACTACTAAATACTAACTCAGTTGAGATAGACTTCGGTTACAAATTATTCGTGCAGCTTCGAGTGTTAGATGAATATTCTATTAAAACCTTAGCTTGCTATGCCACCTCCTGTTGTCCCCTAATGTGGACTTTATGAATCCAATTTTGTTTGGTTACTAATTTCGGTCTTACATGCAACACTTTGTGCAATAGTTATTTTTCCTTCCTCCAAAAGTTAAGTAGAAACCATAACGTTGGTTATACCTCTAATTTAAGATGCTATCTTTGTATCTAATAATGGTGGAAGTGAGCAATTTAAAAAAGCATATATTATCAATATATGAAGTATTATTATTATTATTTATAACTAATCCATCAACCTGTGCTCCCGCACGGGCTAATATTTTTAAGAGATATAGTATTTAAAAATTATTTACAAATTAAACTTCTAACTAATGATCAAAATTATTTACCTACTACTCTCTTATTTTTTCAATATCTCGATCATTATCTTTGTCCAGTTATGATCAAATTCAATTAGTAATTACTCTATACACTTTTTCATGCACATTCATATTTTTTCATTTTGTATCGCACCCGCGTACATTGTGTTTAGTAAAGATCAATATTTTTCATCATTTCCTCACATACATGTATAAATGGTCTACATGGTGACACTTATCATGTGTATATACCTTAACTTAGTATCTCTATATTAATAATAACATAAATAGGTAATTTAAAATCATATATTAGTTTACTTTTGGACATTTCTCGTATGATTCACATGAAGATAATTAAATTAAGATTTAGGTATTTACTTTAAGTTATTTTTAATAACGACATAGGTGTGTAACTTAGATACAAATTTAAACTAGCATTTTAAGTTACGCTCTATAATGATATTCATGAGTAAATTGGATGAAGATTATGAAGTTACTTTAGATTACTTTTTATAATAGCAGAGCTCGGTAATTTGATATTAGTTTAGGGTTAATTTTAGAATATTTTCATAATAATAGTGGTGAGTAAATTTTTAGAAAATATAATAGACCGATGACTATGATTATTAGAGTTTACATGATTGATGTTTCTTATTTTTTGAGAATTTCTAGGATTTATTTTTTTTCCTAGCATGTCTCGCAAGAACTAATGCGAAGTCTCCAATGAAAAAAAAGACCGCATTGCTACAAAACTATTACCTTGAGCTACCTCTCATTTGTTAAATATTCAAACACAATACTTATATAGATATGTATACTTATTATCTTCATCCGATTGTGATATATTTTAGTTAGTAATTACTATATAATATTTTCACCCATATATTTATACTCTTAAATTTTCACTTTGTATTGGAGGTATGGGCTTGAATTTTTTTAATGGACCCTAAGTTTGAGCTATAATTTTAACATAAAAATACATATTCTCATCATTTCCTCTATATCTTTATAAATGATGACACACATCATGCGTATACACCTTAATTATTATATCATATACCAATAGTGTAAGAAATAGACGATTTAGAATCACATATTATATTGATGTATATTTTTAGTTAAGGTGATTTGGATTCAAATTTAGGGTTACCTCATATTATTTTTAATAATGCTATATGTGGGTAATATAGATGCAAATTTAAGGGTTACTTTAAGTTATTTTTCAGTATTAGTGGTGGACGATTTAGTTGCAAATTCAGGGAGTTATTTTAAATTATTTTTATAATAGCATAAGTGGGTAATTGTTATGAAGATTAGGAGGTTACTTTAGTTTTATTTTATATAATGGTAGAGGTGTGTAATTTAGATATAGATTTAGGGGATTACTTTAGACTATTTTTATAATGACATAGGTGGGTAATTAATTAGAAAACATAATAATTCAATAGATATGATGATTTGAGTCTACCGATTGATAGCCAGATGTTTTGCTTTTTTGTGAGAGTTTTTAGAATTTCTCTCGAGTGTCCACCTAGGATCGTAGGTGTTTACCTGGAGGTTTCAAAATGAGCCTCCAACTAGTAATAGTAAGATGGTATAGGTAGCTAATTTAGATGTAGATAATAATGGGAGAGGTGGGTAATTTAGACACCAAAATTAGGGTTTGTTTTTTTATGATTTTTGTAATGTCACGAGTTTTTAATTTAGGTATACATATAGTGGTGTGGTTCATTATTTTTTGTTTTTCCATAATGGGAAAGTGGGTACTGTTTTTAGAAAACATAATAGATATGTTGAAAATTAATATCAATGATGATTAGAGCCTAGCAAATTGATAGCAAGGTGTTTCTATTTTTGTTAGGATTTACATGATTGGTCTCTTTTTCTAGGTTGCTAGAGATTCCAAAAGAAGTGTAGTACCAATATGAAGATAGTTAAATTAGAAAAGACATTGTAAAAGCAGTCAACGCGGACATCTTAGCAACCGCTAACCAGGTACTAGCATTTGTGTGGTGATACTAGTACTAGTACAAAGCTAGTATTAGTATTTCCCTTTTAGGCCCTTGTGAAAGTTAGCACTTGGGAGGCAAGATTCAGCTGACGTATCCATGTGGTTGCAGTAGTAGTAAATTCTCTCTACGTTGTGCCAGAAACGCAATCCGGCAAGCTAATCAGGGCTCCATCCGCCCACAGATGAGACTTGATGGGACAGGCGATTAGCGAACGAGGGAGCGAGCAGGCCAAGTGGTGGCGGAGCACGTGGCGCTGGTGGGTAGCGGTAGCGGCGGGTGGTGGTCCACCCCCCTCACCCACCAATAGGGGAATAGGAACAGGTGCCGCTGCTCAGCTCTCGCTGCCTGCCTTTCGCAGCCCAACCTGCCGAAAGAGCGGACAGAGGGGGGAAAAAGGGGGGAAATTTGGATCAGCATTGAAAGATGACTAGTTCTGGAAAATACCACCGAAAAAACATGCTCTCGTAAAATAGCACCGAAAGTTCCACACATTAACTGAAATAAGCAGTCCGTAACACAAACATGAAGTGACGACTGTACCCTTGTGCTCTTATCCTCTCCCAAACCTGCTTGTTTTCTTCCCACCGACACCTCTACCTCGTCCGCTCCCAACTCCCTTGCGTGTCGCCCCTTCCTCCCCAGCCACGGCGGCGCACCTCACTCTCGCACGCCGACCGGCCCTCCCTCCCCGGCTGCGCGCCATCCCTTCCCAGCCGCGCGTCGAACCTCCCCAGGCGGCGACGCCGGTCGCCCCGCGAGGCCCCGGCGGCCTCTTGACGAGCAGGAAGTCAGGAGCGTGGGCGGAGGCATACATCTGCCTGGGAAGCTCTTCGGTAAGCACCTGGGCGGAGGACTTCATCTCCTTCCTGAGTGCTGCCCCACGTCCGGTCATCCGTCGTCTGCCGCCTCCATTACTTCCGTGCACGGTGCACCATCCGCCTCCTCCAGTGTGCACGTGAGGTGCTGAGCAGCAAGCAGAGGTGGAACAATTCATCAAATTGAGATCCCCGGTGGGCACATAGTTCCTCTAGTGATTGTCAGCAGATTAGCTTGCAATTAGTTGCGAGATGCACATGTTCCTGTAATTTCTGGATGGATTTTGTATGCGATTGATGCTGCATATGTTGCCAGTTTGCCACGGACATTGCTTGTGTTGAAATCTCACGTTGAAATGGTGTCAGTTTAGGGGCAAGTGCTTCTTTCCCTTTTTGTCTTCTAGGGGTGTCGGGATCCTGGACTAATTTTCCAGTTCGAGTCACAGCTACATAAGCTGTAGCTAATTCGCGAGATGAATCTATTTATCCTAATTAATTCATAATTAACACATATTCATTGTAGCATCACATGGTCAAATCATACTTAAATTAAGCTTAATAAATTCATCTTGCGAATTAACCTTCGTTCATGCAATTGATTTTGTAATTAACCTATATTTAATGAATCAGTATTTAAACATTAGATGTGACATGACTAAATTTTAATCCTGGAACAAACACCTCCTTATCTGTTGTAACGGTTTGGGACATGTTTTTTCTAGTTAACGGATTTGCACAGTTGAAAACTCACGGACTGACTTCCAGCTAATGTTGGGAACTTTTAGTGGTACCGCTCTTGGTATTTTTTTTTTGGAACTCATGATCTTTCGATGGTGATGAACTAATTTTTCCGAGAAAAAAAAACCGCCGGATACGGCGCCTGCCGATACGGATGGGCGGGGTTGTAATCCTGCCTTGGGGGTGTTGGCTGCCCTGCCCTGCTCTTTCTCTCCCGATTCTGGAAAAAAACGAGTGCTCGTACCCGCCACGCAGCGAAAAAAGTTGGCGCTTAGCGGCAGCGTCAACACCTGACAAGCACGGACAATTGTGGAGGATCGGATGATGATACTTTGAGCGCCCAGACATCAACCACGTGCACAGCCGCAGGTAATCGGGTTTAGCGAGAGACCGGTGCTTGGGGCACCCGTACCCTACGGCGATGACGTGAGCGGCGGCAGGTGGGGGCGGGCAGGGCAGACTCGAAAGCACCCGGGCTTGCGGGTTTGCACGCCCCTCCTCCGGTCCCCAGGCGAACTGAATGACCGATGCATATACCTGCTTTTTCTGGCGGCAGATCTCTGTCCATGTCATGCATGCTGCTGCTGAGCGGATGAGGATGGCGATGATTATGTGCGGGTTGGCGAGGATTCCCTGCCCCTGGCGTGATCGAGCGCTCTCAGCAGCGGTTGAGCGGGATATACTATGAATTATAAGCTGGGAGGAATGGAAGATGTACCGGAAAAAGGAAAAAAAATAAAGATGAATGGCAGAATGGGAATGGGTGATGGCTACACCGTACCGGCACTCGTAAATTATACTACCACCATGCTGCCTGCTCCTGCCCTTGCTGGAAAAGAGGAAAGGCAAGGTCAACCACCTCCTGGCCTCCATCCGTCCCGTCCCCACCGGACTACTGATGATGGTCAACCCAGCCCAACTGAAACGCATAAATCAAACACAAACACAACGGAATAATAGTGCTACTAGCACATTACTTTACTGACCTCGATCGATCCATACATAATCCTCTGCACGAGCATATGCATGTGACAGGCGCTCTGCGATACTTTCTGCGCCGGCAGAGCGTAACGGAAAGCAACGGCGACCGCCGGAAGCCCGGAAGCTCGCAAACCGCGGCAGGGAACCAAAAAAACCGCGGGAGCCCCAGGCCCGGCCACGCGGGCACTCTCCCTTTCGGGTCTCTCCTGTGGTCGTGTGGCGACCAGGACAACGACTACCGCTACCAGTCAGCTGAGCTCCCGAGCCAGCCGACCGGCCGGCCCCGGATTCCTTCTCCTTCCTCCGGTCCAACCGCGTAACCACCACCCCAGGCCCCCGTACCACCTACGGCTACCGTGGGAAAAGAACGGGACTCCCCTGCCCTCCCATCCCAACCGTCCGTACGGGACACCTTTCGCCATCCCACGGGCGGCCCGCCCGGGATGCCGCGCCTCCTGTTCTGTTCGGTCCTGACGTCCCGTCCCGTCACCGGCCGGCTCGCTCGATCCTGGGCTCTGGGCTCCGGCTCGCCACGCCACCACCGAGCCAACCACGCCAGGCCATGGAGCTCCTCCTCGGCTGCTCTGCTGCGGCTCTGCCCTGCGCCCGTGAACGAAATAAAAATGAAGGGACGCGCCTCGCGTGGAGGTTGCAGCCGGAGCCACTGGACTAGCCTAGCTAGCACTACTAGCTAGCCTGGAGCCCCTGGATGGAGTAGCTGCACTGTAGCAGGTGGTGGTGCCGTGACCACCAGGTGAATGCCCCTGCCTCCCCGCAGTCCACCGCCCAATAGGAAGCGCCGAGTGCACTGGCTCTACATTGTATTGTATTTGCTGCCACCAATACCTGACTGCTGCTACGCTACAATTGAAACCCATACTTGCTAGTTCATGCACACAGGTAGCGGTTGGGTACAGGGCATTTGGCCGGCTTCTTCCATTTTGCGTCGTCGTCGTCCTAGCAAATAACCAAAATGCCTTGCGATTTTCCTTCATTTTTCAGAGAACTTTTACTCCTTGTCTGCCGCTAGGACAATGTAAAAAAGACAAGACATCATCTTTCCTTAGAATGCGGAGGATTATCTTTTCTCAACTAGTGAGTCTTCCACGAAGTCATAATTCAATATAGGCCATCCCAGAATATTGAAGTGCTTAAGTAACCGTGTCCACGTACCTCATCCGTAAATAAGAACCCGTTTGGATCACTAGAGATTATATAATCCAGATAAAAAGAATCACTAGGGAATCCAAACGGGTTGGATTCTAGTGTGGATTATAAGAATCCAGCCTCCTAAATTCCAATAATCCCACTATCCACTTCAACGGTTCAACCTAACTATTTGGGGATTAGAGATTGGAAAGAACGATGTACCCCTCCCACATAGCTTTTCCCTACCCAAACTAAGAGCATTATACACCATTCATTTTCTCAACCAACCCACTATCCAGATTATAATCTTAGGATCCAAACATACTAGATCATTACTATCCAGAATCCGAATTCTTATAATCTCCATCAACTATCTAGATTTCCATAATCCCAACGGGATCCAAACGGGGCAAGTCCTGACCAACAGCCACAAGAAAAGAATGCCTCATCCATCTCAGATTTTTGACCATTGGGATGATTAGGTCATGAATCTTTTTTTTTCACTTCATTTGACCTCAATTGGTTTGATTTTTAACCAATCGCCATAGGTAACTAGAGAAACTAGATTTCTTTGATGATCATGGCGGGGAATGAAACCCATGAGGTGACATCTTCGATAATGGCTAGGATGAAAATCATTTTAATCTCACTTCTCGATTTGACAAGCTTGGTTATTAAATCGCTTTGTCTTGCTCATTTAGTTTATTATTAAGAAAGGAGAGTATCATGTCCAACTTTCTCTTATCTTTTTCGGATATACGGGAATTTCTTGTCTAACTTGAGGATGGCCTCGGTTCATAACATAATATTAATGAATCGCCTTAAATATCTACACTTTTTTCTTGTTTACTAATAATGGCTATAATATGGTCCTGTTTGGCATGGCTCCAACTCTAGGTGGAGCTGCTCCACTCCAGAACTCCAGGTGGAGCTAGAGCTGTCTGGTGGAGGTGTTTGGCTGGGAGGGTGTCCCAGCTCTAGAAAAGAGGAGTTCAGAGGTGAATTGCCATTCTTACCCCCAACTCATGATCCCACTTGTCATTCTCCTATCCTGCTCTTTTCATCCTCAGGTACGTAGTAGAGGTGTCGTCTACTGCAGCCTCTTCGACCCGATGCCGTCACTGTGCATGAAAAAAAGATGTTTCCAAGCCTCATACGCTATAATTCCTGCGTGCTTTACCTTGCATTTTTCTGCGGGCTACATACTCTCGTGAAAGAGGAAGGATTCCTACAAAATGTCAAAAGTTTTACACACGCTGGCAGCCTACTTTCAGAGTCAGGTTCACCTGAAAGACTGAAATGTCTAAACAATTAAACCGCCGCCTAAAGTGAAGAGGTTAATCCACAGAATGAATTGAGTGATGCTATGGCCTTCTCTGCTGGGCAGGAGGAGGAGCAAATTTTCTAGTCTCAGCAGGCAACAGCAACAAAACTTGATCTCGGCGACTGCGAGCAAAGATGATCCAACTTGTTGGCATTATCCATTTTCATATACAGATGTCTGCACCACTAAAAGTGAGTCATCAGCATCCCTGAATAACAACACCGATCTGCAGAACCTAACTGATGAATCATCAGGCTAGTACATCGAGAAGCAAGAAAGATTTCTGCTCCAAATTCCGACTCATACATTCTGGAACAAATTAACCAGAAAAGAAAAACATGAACAAGAGGACTTCCAGCACTTCCATGTAATGGATGTCTCTAACGGTGAGGGGAACCTGGGCGTGTCGCTATCGAGGGACCTGATGGAGGTGGCCGGCGATACGCTCAAGACCAACATCACCATGCTGGGCCCGCTGGTGCTGCCGGTGTCGGAGCAGCTCCTCTTCGTGGCGACGCTAGCCGCGAGGAAGCTGCTCAAGATGAAGAAGGTGAAGCCGTACATCCCGAACTTCAAGCTGGCGTTCGAGCACTTCTACATCCACGGATGCTGACAGCCACGCGGTGCTGGATGAGCTGGAGAGCAACCTGGCGCTCACGGAATGGCGCATGGATCTGTCGGGAGGGAGATGCGCCCGACGGCGGCGACGGGCCTCGGGCAGCCAGCGGCGGGGGAGGCTGGGGCGGCCGGCGGCAGGCCTCGGGCGGCCGGCGGCGGGGGAGGCCGGCGGCAGGGCTCGGGACGAGGCGCGGGGGAAAAACGCACGGGATTGGGATGAGGCGCGGGGGGCTCTCGGAGGAATAGAAGCGAAGCGTTTTCTTCTGTAACTAGTGGCATGGTGGGTAATTACCCATCAACTCCACGAGGAGGTTAAAAAGATGGGCTTTTGGAGTAGCAAAAGAGGTGCTCCAAAACTCCACCCCCATTTGTACTACAGCTCCACGGAGTTGGCAGCTCCATAGAGTTTTGGAGCTGGGATGTTTGGCTGGTTTTTTCGCTGGAGTTGTTGGAGTTGTGGAGTGGAGCCGTGCCAAACAGGTATCAGGTGAATGATCCACGTCTCATGGGTGGACCTACCATACCGGGTAAATGACACATGTCTCTTGTTTATTATAGCATGTTTGGCAATACTATAATTACTAATTGACTCGCGTGCAACGGCTCACAGAATTGAGATGGAAGAGTCCTTTTCTCCCGGCTAAATCCAATCGAGCCATACAGGTGAAACCTGCTGCCGGAACTACAGTCGCAGTGGAATGCCAGGACAAAACAAGGATTCCCGTGCGTGTGCACGCAGCAAATTACGGAGCAGTACAAGTGAAGCTGCGGTAGGAGCCTAGAGCAGGGGCGGTGTAGGGTGGTGCGCTTTTAGGGCCATGTTTAGTTACTCCCAACTCCCAACTTTGACACTATGCAAAAAGAAGATTCCCCATCACATCAAACTTGCGGTACATGCATGGAGTACTAAATGTAGATGAAATTAAAAACTAATTGCACAGTTTTGTTGTACTTTGCGAGACGAATCTTTTGAGCCTAATTAGTCAATATTTGGACAATAATTCACAAATACAAACGAAACGCTACAGTGTGCTACAGTGCTGTAACAGTAATTTGGCACCTCCCAAATTCCCTAACTAAACAAGGCCTAGGCCAACTGCCTGCCCGGTGGTGTGGCCAGGTGGATAGGATAGGCTGTAAAAACTGGTGCACATGGATGCAGGTGGCAGCGACCCGTGCTCCTCTCCTCCCCACCCCCCACCCTCTCTCTCTGCCAGGAAAAAAAAATACTCCGCTTTAATTAAAGAATATAATAAAGAGCACCCACCCTGGCAGTGGCAGCAGGGGCACGGGCGGAAGAGGGAGAGAGAGAGGACAAGTGAACAACCCGGAGCGGTTGTTCTGTTGGGAGGGCAGGGACGGATTGGATGAGCGCGAGATTCATTGGAAGGAAGGGTTCCGTTAGCGGTGGGCGTTTGGTGGACCAAACCCCGGACTCGGCTGCTCGACCCCCCTCCTCTCTGGTGGTCGTCCGTCCCGCGGGCGGCCACGGGTCCGGCACGGACGGACTGCGACGACAACCACCACCGCACACACAAGTGAGAGAGAGAAAGAGAGAAAAAGCAGGGGAAAGAGAGAGAGAGAGAGGAAGGGAGTGAGGCCACGAGGCGGGGCGGCAGTACAAGTCATCTGCCCTGCGCTGCCCGCCTGCTCCGCGCTTTCCTCCCCCTCCCATGCCCTTTTGCGGCTGTGGGGGGTTTCCCATAACGCCCCTGCCGTCTCGTTCGGTTGCTAGCCTGCTACTACTCCAACCTCCTCCCCCCCCCCCCCCCCGGCCCGCAACAAATACTAACCACCACCCACGTCTGCCCCGTTCCGTTCCGTCCCGTTTACTCCTCCCTCCCCTCCCCTTCGCCTCTTCCCTTCCTCCCCGCCCCGCCTCGCCTTCCCCTCACGGGCGGCGGCCGACCTCTCGCCGGCCACCGCCGCCCACCGGTGGGGCCCACCGCCCTCCCCCACCCCCATTGCTGGCCCTCCCCGCCCCCGCCCCTCTCTCTCTGTCCGGCGTCGCGCGGGAAACTAACGAACAAGGGCCGAGAAGATACAGAGAGAGGAGGAGGAGGAGGCCGCCTCCCTGTTCCTGGCGCTCCGGATCCCCGGCCCGCCCGCTCGCCGGGGGAGCTCCGAGAGGGGAATGTGGGACCCGCGCCGCCGGGGATTTCGCTAGGAGCTTCCGGAACCGGCCGCCCCGCCCGCGACATGGTGAGTCCCTCCCTCCCTCGCGCAGATCTGCGCCAATTTCCCTCCGCCGCGTGCCCGCTCGTCGCCTCGCCGCCGTAATTATCCGCCGCCGCTACCGCTACGTGCCTCGCCCTCGTTGTTGGTTGGTTACTGTTTGATTCGTCTCCTTCCCTTCCTCTGTTTTTTTCTCCCCTGCTGTTCCGCGAGAAACCAAACCGAATTCTCTTCTCAATTAGAATAGAGCCAATTAATGGCCCAACCAGTTGATTTCGCCGCCAATTGCGACAATTCGGGGCGGAGAAGGTTCCATAGCTAGCCGTCAATTAGCGCGCGTGAATTGCTCCACCCCCCCCCCCCCTTCCCTTTTGTTTACCCAATTAGGTAATCTCGTTGGTTTTGCCGCCTCCCGGCGAATTCCCGGCCCGTCAATGCTGGAAAAGTAGGAGCCCTTTAGTCCTCCCTGAGAAAACTCGTCAAATCCGGCCTCCGTTTCGGATTACATCAGATTCACGAGACCTGGGCGAACAGGTCAACTCGAAGCTTCCTAGTTTCTACCCTACCCTCATTGGCCACCACCTGTCGTAACACGGAATTTTCACCCCTCCCCGTACGGGTATCGGGCTCGGTCCCTCTCCTTCCCAGCTTTCGTTTCCTTTTCGTTTGGGTTATGCTAGTATATGAGGCTGGAGATACTCCTGCTGAATTGCTAGTTGTACAAGTCAAGTTACGGGGCGCTGTCCTATTCTTGCCGTGTGGGGCTCCCGTCGTGTTTGTGCGCCACATCCCACCGCCCTTTTCCACAAATTTCTTCTCCGTCAGCTCCACCATGGTCGTAACGCATGTGCGTAATCGCCTCCCTTTGACCGCGTTTGCTTGGAAGATTTCTCTTCTTTTCTTATTCTTTCTTCGTTTTCTTATTCTTTCTTCGCGAAGGGCCTACACGCCGTTTTTTTATGTGTTCTCATTACGCTGTTGTTCTAGTTCTAGCGCAAAGTTAAGCCCATGACTTAATCATGTTTTTTGGGTGTAATTAAGCAACTGTAACCTGTTATGAATGGTTGGGTATACACACTAGAGTGGATAGCTGCAAAAATCCAGATGGCCGACTGATTGTGACCATGGCCGTGGTAGGGAAACAACCCCGAGAATATCAATGTGCCGTGTTTGATTTCAATACTTACAGCTTTCTTGACTTGGTTGCGAGTTGCTGCTCTTTTGGTACTACCTGAAACTAATCTGTGGCATCCCAACTGTTGGTGTTGATTGAGTTTTCTGTCTCTGTTGGTCAATGCCCACTTGCAATACTGGCTGCAGTAAATGATACTCTTGTTCACATCCAAAATTGACGTGTTTACCTATGCCACAGGTGGAGGGTAGAAGTTATCTCCCCGCAGAGGTCAGGAATGGCCTTGAGACCCTGAAGCGGAGGAGGCTCGAGAGGATGCGTCTTAGCGCTCAGAATGAAGTGGGCGACAATCCTGCGGTGGCTGCTAGAAGCGGCGGGGATGCCTT
Organism: Setaria italica; assembly: GCF_000263155.2. Classification (NCBI taxonomy): domain Eukaryota; kingdom Viridiplantae; phylum Streptophyta; class Magnoliopsida; order Poales; family Poaceae; genus Setaria; species Setaria italica. The sequence continues at coordinate 35,506,747 of NC_028458.1, read as the reverse complement.
GCGGAGCCCCGTAAACTGTGGGGTCAGATTGCATTCAAACAATGGAACAGGTGTATCTGGAAATGTCCAGGACAAGGATCCTTTTGCAAAGCGCAAGGTGGAGAAGTTTGATATGTCCAACCTTGAATGGATCAACAAGATACCAGAGTGCCCTGTGTATTCTCCCACCAGGGAAGAGTTTGAGGATCCCATTGCTTATATACAGAAGATTTCACCTGAGGCTGCAAAATATGGTACAGCTCCTTTTAGCATCATCGTTCAATAATAAATGTCTCTCACTCATTGATCCAACAGCCTTGCTGGACCTTTTCAATAATTACCACTGCTTTACTTCTATTCCAGGTATTTGCAAAATCGTGGCTCCAGTAAGTGCTTCTGTTCCTGCTGGTGTTGTGCTGATGAAGGAACAGCCCAATTTTAAGTTCATGACTAGGGTTCAGCCCCTTCGTCTAGCTGAATGGGCTGAAGATGATACAGTCACTTTCTTCATGAGTGGAAGGTATACGCCCACTCTTTTTCTATTTTCATTACTGTTTTAGCTTATTTTCCTTGCCTCATCATGATTGGCATGAATCTGCAGAAAGTACACATTCAGAGACTATGAGAGAATGGCCAACAAAGTGTTCTCTAAGAAATATTCCAGCGCTAGTTGTCTCCCAGCTAGGTATGTGGAGGAGGAATTCTGGCGTGAAATTGCTTTTGGCAAAATGGATTTCGTAGAATATGCTTGTGATGTTGATGGGAGTGCCTTCTCTTCTTCTCCTCATGATCAACTTGGGAAAAGCAATTGGAACCTCAAGGTGAATATTCTCTTGAGCTCATCGCCCGTGTGTGGTTCTGTGTCGCATTTGCTACATGGTCCTTATCGATGTTTTTTTATGTCTATAGAATTTTTCACGGCTCCCCAATTCTGTTCTGAGACTCCTTCAGATGCCAATTCCAGTAAGTAATAAAACTGTTCTATTTGCGCTGTATATTGTTTACTGTGGCACATGTCATGATTGCTAATACTCTGATCCAAAACAGGGAGTAACAGATCCAATGCTTTATATTGGGATGCTTTTCAGCATGTTTGCATGGCATGTGGAAGACCATTATTTGTACAGGTAAAAATCTTGATTCTTGTTGAGAATGATTACCTACTTGTTTTTAAAGGCTAAGGATCCTGACATTTTGATCATTTAATCAGCATCAATTACCATCACTGTGGGGCATTTAAAACGTGGTACGGGATACCAGGCGATGCGGCCCCTGGGTTTGAAAGGGTTGCTAGCCAGTATGTATATAACAAGGACATTTTGATTGGTGATGGGGAGGATGCAGCATTTGATGTTCTACTGGGGAAGACAACAATGTTCCCTCCTAATGTCTTACTAGATCACAATGTTCCTGTATATAGGGCTGTACAAAGACCTGGGGAGTTTGTTATTACTTTCCCTCGTTCTTACCACGCGGGCTTTAGCCATGGTATGCCTTGTGTTTTTTTAACAAATATTTCTTTGCTGCATTTTGTATCTCTGTATTCTAAGAAATTTGTGAATTGCCCAGGTTTTAATTGTGGAGAGGCTGTTAATTTTGCTATTGGTGATTGGTTTCCTTTGGGTTCTCTGGCTAGCAAGCGCTACGCACTTTTGAACAGAACTCCATTGCTTGCACATGAGGAGCTACTCTGTCGTTCTGCTGTGCTTCTGTCCCAAAAGCTGTTGACTTGTGATCCAGAATTCTTGGATAAGTCAGAACATCCATATTCCCAATATTGTGTGAAATCCTGCTTCGTGCGGTTGATGCGATTCCAGCGACGTGCACGTGGCCTACTTGCTAAAATGGGCTCTCAAATATGCTATAAGCCAAAAACTTTTCCAAATCTGTCCTGTAGCATGTGCCGGCGTGATTGCTACATCACACACGTGTTGTGTGGATGTAACTTTGATCCTGTCTGCCTACATCACGGTAATTTATGCTGAAAGCTGCTGCTTTGGTAATTTTTTTCTCATTATCTTCTTTTTGCCTAACTCTTTGATTTGATTGGGGATGCAGAACAAGAAGTCCGGAGCTGCCCTTGTAAGTCCAACCGTGTTGTCTATGTTAGAGAGGACATACTGGAGCTAGAGGCTCTATCAAGAAAATTTGAGCAGGATATTTCCTTGTACAAGGAAAGGCTTTGCATTGGCTCATCTAAGGAGGCTGAGATATCTGATTTAAATGTTGAGCGTGTCCCAAATTTTGGGACTACGCCGGATTTTAGCAACAATAAAACTGGCATTTCAGGCTTTGTTACAGCTGATGATGGAAAGAGTTGTCCTGCAGTATCAATTTTGACATCTCCTGCGCATCATGAGACGCCCAGATTTTCAGAAGCAAGGGTGGGTTTACTTGGCCTGTATTGAAACAATTTTCCAACTGCTATCATTGTTAGTTAATATTCTTGCTCTTTTATGTCCATGCCGCACAAACTAACCAGTTTTACTCCACTTCCAAGCAGGCAATAAACACATCAGTGACCGAAGTAACTTATGCTATGGATGAGATTTCATCTGGCATGGATGATGCTTGTAATGGACTGGGTTCATGTAATGCTTCAGCCATGGAATGCAGTGATAATTCTGATTCTGAATCTGAAATTTTCCGAGTCAAGCGCAGGTCCACCTCATCTGATAAACCTACTTCTGACGCAAAGATATCAAACTTATCTGAACAGCAGGTATGTTATTTTTTGTCCCTTTGGAGTGGTTCACTTGGGAAAACTTAATTCAGTAGGCATGATGAACTGTTGATTAGTGAACTGTGATGCTACTTAAACTGTCTGTCACAAATATTTTCAGAAATGTCAGTTTTTAGATAGTATATAATTGACTCAGCCACATTATATATCATATTGCTAAGTTTCCAGCTGGAGCTATTCGACACCTAAGTTCTTTAAGCCCAAAGTTAGTAGCCCAAGACAAATTTGGAACTTTGGACAGAGAAACTTGAATAGGAATATTAGAATCAATTTTCTACTTTTTGTATAGTGTGCAAGCTGTTTCTAATATAATATTAACTTGTTATCATCAGGTTCTGAGGCGGCTGAAGAAGGTGCATCCTGAAGTACAACGGGCCAGTAAGCGCCTAGAAGAACCTGATACTTGTTCAGTGCGTTCTGTCCGTATGAGCCAGAAGAGCTCAAATCCTGCCTCTTCTGATGATGAAAGAGAGGACATGGTTCCCATTTCTTGGAGGATAAAGCGGCGGCAGTTGGAAACTCAGCATAATGATGCAAGTCATGGTGCGAAACCACAGTCATGTCCGCCTTCCAGCAGTTCTCGAGAAGAGTTTGCAGAAAGAACTAGAGATGCCACGGCAGAGCTCCGTCCAAAACGAGTGAAAATCCGGCTACCTTCTAGTGCCAGTAGACAGCTTGAGCAGCAGCGCAGTTCCGGGCAGAGATTTGCAAGGGATGACAAGTTGTCGCTTGGTTGTCCATGGACATTCTAGGGCAATTGCAGGTGCTAACCTCTACTAAGCAGACGAATTCTTTGTTTAGGTGCATTTTAACTACACACGAGGTGACAGAAGAGAGGACTGGATGGATCAGGTGGTGGATGGTGGCGAGGCTGATTTGATTAGCACAGGTGCAGACTGACTTTAGAATTTGGCAGCAAAGGAAGTGGCTGGCTAATCGATTCTTTTGTGCAGCAGGGCCTCCAATTTGAGGCCTCTGGGAGCACGCTTAGAAGACACACACGTGATAATATTCTTGTTGCTGGAGGTTCTCGGTCACTGCCGCTGGCTCTTTGATGCCTGCCTGTCGGTGCCAGAAATTTAAGAGAACCTCGCTACTTTGATTTCTCTTCTCTGCAAGTGTTTAGAGCATTTAGCTAGCTGTAGCTGTATATCTGTCTGTCTCATTGTACCTACGGCCTTTTCCTTTTGTAATTTCTTGTAAACAAGCTTAGCTGCTACACTATGGCTAACTGTATTCTTTTGTTGCTTCAACCAGCTGCTGCTTAACATTCAATTCAATAGCGATTCATCTTTTCGAATGCTTGGTATCCTGGTGGTGTTGCTGTTCTTTCCTGTTGTCAGTTGTCGGTGGATCGGCACCGCAGTATGATATTAAGGCCTGTTCTGACTAGAATTTTGTTTGGCTAAATATGGACTAATGATAAAAACTAATTGTATAAGTCATGACTAATATCGGAGAGTAGTTCGTTTAGTCCTAACATCGGTTAGTCTGCTGGGACAAGCACGTGCACATCCTAAAAAAGAAGTCCCAAAGCCGCTAGCCGCAACCCCACTGGTAGACCACCACGGCCGTGGCCGTGCCCAGCAGCCCAAGCAACAGAGAGAGAGAGAGGGAGGGAGGGAGAAAGAGAGAGAGAGATCCGGTGTTAATATCGTCACTTTCGGAAAAAGAGACCAAAACTTCCTCATCAAAAAAGAAAGAGACCAAAAACTGACTCGCCGAACATTACAGGAAGCAAAAAAGAAACCAGAGCAAAAAATGCTGAAACGCAAAAGGACGCCACATTATTCAGGTAGCATCCGTTGCTGCGAGCGCGGGTCCATCCATCGTCGACCTGACGGTCGGCGGCGACGGCGAGCAGCTGGGGTTGCACAGGGGGCAATGGGCCTTGCACTCTGCCAGCGTCGGGTGGCAGCTCTCCTTCCGATACACGTTTCCGCAGCAGTAGCAGTCCTGCCAGGGATGGCCGGCGTTCTTGCAATCCGCGAGGATGCAGAATACTATGTAGATCTTGCTCTCGTCCACCCAAAGTACTAAATAGCCGCGGTAGCGGCCGCAAGAGCGGTAGCGGCCTATTGCCGCTATCGCTACTAGGTAGCGGTCGGGCTGTTGCTGTTTGGAACTTTGCGGCCGCAATTGCGCTATAGCGGGCCGCAATAGCGGTGGTAGCAGGCCGCAATAGTGTGGAAAAAAACCCTAATAGCCCAGCCCACCAGTGGACCCCCATCGGCCATTCGACCTTGCCATCCAGAACACGCCACCGCCACCCGTGTTGGTTGCCCACCGCCACCACACTTTGCCGGTGCCGCCGCCCTTCGCCAGCGCCGCCGATTCACATACTCGACTCGAGCTCCTCCTAATCCTCATAGACCTTTGCCGTCTTACACTCTTAATTTAAGCATGTGAGACATCAGTTGTTTGTATGCAATTAAATATCTATTTATACTTATTATTCATGATGTATATATAATTAAAATTATGTGAGATTATTAGGTGCCGCTATTGGAACTTATCGTCCGCAATATCGCCCGCTATCCGCAATCCGCTACCTCGACGTCAATCCGCTACCAACCCGCTATTCGCTATTTATTACCTTGCGTCCACCGGTGTAACCTCGATAGCACTAGCACTTTCAGATTTCAGTGGCTGCCGACGACCTGATGCAGCGATTTGCCATCAGATTAGTGCGTCATGATGACATGTGTGCGCCAGAGATTCAGAGAACTTACTCAATGCAGGGGAAGCTAGACAGGCGAAGAGCACGACGAACAGGAGTATGATCCTCACGCACACCATCCTGTTGGCCCTAGTATCAGAATAGGGTACACCTAGAATCACCGGATCTCTTTCTGATACTAGGTGTTCCTCTCTCTATTCATATATACAGTGAAGAATCGTAAGTGATTAGGAGGCCACGGCTATTGCTAGTGCCATACAAATGAAGGATTGCACGCGTATTATGGAGCTCCCATCGTTAAGAGTATAGCAGCTGTATCATTAACATATTGCCTGAACAATTTAGGCTAACATTTGGAAGAATAATGTCACAAGCTGGCTCACATTTGGAAGAATATACTATCAAAACGTAAGGAAAACATGTCTCCGCGACCCATTGGGCCAGGCCGATGAAAAGAGAAGGATGGATTTAGCCCCATGAGATACATGGCTCAGCCCAATAACACAAAAGGCCCAAAGAGAAGGATGGACAACAGGCAGGTAGGCATGCCATCATCTTCTTGGACAGACAGGTTAGCGGCAGAGGCTGCCTCCACAGACTCGGAGTCAGTCAGGCAGCAGTCAGCCATGATAGAGGCAGCTGCCATGGCCGCTTGCTCCTCTATCCCCACGCCCTTCACCACAAAGGCAAGTCCCCACCAGCGCAGCCGCGTCTCCAGCCCTCGTCGGCTTCGCCTCCCTGCCACCCCGACCCCATTTCGTCAGTCCCGCTCCCCTTTTTCTGCCTTCTCGCCGGCGACTCGCCTCCGCCCCCGAGCCTCCGTGTCCGCGTCGGCTGCACCGTCCAAGGACTACGAGGCAAGCTGCTATACCTATTACCCTTCTCACTGTGTAGCATTACTAGTCTTTTTTGGGGTTGCTTACTTGTTTGCCTGCTACCTTATCTGCTGGTGCCCGTAAGGATTGGGCGAGCACTCTGCTGTCTGACGCAGCAAATTCCGCCATATCACTACTCCCGATTGCTCATTTGTTCGTGTCCCAAATCTAATGCCTGCAAACTCTTGGTCGTTTCCTCATTACCAATGCTTACTAGTTAAATCTGCAATCTCCCTCCGTCCCGAAAGTCATTCTAGTTTTATCCAAGTCAACTATCTTAAGCTTGACTAAGTTTATATAGAAGAATGTCAACATTTGGTGATTCTAAATAGGCATACTATGAAAAAATATTTCATGATAAATCTAATGATACTTATTTGATATCACAAATATTTATACTTTTTTTATATATAGGCTTGATCAAACTTGACATGGTTTGACTTAGGACAAAACTTGAATGACTTTCTTTTAGGGATAGAGGGAGTACATTGCCAATTAAGTTTCACAATTGATCCATCTCTTGAGAAAATTGTAAGGTAGCTCCAAGTTTCCTACTCGTTCAACTCTGTCCATGACAAAAACAGAATTACATATACTGATTTAAATTGGTATTACCAGTAGTGACCAAAAAACAATGGTGAAGAATGCTTCTGTGATTCTGAAATAGGTCCAGGGCAAGCTCTCATCATCATGCTTTTCTGCATCCCTCCAAAGCACACCTAAATATTTCAGACCTAAGGGAACATAAGTGCATGTTACAATCGAAAAAAATAGAACAATTGTAAGCATATGTACTTCTGGCACAGCAGCTGGGCGCAAGGTCAGCGCCTGCGGGACTTGGTGCCGTGCATTTACTTGGTCTCAAGGAGGAAGAATCGGAGTCTGAGGGAAGCTTTGTATAAAAAAACTGAATCAGGGACATCAATCTGCAGCATGATAGCTTCTCAGTGCAACATCTTCAAGAGCTTGTCCTGTTATGGAGACTCATCCAGCAAGTTGCACTAAGGCCAGGAGTTCAGGATGAGATCACATGGAAATTCAGTCCAGATGGCAACTACTTGGCCAAATCCGCCTACAGCGCCCAGTTCATAGGCTCGGCATCTACAAATTTCGACGTGTTAATTTGGAAGGTGTGGGCGCCAAGGAGCTGCAAGCTTTTCTCCTGGCTCGCGATACAGAATCGTCTCTGGATGGCAGATAGATTACAGGAGAGAGGATGGCCGAATCAAACCAACTGCCCGCTCTGTCATAACGTACATGAGTCAGCTATGCATCTGTTCGCCGAATGCAGGTTCGCCCGGAGGCTTTGGGCCATGGTGGCGGACTGGGTTTCTACCCCAACAATTCACCCGAGAGAATGGGAGCATGCGGATTCATTACATCCGTGGTGGACGGCAAGGGCAGCAACTAACTGCTGCTCAAGAAGAGGCATGCGCTCCCTCATCATGCTTACCTCCTGGACAGTGTGGTGAGAGCGGAATGCGAGATTTTTTAATCGCACGGAGTCTACAATCAACATGCTCTTTACAAAGCTCAAAGACGAAGCCGCGATGTGGTGTATGGCCGGCGCAAGACATTTTTCCGCCCTTTTGGCGCGTTGTTGATAAGTGTAATTAATAGTTTTTTCCTCTCGCCGCTTTGGTGTTTTTGTAATTTTCCAGGGAACTCCTTTTTAATATAATCAGCAGCTCTTCTGCCCAATTCATTTCAAAAAAAATATGTATTGGTGAATGTGCTATGAACAACTTCTTCTGTCAATTCAAGTCATCCTGTAGAAGAAACTCTATTGGACATGGCTCTTCTTATGTTCTAAACAGAAATCAGCTGGTTTTACGTTTATAGTTCACTGATGGAAATGGAGAAGTGGAGCTGAGACTGGACATCCAAAAGCTTGGCATTGAAAGTTCAAAAGACGTTTTTGTTGATGTGGATGATACGTCTCTATTGATCAGAGCCAAGTCTGATGGGACGCTGAGGACTTTGGTGAATATCCAAACACTGTTTGATAGGATTAAGTCTTCAGAGACCATATGGTATGTATATCATTCAGCACTGCACTCTTACTTGTGAGAACCTATTATTTACTCACTTTTACATCGTATAGGTTCATCGATGAGGATCAATTGGTGGTAAACCTGAAGAAAGTTGAGCAAGAGTTGAAATGGCCTGACATTGATGAATCCTGGGAGTCCCTCACTTCTGGGATCACCCAGTTATTGACAGGAATCAGCGTCCACATTGTTGGTGATAACACAGACATTAATGAGGCAGTTGCTAAAGAGATTGCCGAGGGCATTGGGTGCGTGCTTCTCATTTCTATACTACTGTTTCGATTCAACTGCTGTGCAAATTGCATTCTGATGTGGGCTATACCATTCTACTCCATTAGTAAAAGTTGTCAGCACCCAACATATGAATTGGTAAACTTGACGATCTACTCGGTCGCTGTTCATTAGCAGATAAGAGCCTCTGAAACGTGTCTCCTTATATCATGACGCTGCAGGTATCTTCCGGTTTGCACGAGTGAGCTGTTGGAAAGTGCCACTGAAAAGTCTATCGATACATGTAACCTTCTCTGCTCATTTCACAGATAAAACTGCAATTACTGGGTGGAAACCCAAATATGATTGTAATCATGTACAGTTTAGGTTGTTGCTGCGAAATAACAAAATACAATTACTGTAGGGGTGGCTTCGGAAGGAGTGGACTCTGTAGCTGACGCGGAATCTGTCGTCCTGGAAAGCCTTAGCAGGTACTCCCTCCGTCCCAAATTACTATTCGTTTTGGCTTTTTCTAGATACATAGCCTAAATATATAGAAAAAGTTATGTATTTAGAAAAGCCAAAATGAATAGTAATTTGGGACGGAGGGAGTAGCTTTCTTGAGCCCTAGCTGATCATTTTGCAAAGATTCTGATAAAAAGGATAATATGTGTGTCGCAGCCATGTCCGCACTGTCGTTGCGACTCTTGGGGGCAAGCAAGGAGCAGCGAGCAGATTCGACAGATGGCAGTACCTTCATTCCGGGTTCACGGTTTGGCTGTCGGTGTCGGATGCTAGCGGTAAGCAAAGCTGCGTTCTCAATAGATTTGTTTGCGGTAGTAACCGGTTGATCCGGAGGTTCATTCGTTTGGATTTCATGTTTGGACAAGCAGATGAAGCTACGGCGAGAGAGGAAGCCCGAAGAAGTGTCAGTAGTGGAAGCGTTGCTTACGCGAAGGCGGACGTGGTGGTGAAGCTGGGCGGTTGGGACCCGGAGTACACGCGAGCTGTTGCGCAGGGCTGCCTCGTTGCTCTCAAGCAGCTGACCTTGGCAGACAAGAAGCTGGCAGGTACGTTGCTTACCAGATAGCTGTTGTATACGCCAGCTAGTTCTTTGTTTCATCTTGGAACATTCCGGTTACCCCCTGGCTGCGAAAGATTTGCTGCTAATTAGCTGGATGAAGGTATCAACAATTATCAAGTTCAAATAAAAAGTACTGATGGGATGCTGGTTTGTGTCTGAACCAACAGGGAAGAAGAGCCTCTACATCAGGCTAGGTTGCAGAGGTGATTGGCCCAACATCGAGCCTCCAGGCTGGGACCCTGAATCCGACGCCCCACCAACCAACGTCTGAATCATCGTCTCCTCCACAATTGTATTCTAGGGATGATAAGATGATAACATTACACTAGGATTCTACTCATCATTTCAATTCTTGTCAAAATGCATGCTGGGGACTCCGTTTTGGCCTTTTTGGATGTAACAAAGGGAGAGGTAGGTGTAAGTTTGCAACCTGTTTGATGCGCACGACGAACTCAGCTAACGCCACTACGGCTACACAGCGCGCGCGCGCACAAAAAACAGGCAGCGCTTGAGCCGCGCCCGCTACAAATGAAAGGGCAAGCGAGTCATTTTCTTGTTTCACAACCCAAACAAAGATAGTATTACTGCATAAAACTGACATTAATTAATACCCAACTCGATGGTGAAACAAGAGTAAACGGAAAGGTAAACATGGAGGGGTTTTTCTCTCAGAAACCATTCGATCCGTTCACAAGCACGGGATGTCTAGATATGAATATGCATTGTTTCCTTGTTGCGATGAAAGACAGGATACAATTCTTCACCAAAATAAACTCCTATGACAGACTGAAAGAACAAACAGCACCCATACACAGACTGACGCAAGAGGCTTTCATCGCTGCTGCCTTTTTTATGTAAGTCGGCCGGTTGCTCCATTCTCACTTCCTTGCCCACCAAACCACTTCACGGTTTCGCCACCATCTTGGCCACCGATGTGTTGGCCTCGTGCCTCCCCACTGGTGGTAACTGCTGCCAAATACACACGCAAAAAAAGATTTTTCCTCAGAAAACAGTGCGAAAATAATCAGATCATCAAACCACTGCTGTTCTGATGCTCTTCAAATGAAGCTTGTGCACGGCAAAAGATCCGCCTTGAGCGCGTGGCGGTCCATCCAGAACCCCCAGGCCTCAGCCGACAGACCTTACGGCTAACAGGTTTTCAGGCTTTCAGCATGAATCTAAGAGAACAACAATCCACAAAGTCTGAAGTGGAAGTGGGCACACCTTATCTTGGAGCCGCATTATTGTCGATATTAGCACTCTATCACCAACAACATGCCTCAGCTTCTTTACTAGTTCAGCTCGGCTTATTCTCTTGCTCTGGTAAATACACACATGATGCAAATATAAGTCACTCATAATAGTGCAGAAAAGGAAGGCAACTTCAATCCAGAAAATTCAGACCTTGAATTCTTCATAACAACCAATAACCATGTCCATATTCTCAGGAGACACTTTGGTAGAAATTGCTGCAAACAACATGGAGAAGGGCATCCAAGGTGAGCTTGGAGCCTTCTCCATCGAATCTCCTAGCATGGGGGCTGCGCATCCACCTCCCAATGCTGGAGGTGCCTCAAGGTTCATCTCCTGTTTTCGTGCATTAAATTGTTAACTGGTGCTTCAACTAACTCAAACAAAACTAACATAGCATGGTTTCACAAGGAAACTTATCATATTTGGAGAATTCTATCATAGATAATGAATATAGTCAGCTCCAAGTTATAATCTCAATAATGCAATCACAAGTCAATTATTGAGTCAAGTCACAATCTGAATAGCATGCTCTTGCTGCTCCAACAGTGGAACTTGTCTGTATGACAACAAAAGTTGACTCTAGTGTGACAGTACTGTCTTGCTAATACCCCATGTAAAGCATCTTACCTCTGACATACAGTCGGGTGAACTAGAATTTAAGACCAGTGACACATCCGATGAATTCTGACAATCTTGTTGTGTGACAAGGGAATCTGGTACAGAAAATGCTAGGTAGTAAGTAAATTTGGGTTGCCACAGATGTTTACTAAATGAGCTAAACAAATAAAGAACACAGTAGTTGCGATTAGTTACCTTTGGTTTTAGAAGGCAATTTGATGGTGACTACAAACTCAGAATAGATGTGCCTATTCAGATTCATATCCCACACAATGTAATGTTGTGGGTTTTTAAGGTCATCTACTCCACTATCAAAATAGTCACTACTAGGTCGATGCTGCTTAGATCCAGGGTGAACTATTTCTACGTTCCCCATTATAACACGGCACAACATCATATGGACAATGCCATTTTCATCAACATCAGAGTATTTCACACTGCATAAAGTAATACAAATATTGAATTTTGCAATGGTTAGGTGAAGGAAAAGGAACTTTGGTGAGGAAAGAGAGTAAGAAAATAAAGCAGTAATTAATTGCCGTGTGAACACATATTAGTAAAAGAAATCAATTCAGGAATGTGTGAACAGAACTATAAATTCAGGAATGTGTGAACAGCTGAGGGGCATAGACGTAGAGATAACAGAACACGTGAACTTCCAAGAAAAATATATGAGATAACAGAACACGTGAACAGCTAAGAAAAATAGATGAGGTAACAGAGTTAGGTGCCATCAATTATTTGGAAAAAGAAATGAGAATAACATGTGTAGCTTATAGAACAATTTATCAAGAATATACCAGGTATCAGAACGATTTGCTGGTGCAAGGATGGTGCCCTCTCCATAGGCTGGGCACTTGATGGGCTTATGAACTTGCAGAACACCATTCAGCATCATTTCATGCACAGTGCTTTTGGAGCAAGCAAGCCATGCATAACGGACATTTGCATTTCCACGATGACACTCGGTAACCTGTACTTGCTTTTGGTGAAAATGGTAACGGACTTGTGCGCAATCATCCAATAATGGAGTTCTGTAGATTCCAATGATGTCCTTGGATCCAATAACAGAACCCATCCCCTGCAGCAACAATTTCTCCACGGCTTCAACAGTTTGCTGAGCACGTGATACCTCACCCAGATTAGTTTGGTGCGGCAGCAGATTACAGGCTGTAGGCAACAAAGTGCATGGCTCATTTTCTCCAATCGCTTCTCTCATATCACCATATTTTTTTCCTATGGAACTCTTTTCAGCCCTAGCTCTCTTAAGGCTGGAAATATCTTCAGTGCTTGAATCAAAGTTTGAGCTTTCTGCAGAACTTTCTGATGCTCCGAGCTGACCATTCATTTCTTGTGTCCCATTTGGGTCAACACTAATGTACTCATGATTTCCGTTGCCAAAATCTTTCTTCATGAATAATTTCTCATCTTGCAGAAAAGTTTCTGGGAAGTAGCCCTTTCCATTTTCATCGATCCAAGCTATCGGCCTCTGAAGACCTGTCTTCGAGTCTATGAATGTCATATGCACAAAATCCAGCAAAAACAGCTGGTTCTGATATCCTGTTTCTGTGATTGTCTTTTTTGCCCTGAAGTCAGCTTGGGCCAACTTGACAATCTTTTCTGGAAAGACTTTCCAGTCAGCTCCTTGGCGAAGTAGAATACGCTTAGGTGGTGCGCTAGTCATGAAGTTCTTATAGCTCTGCAAAACCTGCTTGTTGAAGTGGCATACGATCTTTGCCTTGCGGTCTTGATCAACATGAAACCTAACAGCAGAATCATTGGCAGGACGCTGACGCAATCCAGAGGTGCGGCAGGCATCAGCATCATATGCGACGGGGCTGTCCCGCTTTCTCTTGAGACTATTTGGGTTCCTTCCGCATTTACCCAATGCCTTTTCGTTCACCGCAGCCATTATTTCTAGCAGAAATGAACACGGACCAGAGACTAATTCTTCCAACCAAGCTAAACCCGAACAAGTCTACTATTTACACTAATCTAATAGAAAAGCTTCTGGAGATCAACCTCATTATGGACAGCGCTAAAACCAAAAAGAGTCGGGTCAATAACGAGAAAAGGCAGAATGATCCTGAAAAGGAAAACGGACGGATATCAGTAAGAGATATTGTTGCTGCCTTTCATACAACAGAAAAATATAGGGTTACAGAAAAGGAAGAACTACGAGATGAATTTTGCAGTGAGGCTGGGAGGAAATGACTCTTAACGTGTTTCACTGGCTGTTACGTTAAGTACGATAATTGTTTTATCGTTTTCCATGCAAAATAAGTCAAGAATAACGGAACGGCATGCTGCATGCATATAGACAGATAGAGAGGCGGCAACTTCTCAGAGTACCAACCATGAACACAGGACGTTAGGTTGCAATAAGATACATGATACTACTACTAATCTACAATAACATGGTTCATCAACTAATCCATTGAATAATGAATTAACTAAAGCACTGGAAATTCTCTTTCATGCCCATATTAGTAGTTAGCAATTGATTAAACTGAACAGCTTGCCAGAAAATTTGTATCACAGACCATATCCATAGCATAGCAGATGATGGAGGCATAAGGTGCATGGGGTAAAATTCAGCAGAATTCTCACAAAATCCACTCATGGGAAGTCAGCCACACGCATGGACAGACAAGGATTTCAGATAACCCAACAAGTAATTAACCAGAATCGCGGTCACAGGACCAAAAGAAATTTGTAATTTTGACGAGTCAACATATAGAATCAACTTGGGAATCTTAAATCTGCTTTACCCCCAACAATTCACACCTTGATCGTACATATAATTCAATCAAACGTAACAGGACTTTTACAGAAACAACAACAAAATTAAAGTTTTGCCAGATCGAACATACACACATACATACACGGGGATCCTCTTCCCCGAGCAATCAGACAGTCAGACAAGCAGATCCGCCGATCGACGAGGCTTACCTAGGGTTAGTAGTGGCGGCGTTAGCAGGAAAGACAGCGGACGAAGAATTATTTGATAGCTTCATCTCTCCCGATCCGATCCCTTTTGCACCCCCTAGGACTCCCCTACCGACCCCACTTTATCCCCGGCGATGGCCGGAGGTGGGGGTGCTCGCTGCTGCCGGCGCTTCTGCTGCTGGTGGTGGTCCTCCCGCGGTCCCGCCGGCGAGATTACACTGGTCAGAGGTCAGAGCAGCGCGAATCGGCGGCGGCGGCGGCGGCGGCGGGGGTAGGCGAAGGCGAGAGGAAGGCAGGGAAAGCTGTGCGGCGGTGGAATTATTGGGGGGGTTGGGGGCGGGCGGAGACGAGACGAGCGAGATGAGGGCGAGGTCCACGCACGCCTTTGCCGTGTCCCCCCACTCGGTGTTATTATTATTCGGCTCCACCCACCGCCCCGCGGCCCCCGCGCGCTCGCCGACGGGTGGCCCCCGGACCCACCGGGGCGCGGGTACGCCCGGCCGCTAACTTGGATGCCAAGTTGCCCGCCTCTTTCCTTGCGCCGTAAGCAAAATGGCGACGCCGTGAGCCGTGATGCCGACGTCCGCCAGCGCATCGGACGGTTCACACCAGCGGGTCAACGTTCTCCGCCCCATAGCAGCCGCATCGCGACCGTCCAAAGGCTACGGATTTCTTTTATATATTTTTTTAATTCTGGTTTGCGTGCGTTACTGGGGCAGAGGCGACGTGGTGATGACGGATTCTGCAAATGTTTGCCACAGTTCAGATTTGCCTTCGCATCCGATCTGGTGGCTTTTAAAAATTTTAGGCCTGATTTGTTCGTCATGTTTACCTGCTATAATTGTTTGTAGCGAAATTGCACATCATGTTTCACGAATCTTTGGAAAAAATTTAGCTCATGTCATCGGGGATTTGTTGGGTGACTGCTCCAAACGTGAAGTGAAGTTCCTATCTGAACTGTGCCTATGTTTCTAGGTGATTTCATACTCGAAAGTCCAAGCTAAACAGTTTTGAAACAAATTAAACCAATTCAATCAACGTCATGGTGCAATTTCATCCTAAAGCGAAGTCTAACTTTTTTAGTGCTTCTCATCTCCTAGCGGGTAGTACAATTACTTATGCGCGGTGACTTCTGAGCAGACATGTTGGTCATTCAATTGACTGCATTTGAGGTGACACCTTATATAGGCAGCTAGTCATAGTTTACCTAACGATAGTTGATTTTGGGAATTGCAAGTCTTTTAAGTCTTGTAAATAAAATAGAGAACAACGCTAATAGGTCCTCCCTTGTATAATCGCAAAAGTTTCGCACCTACCGCGGTGTTACAGGACATCCTTGTTTGGAGCATTTTACAAAGTCTCGCCATGAACAATTAACACTTGCGAGTCAAGCCAAATCCTCATCAATGGCAAATGCAGAGCTCGAGTGGAGGGGCTTTCTTCTTCAACTCCAACTTATCTACCTCACAAGTCCACCACCATTGCAGTCTACCATGTTTTAAAAGCATGGTACATACAAACATGTATGGGAGAAAGGACGATATATTTTTGAGATTTATGAAGTTATTACAATAAGCGCCTCTCTACCGATAGGCATGTTTGGTCAATGTTCAAAAAAGCCAAATTAATAAGGCACACATGAGTGAAAAAAGGCATCTAGCATAATGCTTAGAGCACCTGAGTAGCATCTAGCAGGTTCATGTTCAACTCCCCGTGGGGCGAATTAAGTAGGTCAAAAAAATAAGGCACACATGATGCAAAACCGATGTTTGATTTATGATATTTCCATTTAGCAGCTTATAAATATATGGTTTGTTGAAGTTCCACATAACTGTCTTAGTGAGGTTACGTACGAGAAAAGCTGGGATTTGGTCCAGATGGTATTAAGAATAAAACTTTCTGTGAATGGTTACAGTGATGATTGGCAGTTGACACTGCGCAGCCCTTTGTTCACCTATGCTCCTAACATGTTTGTCCACTTGGTCATAGTGGAATTTTTCTTTTCTTTTTTCGTTTTACTAGAGAATGCAAATATATATCGGTCCAACTAGTGGAATCACTGTATGTGCCATACTGTCCATATATGTTTGATATCGAGATCACTCACTTCTTTATCTGTCCTGAAGAAAGATTAAATAGCAGTATAGCATGATGATGAATTGGTTGTATATGAAAGGAAAAGAGAAAGATAAATCAAATTTCTTTTCATGGAATTTCAGGAAATAAAAAAAGAAGCTACGGACCACACCACGCTTAAATAGCAAAAACATCAAACATATATACCAACATAATATAGAAACTATAATAAAAACATGATAAATAACAACAATATAATATGAAAACTAGAACAAAAATATGAAATGAGACATGACACACATTTATATCCCAAAATTACCACTTAAATTGTCTTCTAACATATTGTTTTAAAAGTTGCGCCTATATAAAGAAACAAAGGAAGTAATTGACATTTATACCAACCCACTAGTCTTATATTACTAACACTATATAGGTTTCAAAATGTAAAATCATTTTGTTATTTTATCTAAATTAAACTTCTTTAATTCTGGCAACATTGCAGGAAAATATATATTGATATTTACAATAGAAAAAGGTTCATTTTACCTACCTTAGCAACATTGTTTTACCGATTGAACAAATGGGCTCAATTTTACCTCCATACTATTTCAATTGATCCAATCTATCAGAGAATGAGATTTGTATTTTTCTTTTTATCTATTTATGAGTTGAGTTTTAAGTTCAAATTTATGGATGAAAACATGATTCTTATATTAAAAAAATATATTAAGAATTTTTCATGATTATTTTTATAGATTAGGAAAATTTAATACAAAGTTG
This sequence comes from Setaria italica, assembly GCF_000263155.2. Classification (NCBI taxonomy): domain Eukaryota; kingdom Viridiplantae; phylum Streptophyta; class Magnoliopsida; order Poales; family Poaceae; genus Setaria; species Setaria italica. The sequence continues at coordinate 35,489,448 of NC_028458.1, read as the reverse complement.
ATCCTAGAGTGACAAAACTGCATGAATTATAATTATAATTATAATTATAATTATTATATTTCCTAATGTACGACATTATGTTATGTGTGACCCTACAAATTTTACAAATAAAACTTCTTATTATTTAAAATGGAGGAAATATATTCGAAGGTGATAACTTCTCATCAAACCAAATATGTTTTTCATATTTCGAGCTAGGAGACGTATTAGTGGAAGGGATAGGCCATAGACAACGACGTGTGTGCAAAGACTAGGAAAGAGAAGGTGCGGTGCCATCCAATTGGGTCGCCCAGCAAATCCTACCCACACACAATGCCCTATAAATATCATCACCTTTTCGTTGTTTTTCTTTTTATAAATTATCTGTTTCTGTTGAGACAAAACAAAACAAAAAAAAATCGAAGAAAAACCGCAGGCAAGGGGTGAGCGGGCCGAGGCTTCATCTCGTGTCGCTATGCCTTCTTCGCCCTCTCCGTCCTCGCTCGCTCCGCTTCCTCCGCGGCTGGACTCGTGCTCAAAATCGCAAATCCCAAGGCCCGCCACTCCCCACTAGGCCACCACTAGGGTTTTCGGATTAGGTTTCTAGAACATTCCGCCGCCGCCTCATGCACGCGCCGCCGCTAGTCGCGCTCGCCGGGGGCGCCTGCCCCCCCGCCGCCGCCTCCTCGTCGACGCCGCCCTGGCTGGCCTCGCCCCGGGCCGCCATCCTCCTCGCCGCGCCGGCGAGGCTCCTGCGGTCCCGCCGCGGGGCGCTCCGGCTGGAAGCCAAGGCAGCGTGGAGGGCGGCCGGAGGCGGGCGGGGCCCGCGGGTCCCGGCCAAGGGCGCCGTGCTCGCCTCCTACACGGGCGCCGAGGAGGTGGTGGGACCGTCGCCGCTGGTCGACGAGGAAGGTCTGGATTGCTGCTGATGCTGCTTCCCAACGTAGCTGCTAGTTTTACTAGAGTATAAATCCATCAGCAGTCATATTGGATAGTGACGTGAATGGAATTATTAGTGTAAACCAATAAAAAACATGGAGGCAACATACGCGCCTCCCATCTTTTCGTAATAGTGTATGCCAAATTGCTTGCGTAGGCGCATTGATTTAGGAAGAATGAATGTAGGAGTTCCTTATGCTGCATTAATATGGAATCGTCACTTACGCAGAGAAACTGACGAGTTCTGTTTCCCATGCTTGCTGCGTGTAGAGCTCAGTTTGCACATCAGAAAGGAAGTGGAGGAGGGAAATCTGCCTGCAGATGTTGCTAGCGCCCTGGAGGAGCTGTATTACAATTACAAGAATGCTGTAAAAACTGCCGAGCTTGATCTTTGAAGTATTTTTAATGTGCTATTATCAGATGGCTGTGGTCTCATGTCTTGCGAATGCTTTTGTTTTATCAGGTCCTGCAGAATGGAGATCCTAATGCACATGATATCATGCTTTCAAATATGACGGCTTTGTTTGATCGTGTTCTGCTGGATGTACAGGTTCAGCCTTATATCCTGATTCCCTTCACAATCTGCTCTGACAATTTTGTTTATGTTCCCAGATGGCCTCTCATATCTAGTTTCATCCTTTTGCAGAATCCATTTACCTTTCCACCTTATCACAAAGCTATCCGAGAACCGTTCGACTATTACATGTTTGGTCAGAATTACATCAGACCACTGGTAGATTTTAGGTAATACTAAATCTAACCTGATAACATCTGTACCTTTTATGAAGGTTTCGTTTTGAATGGAGTGGATGGCATGCCATATCTGCGGTGTTCGCTATTTTTATTTTCGTTTGGTGTGAATTAATTATCTAGAGCACAGAATTTTGATGCTCCTTTGTTTACATGACGTGCAAAACTATGTAGTTTGTAGCACAACTGTAGATTGGTAATTTCCAAATAAAACAAAATGCTCTATGCTGATATTTCCAGCATGTTGTTGACTGGAGGGTTACGTTTTGTCGAGTCTAATATAGGTTGTGACAAATATCTTGTAACCTATGGTATGTGAATTTCCATCTCCAGAAGTCATGCCCCATTTGTCGCCATTCTCTCTCTGCAAGCACTTGTTTGTTTGTTTATTTATTTAACTATTCCTTCAGTGAGAGAGAAATCTTTTATCAGCGTAGATGGGACTATTTGCAGACATATTTTTAGTTTACTTCATTACCAAGTCATGTAAGGAGACTTACTCCATTCATGCGAATTCTAAATGACCTGTTATATAGTTCCCTTACCTTTTGTTAACCTCCTTTCATATGCTCAGGAACTCCTATGTTGGCAACATTTCCATTTTTCATGACATGGAAGAGAAGCTCCGCCAGGTCGATTCATCTAATTGTCACTATGGTTCACGTTTCCTTCAGTAACTAGTCTCTAGTTCATTTCGCTCTAGATCTTAAAATGGTATGGTGAATTCAAACCATCAAGGTCTTTTCGGAAGAAGAGGATAATGTAAACTGTCATTGTTTATGGAAGCCCAACTACAGCATATGAAAATTGTTAACAAAGATAAAATGGATATCAATCTCTAAGGACTGAACTGGAACTGATACTTTTGTTTCTTCTGTTTGAGTGTTATTTAGAGATATCTGTTGAAATACAGTGATGCAAATTCCAAATACTGCTTTCCTATTATGACATCATGACCCAATTATCAAGTTTGAGAGAAGAAAGTATGATGGCAGCATATACATCATACTTTGGAAACCATTTTTACTTATGCATCTAGTTAGTTCTGTTACAATTTGAAGCACAAGGCATGAGGTCGTTGTACTTTTACTGACATACTCGTTCTTGCAATCCATGGCTCCAAAAATTCTTATCTTATATGTAAAATATTACTGAAGTGCATCATTGCAGGGCCACAATGTTGTTTTGATGTCTAACCATCAGACAGAAGCAGATCCAGCAATTATTGCCTTGCTGCTTGAAAAAACCAATCCATGGATTAGTGAAAACATAGTAAGGCCGTTCTTTGAATATAAACTGTTGAGTTACTAGTGAACTATATGACCCAATCAAATCAATTTAAATTTCCCACCTGCTGTAGGTTTATGTTGCTGGGGATAGGGTTGTCACTGATCCGCTTTGCAAGCCATTTAGCATGGGAAGGTCTTTTTCTTCACCCCGAGACTTCGTGATATGCGATAATGTTGTTTCTGCTTTCTTTCACCTCCCCATCAATTTGTCACTTATGCATTTTCTCCTATTAGAAACCTCATCTGCGTATACTCGAAAAAACATATGGATGATTACCCTGAGCTAATTGAGATGAAGAGGAGATCAAATACTCGAAGCCTCAAGGAAATGGCCTTGCTTTTACGGTATCTTCCCTTACAATAACATGTTAGTTTTTAATCCTTTTCCATATGAATATTAAGTCTCTTTGACTCAGATGTTTAGCCTTGATAACTTGTACCTGAAGCTGGTGCTTGGTGACACAAATTTGTCAAGTAAAAGCGCAAAGAACTATACATCTGTACACAAATTTACGAATGATATTTCTGTGACCAATCAAACCTATCACCCTGTGCTTCTTCAGTGGGGTTGCTCAAATGATTATATATTTAATACTAAGACTGGATTTTTTAAAGTTTTGTACACCATTAGTCATTTGCTAAGTTGGTTCTTGTTTCTCCTGTGAAGCCAAATATATGCTCAGTCTGAATCATTGTGTATGGTACCGTCTTTGCTGTTTTCTTGGGCTTGAACTCATGTATCTTCTTACAACATTACGCAGTGGTGGTTCACAGTTAATTTGGATTGCACCAAGTGGTGGTAGGGACCGGCCAGACCATTCAACGGGAGAATGGTACCCGGTATATTCTCTTGCCTGCTAGTCTTGTTCTTCCATTTTGACTGGCTCATCATGTTTTCTGACTTTGCTATACATTATTGTACGTCTTCTCTTTCAATGCAATTGAATTGTTAGCAAGCATAGGAAATGAGATGGTACAGTGGCAGTTGTGCACATGGCTGACAAGTATTTTCTTTTTACCTAAGACAACGCTTGAAAAGTACACAGCCTTTGTGCTTGCATTCCCTTAAGTTTACTTTGACTGCTACTTGCAAAAAACAAGGGCAGGCGCCATTCGATTCATCCTCAGTGGACAATATGAGGAGGCTTCTGGAGCATGCTGGTGTTCCTGGGCACATATATCCACTATCATTGCTGTGCTATGAGATTATGCCTCCACCACAACAGGTACCATTACTTCATTAGTACTCATCATACTAGTTTAGATATCTATTTCTGTGTGGTGCCTGTTTTAACTTTTCTTTTCTCTTCAAATTGAATAGGTCGAGAAAGAGATTGGTGAGCAAAGGGTGATATCCTTCCATGGAGTAGGCTTATCAGTAACTGAAGAAATAAAGTATGGGGATATTACTGCTCATACCAAGAATGCTGATGAGGTTTGTTTTCAATGATATTTATATACACTATCATGCTTCTTGGCAGCGCTGATGCTCATACTCCTGTGACTAATTCTGTGTGGTAATTGGCTATTTGTTGGCAGAAGCCAAGTGCCTGTAAATAGCTGCCTTGCTTGTGAATTTGTGCTAGTTATAAGCTGATCTGTGTGGTAATTGGCTATTTGTTGGCAGAAGCCAAGTGCCTGTAAATAGCTGGCTTGCTTGTGAATTTGTGCTAGCTATAAGCTGATTTGCTCAATATTTCCATACCTTTTACTTGAGGTTGGGTGGTGGAGCTTCATTTCAGGCAGTCAGATCAACAATAGATTTTCAGTGTTAGATGCAGATAAGCTTCCACGATTCTGATTGCCCTCTTACCAAGAAGTTCTGGTAGAATCTTGACTAGGCGACAAGTTTTGTCAAATGTACTTGATTTAAAGTGGTGAAAATGGATGGATATTTATGCTGTTAGCAAAGTTGAAATGAGTAGATGAAAATGGCTGGATATTTATGCTGCTAGCAAAGTTGAAATGAGTAGATGGGCCTGGCAATGCATCTCTCATGGTCATAGATACATTTTCGTGCATGACCTCTTAGGATGAATCAACACTGATCCGTGTCTCTTTTCTCCATGCTATAAGAAAATGTACCATTCTCATTTTATTTATAGACGGAACTCATGCTCCCCTTGCATCATTGGGCAATTTTATTATTTTTCCTGCGTGTTTTTATCTTGATTTTATACGGTATTCACATACCCTACTGATTGTACTTGGAACTGGTGGTTGAATTGCCCTGTAGTAATGTTAAGTTTCCCATTGCTGTTAATCTTTTAATCCCTCGTTCTTTGAGGCAAAAGGTTTCTTATTTGTTGAGAAGTGTACATGATACTAATATAATGGTTATAATTTTTCCATAGTACTATAAGCTTGTTGCTCACTGAGCTACTTCATTTGTTTACTGTTGTTATTTCTCCTTGGAAATTTGTTAGTGAATATATCTCCTCATTTCTTCTCTCTTTTGTGCAGGGAAGGGAGCTATTTGCAAATACTTTGTACAACTCAGTTGTTAATCAGTACAACATTCTCAAGTCTGCTATCTTTAGAGATCATGTAGGAGCTGCATCAAACACTGCCATCTCACTGTCACAACCATGGAGATGAATGTTAGCTTTCTTTTGTCCAATGCTGACTTGAACTGTTTTTTGTTGTACTATTTGCATCCCAAATACTACTAGTATAGTAGGGTGCTTTAAGTATTATTTGAAATTGATTTATTCCCCCCAAAAATCCCTTCTTTTAGTTTTTGCCCTGTGATTGTTTTTAATTTACCTATACTGGACCATTTCAACTTTCATTTATTGGTCAGTTGTTATTCTATAATGAACCATGTTGTTTGGTCAAAAACCATGCTGCCCACCTGACAGTTGCATTATGCATGCGATTCCAGCTTGGCTAGTGTATGTAGGTTTCATGGAAGTTTGTTTATGCTAATTGATCCATTTATACATTAAGCAGTTTGACCATTGAAATTGAGAATCAGTGCACGGTGGTTTTTTGTTTATCTTTGTTATGTTTGGCTCTGTAACATGTGCACCGTTTACAAGATAAATGTCTGTTGACTAACTCATCAGATGGGTGTCCTAACAAAACCAGTTTTGCTACTGTTTGCAGGTCCAGATTCATTAGTGAAGTAACCTTACTTTTCAGAAGATCAGATGGACGGCCATTGTGCAATTTTGCTGGAAGAAATTGTTGAACTTTAAACTTTGATATCACTGCACTTTATTAATCATGGAGGAGCCCGCTACTGTCCTGCAGAAACTGTAAGCTCTATAAGTTATGCCCCCGCTGTGAATGCCCCTTTGGCCCTTCGCGATACTAGATTATATCCTTGTGTGCTGTGTTTTTGCCTTTTTGGTCGTGACAAGAAGTCTGCTTCTGTTGCATGTCAAGGGTGATCGGTGGTTCTGCATATATGGACTCCAGCAGCTGTGGCACGCTGGTCAGTCGGTCTAGCGCAAGAATGTCGCCTCAGGTTGCACAATAATGTGCTGGTTGTACATCAGGGTGCATGCGTCGAACCTGCTTGTCGACGAGCATGTGGATTTGTGCGGCTGATGTCTTAATTTTGTTATATTCTGTTTCGTGTATATAGATTTTGATTTTTTTTTTTGGCTCCACATTTGGAGATAAAAGCAGGTTCTAATTTTCTGCTCTTGCGCCTGAAATCCTTGTATGTAACCTGTCTCTTTCGTACTCAATGGAGTCAGGATAAAGAGGAAACATATCCCATATGACGATTACGTGCTCTACGTGACGCTATTAGCTGCGCAGCCACTGATTTCTTTTCGCAGTTTGGAGACGCACCTGGCATTGCGGCGAAGGTGGCGTTTGCGTGGGAATGCAATGCCAGCGCTAGTGGAGCTGAGATAGAGCAGGCGCAAGGTCAAACAAGGAACAATTGCGCGTCGCTGTCAAGAGCACGCGGTCGAGTGCCTCTTGAGTCTTGAGGCCCTATTAGTTTCTTCCAAAATACCAACTTTGGCATTATGAAAAAGAAGGTTCCCCATCACATCAAACTTGCGATACATGTATGGAGTACTGAATGTAGACGAAATTAAAAGCTAATTGCACAGTTTTGTTGTACTTTGCGAGACGAATCTTTTGAGCCTAATTAGTCAATATTTGGACAATAATTCATAAATACAAACAAAATGTTACAGTTACACTACAGTAATTTTGGTTGTCCAAAGTTGGGCACCTAAACAGGCCTTGAGTCTTGACCAAGGGAGGTAGTATATAGTACAGCAGAATTGTAGAAACAGCAAAGGGTTGGCTTGATTGACTCTGTCCAAATCTCCGGATCAAACCAGGCTTTCCCGTCCTTGTGCTTCTCAGCACCTTCTCAATGACCATTCCAAGTGTTGTAGCTTTATTCTACATGAGCAGCGGCGGTCCATCAAAGGAGAAGACCTGTAACCATCATGATCCATCAGCTCCTCAGGACTCCCGTGGCGTCGTTTCTTGACGATACCAACCATCCGTTGTCTTCCTTTTCTTGAGATCAAGTTGCTACCTAATGTCAAATAGAGAAGTTCGAATTTTTGTAGATTAAAAGGGAAATTGATCATTTTACCTCTATCAAATAGAGAAATTTCTCAATAATAACGTGAGAGTATCTTCGAGGGTTAAAGCAGAAAGGGGGCCATTCTACCAACAGCAAATAGATTTTTGTTCCAATAATAACAGGAGAGAGTATCTTTTCATCTGCAATTATATAATGTAACGTAATATACTATCTCCGTCCCAAATTACTATTCGTTTGGACTATTCTAAATACATCTATTTTTGTTATGTATCTGGACATAATTATATATTTAGGTGCATATCAAAATGTGTGTATCTAGAAAAGCAAAATGAATAGTAATTTGGGATGGAGGGAGTATAAAGGATGGCTATTGTAATTCCATGTATATCCATGTGTAAGAGCAACTCCAAGAGTATCCTAAAAAATTCTTCCCCAAAACTATGTATTGGGGGTTCTCCTAAAAAAAATTTCCCCCAAAAATATATTAGTCCACAGCAGATCGCTAATAAATAGCCTCCAATATTTCAAACACAGGCCACGTCATCATATTGGGCCCATCGGAAGGGACGCGCGGGCGTGCGGGAATCAGGATTGGGGGAGGAACGCCAACGCTAAAATATACGCGGTGGCAGGCTGTTTTTTAGCGTCGCTAAAAAATTGGGGAAGGTTTAGGTGGATTGTTGGAGTTCATTTTTTCTCTCTTTTTTCCTAAAAAAGGTATTGGGGGTAAGATTAGCAACCTCTTGGAGTTGCTCTAAGCATCGGATAGAGACCTGTAATAATTCATTTTGTCCCAAAAATATGCGTCGTTTGGACCCTAGACGACGCGTTGAGATTCGCGCACGGGGGAAGGATTCCTGAAAAGTAGAGAGACTTGGCACGAGCACGACGCGGAATGAATCCGTCATTCACTGCGGGGACAGGGTACAGGGTACGGAGGGAGAAGGGAAAGTAGAGGGAAAGGAAGGAACCGGGAGGGAGGGGGGCAGTTGCGCCGGTGCCGGAGGAGAAGAGGGGAATCCAGGGCGGCCGCCGTCAGGCGCTCAGGTGCGATCCACCCCTCCTCCCCTCATCTCCCCCCCGCTGCGATTAGAGAGGTGCTTTCTTTCCCAAGCCCGGCGCGGCAGCCGGAGAAAGATTAGACTTCTTTCCCCCCCTTCGCTACTGCTGCTGCGGTTGCTGTGATCTAAGGCTAGGCAAAGGGAGGGGATTATTCCCCAGCAATACTCCTGGATCCGATCGTAGCGTAGATTGATTACTGTGTTCCTAACTTCCCTGCTGCTGTATCCAATCAAGTTCTCTGGCCGTACAATTTTCTGCTACGAATATGAATACGATTAACCCAAGGGTATCCCCATCCTTAGGATTTCGTTTCTTTTTTTTCCCAAACATTATTACCTAGTACCTACTACCAACATCTCTGCAGTATCATGATCAGAATTTAGCATCACCCTGTGGTGCTAGTATCTGAAGTACAATGGAAAACAACTCTAGTTGTATTGTAGTATTATAGGCAATTCAGCATGCCGCGTTCTCTATGTGCTTGCTTATTACTGCTTGCCTGCTTAACTGTTTCCGTGTCCTAGGCTACTAGCATATTCTGCATATCTCCCATTGATGATGATGGCTTTTTTGTAGTCTGATTTTAATTTCCTAAATCACAATTTAATTACCTGCAGAATTAGGTTAATCTGAACTAGCAAAGCACGCTTACAAGATGAGTGACAATCTAATGGATAAAGTCAATGCCCTTGGTGAGCGACTCAAGATAAGTGGGGCAGAAGTCAGCCGGAAGATGTCAGTCGGTGTGAGCAACATGAGTTTCAAGATGAAGGAGTTCTTCCAGGGCCAGAACATGGCGGACAAGATTGTCGACGAAGCGACGTTGGAGACCATGGACGCGCCTGACTGGGCTACCAACCTTGAGATATGTGATATGGTCAACACCGAGAGGGCCAACAGCGTTGAAGTGATCCGTGCCATCAAGAGAAGGATTATGCTGAAGAATCCGCGGGTGAAGTATCTATCTCTCGTACTACTCGAGACCATTGCTAAAAACTGTGACAAGGCTTTCTCTGAGATTGCTGCTGAGCGGGTGCTTGATGAAATGGTAAAACTTATTGATGATCCACAGACTATAGTGAACAACAGAAACAAGGCTCTTATGCTCATTGAAGCATGGGGAGAATCTGGAGATGATCTCCGTTACCTTCCTGTGTTTGAGGAAACGTACAAGGTAAATACAAAGTAATTCTTTGCTGTTGAATCACCTTGCTGCAATTTAACCTGAAACAGTTATCTGCAACTGACCTGAAAAGAAGCAGATCAAACTATTTAGGTCATGAATGGCATTAGATAGGTTATTGATAGGGAATGGCTTCTTTCTGTTACGCAGATGAACAGTACTTTGAGCATTATCAACATTACTTTATTAATAGTTTTCAATGCGTTCATAACATAATGCCATGCCTTTATTAATCAGTAATCTGAACTTGTACTGTCAGGCCTGTAGGATTCTCTTACTATAACTCATCTATATATTATCTCTTGGCATTCTTTGCAGAGCTTAAGATCTAGGGGAATTCGCTTCCCTGGGCGTGACGACGAGAGCCTAGCACCAATATTTACTCCACCCCGTTCAGTGCCTGCAGCGGAACAATATTCTGAGGCAGCACAAGAAGGGTATCAAGAAATTCCAGATGAGAGTTTTGTTCCAGCTCGCACTGTTCCCGCTGTGCAAATAAATGAGGCCTTTGAGGTGGCTCGTAATAGTGTTGAGCTTCTTTCCACAGTGCTATCTTCTTCTCAAAAAGAGGTTTTACAGGTTAGTATGTTCTCTGTACCATTGATTAAATCCTTGGGCTTAGGTGTCTTGCTTAGTATTAGCGCGCATTCCTTCCAAAGTATTGTTGATGAATTTATCTAGGATTATACATGAAGAAATTCTCATCTTTTCTGATTACCGCAGGTCCATATCACTTCCTATTTGTTTATCTTATAGAGATCTAACTCAATGCAAAACTACTACTGCTCTGTCATCACTTGTGTGTTGGTACGCATGCAGGATGACCTGACAACCACTCTTGTTCAACAATGCCAACAATGTCAGCACACGATCCAGAGAATTGTGGAAACGGCTGGTGATAACGAGGCTCAGCTCTTCGAGGCATTGAGCATTCATGAGGAACTGCAGAAGGTCCTGGCCAAGTACGAAGAACTCAAGGAACCTGTTCATGTTGAGCCAGAGCCAGAGCCCGCAATGATTCCAGTTACCGTAGAGCCTGAGGAATCCCCCCGCGCTGTGAGTAAAGAAGATGCCCATGTAAAGAAATCAGGAGGTTCTGGAGATCGGTCCGGCGGGGATGACTTGCTCCAGGATCTCGATGACATGATATTTGGTAAGAAAGGTGGCACCTCGTCACAGCGGGACACAACTCCTAAAAAGGACCAGAAGGACGACTTCATCACCTTCTGACTGCTAGATATTATACTCCTGTAAACAGATATGCGGTTTTGCCTAATTTCCATCTGTCAGTTGTTGCAGATGTGTGACATGCGCGTCTTTATCAGTGCTTTTCTTTTGGGTTGGTTACTGGGGCATGAGGAGTTGCTCACTTGCTTGCTGTACATGAATGGATGTAGAGGTTGCATAATGTAATAGACTGCTAGATACTGGTTTATGAGTTTCCTTACTGGATTCAGAAGCTGTGCGTTAGACATGCGTATCGTTGATATGCTTGGTAGATGATTTGGATTTTGAAGCTGCATCCATGGCCTTGCTGCCATAGCTTAGATTTCTAGCTGGAGCTCTTGTGTAGCATGCACAACTAGGATGGCCAGCGCGCTATGCCGCGCCCGTATAACCATGTGTTGCTGTCATCGCGTAATCACTTGTTATTGCTAATCACAAATAAAATGCCCGACAACACTGAAATGGACAAAAGAAAAAAACAATATAGCTAGATGGTCATTACATATCAAGAAGCTAGATAGCAAGAGTATCATCAGTCAACAGGCATACAACATTGGAGTAGGTAGTTGGTACATTCCCAGAAGAAAAATGTAAAGGGTCTTAATGTTGCGGGTTGGGGATTTTGTATTGAAACCTTCATAATATTACAGCAGTTTTGAAAACAATGTTTAAGGTACATGTGCGTGCACATTGGAAAACAAAAATGCTAAGCAAGCAAGAGAGAGAGAGAGAACGGTTCATAGAAATTGTAATACCTTGTGTGTGCCTTTCTTTCTTTTTTTTTTTTGAAACAGCCGGCATTACTACCCGGCATGCATTGATAGAGAAGACTGAACTTTTCATATCGTAAATATTGTAGGAATAATGTGAGCTTAAATTGGAAATCCGCATTGAGGAAGAGAAGATTAAGTATTGTAGCATCATGGCACAATTTATCAACATATTCATGCACAATTAAAACTAACATATTAAAACAACCCATGTATCACCGATTCATGGGAAAGTTGTAAGCAAAATATCAGGCAACAATGAACAAACAGAGCACATTAACCTTTAGCGAACGACACCCGGTTGATTTGCTCCTTGTTTACAACCTCCTCCCAGGTTATCCATTCGCTTACAGTAGACGAAATACAACGTGTAGCTCCACGTATCTGCGAGTCATAAGCATTACTTTAGAACTAACCATCATTTCAAAGAAGAAGGATAAGGATACATAGTAGTGACAGAATTCACAGCAGAGTATTCAACATATGAACCATTTACAAAGGAAGCAGGAACGGAACGCAGAGATATAGCCATGTCTATACGGGTTTCAGTATCAAATAATGCCAGCACACATATTACAGCATAGTAAAAAAGTTAGATAGTTTGTTGCTGCTGATTTTGGGTCCGAGAAAAAAAGCTAAAGTGCAACCAATAAATTATTTGCAAAGCTGCGATGTTGATGCAACAGGCAAAAAAAGGTGCGAATATACACATTGCACACGTACAAAATGTAGACCTGATTGCAGTTCAGGACCTTAGGCTCCGCCAGTCGACCACGGCCCGACCAGGCAGTCATACCGTCTGCGCCGCTCGCAAGTCGCACCACCGGCGGACTGAGCGTGCCCGCGAGGTACATTGGCCGAGCGCTCGTCCATCGCTAGCATCGACGCTTTGCCTTGCCTTCTTCGTGGCCGGCTGAGGAGAACGGCCATGAATTTGAGCCTGATCGTCGGCATCGATTTCTTCTGCGCACAAGGACGACAACTCATGGCGAGACAAGACTACCGCACGCAGACCTGGCCAACGTGGCAATCAACCCGGCGAAGCGTAGGAACGGCTCGATCTACTGCCAGGATAACACAAAGTATATGTACGTGGGGACGTAAAAATGAGCTGAAACGCCGATTCACCGTGCGGCCTATGAAGTTAGTGATTATTATGTCTCAATTTGGATCCGGAAGGTGCAGCAAGACCCTTATCATCTGCATTTTCAGCTTACCAGTAGTAAATCAGCGCTTGCTCTACGGACTCTGCCAAGTTAACCTATCTCATATGGGTCAAACGGAGGTATTGCCAAATGCCAAATATGTTGCAGGGACACAAACGTGGGCTCCTAGAAGTTAGATAAATAATATATCTTTAAAGCCCGTATAATCCATGTACAACATTTTTTAACATGTATCAACATTTATTAGCATTCATCAATTTTTTTTTAAAAAAATCTAACTTAATTGTTATCAACATTTCTTAAAATTGACCAACAATTTTTTTTATATAAGCCAACATTTTTCTTTAACTTTTTTACATTCACCAATATTATTGCTCAACAATTTTTTAACCAAATATTGCTCAACAATTTTTTACATGCATCAAATTTTTTTTGCACTTACTAACATTTTTCTTGCGCTCACCAATATTTTTTTGCTCAACATTTTTTTTACATTCATCTTTTTTATAAAAAATGTTCCGATAGTTCATTTAAAATGTTGAGATATGTTGAACCGTTGTGAATCAGTTATTAGGTTACTGCTGAGAGTTATAGATGTTTAATTATCTGCTTCTGAAAGATGGATAGGATTTCCAGACACAAACCAGTGGCTTGCCAGTTATCCTTATGCTGACGACATTCAGCTCAAGCCAATCATCATCAATGAACAAGAACTCGAATTTTCCATCAGAGAGCAAGGAAGAGAAGGCCCAATGGACTGATAAGCGCTGACAAACTGAGCACGAAGAAGAAGGAAAATGGCCCAACCGGCCTAATTGAGCCTGGAGGAGGCTGAGAGAGACCTTTTTTTTTTTTGGTTGGGACTGTAACCTCTTCCCTTCCCTGCCCTCCCTTCCCACTCTTTGGTCCTTTCAGCTCGTTTAGTTGAAGGTAATTGGTCGGAGGGAAAGGAAGTTTAGATGGAAGAGATTAAAATTCTATTATTTGTTTAGTGGGCATGCGGGTTTTAATAGGGTGAGGAATTGAAGTTTAGAGGAACAACTCCCACCAATCACTTTCCAGGAGGGGTGAGAGTTTATTTTAAGTGGAAGATGAATACATCTACATCGTTTATTATGACTTATATAATTTCACATATCTAAACCCTCACACCAAACATAGGATATCTTCTCACTTAAACTTCCACTCTTAATTCCCTCCAAAAGACAAACAAGAGAATGTCACTAAAAATCATATTCCCAATTGAATTCCCTCCGCCAACTCCCGCTATTAGTTCCCGTGCCCGTTGCCACATGCACCCTTTGGATAGTTAGCGCCGCCGCCGCAAGCAGAGTAATCAGAGAAGATATCGCAATGAGCAAGAACTTGCCGCTGCAGCGGTTTGTTTATCTGGTTGTGGACGGCGAGAAGCCGTGCACACTGGACCTGCACCGCATCGACATGTCGCGCTTCTTCAACCCGAGATCGCTGCAGACCTCGGCGATCGTGGAAGGTCGGCTGCCCCGCCCCTCCATGACCTTCTACGCCCCCTCGTCAGAGCACTGCAGCGGCAGCATGCACTTCGTGCTCCTCGACCATGACAAGGTGCTCGCCTCGGACCAGACGGGCCGCACCACCATCTACCACGTCGGCCTGCGCGCCGTGAGCGCCGCGCCCGCCCTGAGCGGCGAGGCCAGGGACAGCCCCGTGTCCATCGCCGTCGGGGACAGCATCTACATCCTCGACGCCGCCCGCAAGGAGCACCACCTAGAGGCTCTCGTCTACGAGCGCGGGCGCGGCCGCGGCCGCTGGCGCGGGCGCCTCTACGACGACGACTGGTGCTGCCAATCCGTCCCGGCGCCGCCGTACCGGCCCGCCAACATCGGCGCCTGCGCCGTGGTCGGCGGCTCCCACCTGTGGGTGTCGGCGGGGGACGAGGGCACCTACTCGCTCGACACGGCACGCGGCGCCTGGGCGAAGAAGGGGGACAGGGCGTCGCTGAGTACGTCCCCGAGCACGGGCTCTGGTTCGGCCTCTCCGCCAAGAACGGCGGCGGCAACAGCAACCTCTTCTGCGCCTTCAACCTCGCCGGCGCCGCCCGGCGGCAGTCGCGACCGGCGCCGCGCAACGCGTGGGAGGACCTCTGGCCGCCCAGGGGGTGGCTCCCGGTCGCGTCCCACCTCGTGCACCTGGGCGCCGCCAGGTTCTGCATGGCCAGGCTGTTCTGCGAGAAACATACGGAGCGGTGCGGGTGCGGCGGCATGGATGGTTATCTGCCATGGAAGTCGTTCGCCGTCTTCACCGGCGTGGAGGTGGAGCCGTGCGGCAAGGCCGGCAAGGGGCTTCGGATGGTCAGGCACAGATCGGAATGTTACCGCCTCGGCGACGACAACCTCTAACTGTGGGTGCTCCGACAAAATGCGGAGTGAATGCAAAGTTTTCCAAATGGGCTAGGCCCACTGGGCGGCCCGAGGCCCGGCACGAAAAAACCCGGCACGAACACGGGCCCGGCACGAGGGGAATAGTGCTCGGGCCTGGGCCGCATTCCCGGCACGCTGGGCCAGCACGGCCCGGCACGATTTTTGGGCCGGCCCGATGTCGGCCCGACACCCCCGCGCCCCTCGCCTCCTGACCGTTGATCTCCCTCGTCCCGTCGCCTCCCGACCGTTGGATCGAGCCGTTGGGGAGGGGGTATATAAGCCCCGACGCGCCGGTCGCCCACTCGCCCCGCAAACCCTAGCTCATTTCCTTCCCCTCCGCCCGCCGCTCTCTCGCTCTGGTCTCTGGATCTGGATCTCGCTCTCCTCGTCCTCTCCGCTCTCGCTCTCCTCTGGCTCTCCGCCTCCTGCACGCCTCGCCGGCTCGCCGGTCGCCGCCTCTGGCTCTCCTCCTCTCCACCTCCGCTCTCTCGTCTCCTCCCTCACCGGCGACCGCTGGCCCCCCTCGCCTCCCGACCGTTGTGGTGTTGTCTGTTGGTGTTCTACTGATTCGTTCTTGTTTCATCTTCTTCCTCCCCCAACCCCCTCCTCCTCTCGCCTCCTCCCTCTCCGGCAACCGAAGGCCGGCGTCGGCCGCCTACCGGCGCCGCTAGCCCCCCTCGCCTCCCGACCGTTGTCTGTTGGTGTTCTTCTACTGATTCGTTGGTGTTCTTCTTCCCCCAATCCCCACCTCCTCTCGCTCCTCCCTGGCTCCGGTGTTCAGATCCGTTGTTAGTTCACCTAGCCGTGCGCTCTGGTGATCCGGATTCGTTGGTAAGCCGTTGCGTTGTTGTCTTCTTCCCCCACCTCTCGCTCTCGCCCACTCCTCTATCCACTGTCCTGTTGCCTCCTCTCGCTCCTCCCTAGCTCTGTGCTCCAGATCCGTTGTTCGTTGACCATCGCCGTGCGCTCTGGTGCTCCGGATTCGTTGGTAAGCCGTTGCGTTGTTGTCTGCTGGTGTTCTTCTACTAATTTGTTGGTGTTCCTCTCGACCTCTCCTGACTCGTTCTTGTTTTGTGTTCGAGGTTGATCCGTTGAGGGACCAGAGCGTTGGCGATGGACGGCGGCAACGATTTCCAGGAGCACACCATCAACGAGGAGCTTCGGATGATGGGCCAGCGAGGTGATGATGAGAGTGACATGGAGGCAGAACGGGACGAGCTCTTCGGTCGTAGCGCTGTCGATCCAATCGACATAGCTGCGACTGAAGCACCACCTGCTGGTCAAGAAGCACCTGATGCTGATCCAGACATGGTGAGCAGTGGCACCAAGAGGTCCCATTCCACCACCTCTGAGTGCTGGAAGGACTTTGAAAAGATCTTCCAGGACATCAATGGGAAGAAGGTAAGGGTCTCTGCCAAGTGTAATCATTGTGGCATTATATATGCTGCAAGATCTTCCATTGGCACTGGCCATCTCAAAAGGCATGTTGAGAAATGCCCAAACAGGAGGGCTAAGGTTCGTAATTCCCAGTCTCTGATCCATTTCAACCCTGACGGTTCTGTCCGTCAATGGGATTACTCTGCTGAGGTAGCTCGTACTCAATTATGTCATTTGATTGCTAGACTAGATCTTCCTCTGTGTTTCGGTGCATCTCCTGCTTTTGAAGAGTATATTAAACTTGCTCATAATCCTAGGTTTTCTGCTGTTTCTACGCAATCAACCACTAGAGATATGTGCAAGTACTTTACTGATTGCCGTGCTAAGCTTATTGAATCATTTGTTGCCGTTTCATCTGTGTCTATCACTTCTGATATCTGGTCTGGTAATACTAAGGAAGATTACCTTATTGTGGTTGCTCATTATGTTAATGCTGATTGGCAATTAGAGAAGAGGTTAATTGGTTTAAGGCTTATTGATGAATCTCACTCTGGCCAGAACATTTCTGACCGTGTGACTAGTGTGCTAGAGGAGTATGGTTTGATTTCAAAGGTGTTTTCTGTTACTTTGGATAATGCCTCTGCTAATACTACTGCTATGGAGAAACTTAGTCCTAAATTAGCTGCTTATGTTGGAACATTGTTCTTACATCAGCGTTGTGCTTGTCATATCATCAATCTCATGGTTAAATCTGCCATTAGTTTGATTGAGCCATATCTAGATGCATTTAGATCTGCAATATCTTTCATCAATGCTTCTAACCAGCGCATTGCTGCATTTAAGAGATTTTGTCTAGCTGTGAATGTTCGTCCTAGAAAGTTTGGTTTGGACATGGAGGTCAGGTGGAACTCCACTTATCTCATGCTCAAGCATTTGCTCCCTTACAGACAGACATTTAATGTTTTCATTGAGACTAACTATCCTAGGGGTGAAAGAGATCCTTTACTGTTGACAGAGGATCATTGGACTGTTGCACAGAGTATGTTATCCTTCTTTGAACTCTTTTATAATTGTACTGTTGCACTATCTGGTGTTTATTATCCTACCTCTCCACTTATGTTGCATCAGCTCATTTTGATTGCTAAGCATCTTAGACATTATGAAAATGATGAATTGCTTAGGCATGTTGTTGTTCCTATGAAAGATTACTATCTTAAGTACTGGAGAGACATTCCTATGCTTTATTCTGTTGCATTCATATTGGACCCTAGAGCTAAATTGAAAGGTTTTCAAAATGTGCTCAGGTTGTTATCTAGTCTTACTGGTACTGATTATTCTGCTTACTTCACTGATGTTAGAGCTGAACTGTCTACTGCATTTAAACTGTATGATGACAAGTTTGGTGCAGTAAAATTGCAAACTCCTCCACCTCCATCCACTTCTGGTAAGAAAACTAGTGCTTGGGATGACATTTTTTCCACTGGTTCAGATTGTGGTGTATCTGCCTTTGGAATTAATGATCTCCCTGGTACTTCTTTCTCCACCCCTCCTCCCTCTTTGCCTCTTGCTTTGTCTAGAAGGTCATCTGCAAGTGCTTTGCTGCAAGCAGCAAGCACTTCTGCAACTGCCAGTGGTATGGCTATTGGCAATGAACTCTCTACCTACTTGGACAGTGACACTGTCACCCATTTTGATGATAACTTCAACATCTTATCTTGGTGGCATGAGCATAAAAGAACTTATCCTGTTCTGTCCATCTTAGCTAGAGATGTTCTTTCGGTTCCTGTTTCCACAGTTTCATCAGAATCTGTTTTCAGCACTACTGGCAGGATCATTGAGGAGAGGCGGCGTCGATTGAAACCGGAGACGGTCGAGATGCTTTCTTGTGTCAAGGATTGGGAGGCTGCAGAAGCAAGACTTCAGAACTTAATAGAGGATGAAGAACTTGAGGAGAGTTTTGCTAATTTGTACCTAGATGTCGATGAGAATTCAGAAGTGTAACACTGGCCTGTAATAACTTAAGTTTTAGAACTATTATTTGATTGAGCTGGGCTGTACTCTTTTTTCCTATCCAGGGTTTTTTCTCACGAGGTGTGAGTTTTACCTGGATAGGTTTTTAATGAGGCAGCCATTGCACCAGCTCAAACTTATAATTTATAATCTCTTGTCTCTCTGTGATGTTGATCTGTGATGTGTTGATTTGTGAATTATGATTTGTGAAGTTTGATAAGATCATTTTATTCTGTTGAAGTTAAAGCTGATGTTCTTATATAGATCATGACTTGTGTATGTTGTGTTAATGAGTGGTCATTGAGACCTTAGTGCCTGGCCCGGCACTAGCACGTTAGTGCCTACCGTGCCACCGTGCCGGCCCGGCCCTAAAAAAAGGCCGTAGTGCCGGGCCTGGGCTGCCTGTTGGGCACGACGGCACGACACGGCACGGCACGACAGAGGGGTCGGGCCATTTCGTGCCGGGCCTTTTCGTGCTAGGGCTGGGCTAGGGCCGGGCGGCCCATATGGAAATCTATAAGTGAATGCATCCTTCCATAGCGGCACGGATTTGATGATGCGATTTTTGTTACCAGCTACTAGGGACTAGGCTAATCCCGAGCCATTGTACAATGTTTTGCCTTTATCTAAAATTACAATGTCATGTAATACGAGTTATCATAATGTTTTCTAGAGTGGATTGGTACCGTTTACGATGGAGTGTAGTCGGTAATTTGATTTGTTGCACCTGTTCATCCCCAGTGGCGGAGCCAGCTACGGCGCCTAGGGACTATTCTTCTTCCTCCTTTCTCCTAAAAAATGAAGGGAGCTTAGGGGGGCTCCATTGTTTTTGGGTGGTAGAAAAAATGGAGGGAGCTTAGGGGGGCTCCATTGTTTTTGGGTGGTAGGGGGGCTTAGCTCTCCCTGACCCACCGTTGGATCCGTCGCTGTTCATCCCGACCCTTCGTTCAGTGTTGGGGATGGATGTGAGAAAGGTTGACACGTGAATCATTACTTATGGACTGACAGGGTTGTATCAGTATGGTCTCATGTTATATGGATAACTTATACTCCCTTATAATATAGCTACGGTCTCGGTCACTGAGCATGCTGGTTCGCTCAAAAAAGTAGAGTTCTGTGGTGGAATTCATGGAAGATTGAGCTCATGATATATGATCACTTTACTTGCAAGCGTATTGGTGCTTAATGTTTATAGATGTCATATCTTTTGCTTATTAATTTGATCAAGTCTGCTCACATTTTCATGGTTTAATATTAAAACTTGGCAAGCTTCATACTTTCACCAAATGTTTAGTATTATGGATAAATTCTGCAATACTTACCATCCCGTTGTTTTTGCTGGTTTTCTTCATCGAAGTGATGGCCATATCCATCCGTCGGAGTTGACAGTGCAAATGGATTGACGGTGGAAGTCACACAAAGTTTATGCATGTGGTGTATTGTAGTTGTAGATAAGGACATTATTGTTGTTTCTTAATTAATACTCTGTATCTTATCACCGGATTTAAATCCCAGTCTAAGAAAAATATGATAGGACAACCTGTTGGGAATAACAAACAATAGTAATGCACAATTACTCTCTCATCTTGTGATGAACTTGAGGATAGTTGCAACTAGCAGCTTGTAGTGGAATAATCAATATACTATGCACAAGCGACACAATGATTTACGTGGAAAATCTCCACCAAACAATAGGAATAAAAATCACGGGGCAACCAGCCCACTCCCAACCTCTTCCACTGTATTTCAATAATGGGTACAAGGAGTCTTCTCTACATCATCTAGAGGTACATCTCAGCAACACCAGCACCAACACCAACAAGCCAATTGCAACCTGGATACAACAAAAATAGCAATAACACCAAAGTCCCCCACGATCTGACAAAGTTTCAGCCAAATCGGACCCCGTTTAACCCCTCAGATCACACTTCTACCAAAGCTGAGCACTGCTGAATCTGCTGCTAACAGAGCTGACGAACCCCCTTAAATCTGATACTCCACTAACCAAATTCTCAAACAAACCATACGGATCAGAGAGCTACAAGTATGGAATGAGCTTACCAAATTTGACGCCAATCCAACTCCGTTTGCACCTCCAATCATAAGCTTGATGATGGTTGAACATGACACACCAATCTGGATAGCAAGCTTCTTCTCCTTTCTTCTCATGCCTCTCCTTTGTTGTTCTATGGGCTAAACTCATGGCTGCTGCTCTCGGCTCTCTTCAGCAACTCTCTAACACACCTGAGCAAGGTATATAAGAGGCTAGGGTTTGTTCCCAAACTCTCCACCGTCTATCAAGGTGGCAATCAACAGTTCACATGTTGCATGCCATTATTAAGCTCTTCGACTTACTGTTTCTTCATGTGGGGAGCTCAACACAACCAACTAGACATAAACTACATCTAAATTGTTGTTTAAAAACCTCACTTTAACTAGTAAAAACCCTCGTGTTCTAGTTGTTATATGTTGTAGATATAAGTTGTTAACCTTTGTTAGATGATCAAGATTTGTAATCAAAATATTAAAATTTGCTCTCTCTTATGTATTATTTGTGATGGCTGTCATGATGTAGAAATGATACATGAACGTGAGTTGTTCCTAAGCGATGTTCAAGGTGCATAACGGTTACTAACGGGATTATTTGGTTTAAACCGTCTCAGTTGAGATACTTTTGACCGTGAATTGCTAGACCTGTGGGTGTCAGAGGCCAATCGACGACAGAGAAATGCACGAAGCAAATGTGTAGCCTACCGTACCTGCAGGGTGCACATATATATTTATGTGGACTGGAAGAAGTGGAGGGTGCCGGTGCACGAGTGTAGAGTCGTCGTCGTCCTACAGGGCTGGCAAGCTGCATGTACTCCACTGCTAAGATCCATTATGGAATGATTAGGACTCCAATTTTCTACTACACATGCATCCTTCTATTATCTGATGCTTGCACGTTTAATATACTTCGCAAGGGTCAGCAGGCAAGCTAGAATTAAACCACGGCAAGCGTGAGTTGGGAGCAAAATTGAGGGGCTTGATCGGTCGTCGTGTGCGCAACTCACACGAGACATGTGGAGTGATGCCGTGCATGATCATCGTTTTGGTTGGTGATGATGAAACTCTCTCTGTGTTGACCGCTGCAAGGGGAGGAGGTCGTCCCTGCCCTTAGAGTTGGTCTGCCGTGTTAGCGCCGTGGTGGAGAAAATTCAACGAAAGCGAGAGGGTAGGAAAAAGCGACTGGTGGTAGTGTAAAATCTGGTGATGGAGTGCTTACCATGAGCTCTCGTAGGTCAATCGTAACGAGACGCATGCGGCTATGTGGTGTGCAGGCAGACCTGAACGGATGGGAGGAGTGGCAAGCACGACCCTTGTTCCATCTCATCTCCCCACGACGAAGTAGCGCAGGGTTCCTCTTATTCCATTGCAAACCGCCCTTAGCGGTTGACTTTGGACCATTGTTCCATCATGGCATGATCAGGTAGGTAAAAAAAAAATGCAGATAGATCGAAGTAATTGTTCCCATGCATCGAGGAGTCTCAAGTCTGGAAACGAGCACGTTCAGACTGGAATCAGTTGGGTTGGCGCGCGTTGGCCTGGGCGTTCCGCGTTCGTGACGTGCGCCCCACCCCGCTTCCTCTCCGGCGCCTCCCCTCCTCCCCTACCAAACCAATCAGATGGGTTCCAGCTCCAAAGCATTCAAATAACCACGCCAGGGCGCAAGCTGGCTTTGCCATGGGCGACGGCACATCGTCCAGAGCCTCTTCTCAAGCCTCGTTTGCTGCTGCGACACATTGACCAACCTCTGAATCGATCCACTGCATTGGACAGGTTCAAGCTCCAACTCCCAATCAATCGCCGTCTCTCTCGTCAAGTCGTCAGACGATGAACGAAAGGTATGCCACAAGCATCACCCGTCCATTCTTTCTTCTTCTACGCGTACGCTTTCCACGAGTATGACGTTGTGATGGATCGCTCCGGCCCTGTTCCTGCAAACACCAATTCAGAAACAGAGCATTCAGTTCCTGCCATTTTTCGTTTCCTTTGTTGCGCATCAGCAGGCAGGCTACTCCATCTGCTCCTGCATTCATGCTTTCCTGCTGCATCATCGCACAGCATGCATAGCAAGTCTTCATCACGACCCAAAATTCCTTCGCCACTTAGCTTTTCATGTGAATTCCCTCCTTTTTATTGCACGCCCGTTTCGCTGGTGCCACGGCCCTGCTCACGCCAAAAGTTTCCATCCTTTGTTTCCGGCAAACCGGATTCTGCAGATCGCCATAGCATCACACAGCAAAAGCCACTTTTGAAGTTTGAACGAGAGGCCCAAGGCCAAGGCCAAGAAGTAGTACTCGAGCAGCCATGGCGTCCAAGGGGATCCTCAAGAACAGCGCCTCCAGCCGCATGCCGCCGCAGGGCGCCGGCAAGCCGCCCACCGCGCCCACCTCGGCGCCGACGGTCGTCTTCGGCCGCCGGACCGACTCCGGGCGGTTCATCAGCTACTCGCGCGACGACCTCGACTCGGAGATCAGCAGCGTCGACTTCCAGGACTACCACGTCCACATCCCCATGACGCCCGACAACCAGCCCATGGACGACGAGGACGGCGGCGCCGCCAGAGCCGAGGAGCGCTACGTCTCCGGCTCCCTCTTCACCGGCGGCTTCAACAGCGTCACCCGGGCGCACGTCATGGACAAGCAGGACAGCGGCGCCGGCGCCGGCGGCCGCCGCGGCCGCGGCAAGGGCGCCAGCGCCTGCATGGTCGAGGGCTGCGACGCCAGGGCCATGCGCGACGCCCGCGGCGACGACGTCCTCCCCTGCGAGTGCGACTTCAGGATCTGCGCCGACTGCTTCACCGACGCCGTCAAGGCCGGCGGCGCCGCCTGCCCGGGGTGCAAGGAGCCGTACAAGAACACCGAGTGGGAGGACCTCGCCGGCGCCGCCGAGGTCACGCGGGCGCTCTCCCTGCCGCGCGGGCCCGCGGGCGCCAACGGCCACAAGATGGAGAGGCGCCTGTCGCTGGTCAAGCAGACCAACGTCAACCAGTCCGGCGAGTTCGATCACAACCGCTGGCTCTTCGAGACCAAGGGCACCTATGGCTATGGCAATGCCATCTGGCCCCAGGACGGCACCGACGATGACGCCGATGGTGGCGCCCCGGCTGGACCTGGGCACCCCAAGGAGCTGTTGGCCAAACCATGGCGGCCGCTCACCCGCAAGCTCAGGATTCCAGCTGCCGTTATCAGTCCTTACAGGTGACCTTTTTATCATCTTGCATTTCATATCTTATTACTCCCACATGCCAACAGTTTTGCTTACCTGAAAGAATATACATACACACCGTTACCAATGAATTCGTAACAAAGAATAGAACAACGCAAGTGCTGTAGCCATTTTGCTTATCCACCATAAAGAGAATAGCTTAGCCATTTTGCATGCAACTGGACATAATTTAATTTGCAGGATACAATGTAGGTCGTTGTGCTCCGTTGTGCTCCCCAAAAAACTATTGTTTTACTACTCCCTTCGTTCCAAAATGTAGGTCGTTTTGGCTTTTCCAGATAAATAGATTTTGCTATGTATCTCGACATAACCCTATATTTAGGTACATAACAAAATCTATGTATCTAGAAACCCCAAACGACATACATTTTAGAAAGGAGGGAGTATATATCTATGCTTATACTAAAATAATTTGAGAGATAAAAACAAAAAGTCCAAAATTGCATGGTGTTAGATATTTGAATTATATTGCTGCATGTATAAAAACACATCAGCTGTTTCTGCTGCTACATTGCCACTTTATAGCATCGAATCTTCTTTGTCTTGCTGTTCACCTATTGTTCCTCCCATGCAGGCTCCTCGTCTTAATCCGATTGGTCGCACTGGCCTTCTTCCTCATGTGGCGTATCAAGCACCAAAACGACGACGCCATTTGGCTTTGGGGAATGTCAATTGTCTGTGAGCTCTGGTTTGCGTTCTCATGGGTACTGGACCAGCTTCCGAAGCTGTGCCCTATCAACCGTGCAACAGACCTCTCTGTGCTGAAGGAGAAATTTGAGATGCCCACACCTAGCAATCCAACAGGCAAATCCGATCTCCCTGGAATTGACATCTTTGTGTCAACTGCCGATCCAGAGAAGGAGCCAGTCCTGGTCACTGCAAACACAATTCTCTCGATCCTCGCAGCTGACTACCCTGTTGAAAAGCTTGCATGTTATGTGTCCGATGATGGAGGGGCATTGCTCACCTTTGAAGCGATGGCTGAAGCAGCGAGCTTTGCCAATCTCTGGGTGCCATTCTGCAGGAAGCATGACATCGAACCCAGGAACCCTGACAGCTACTTCAACTTGAGAAGAGATCCCTTCAAGAACAAGGTGAAGCCAGACTTTGTCAAGGACAGAAGGCGGATCAAGCGTGAATACGATGAGTTCAAGGTCCGTGTTAATGGCTTGCCAGATGCCATCCGCCGACGCTCTGATGCGTACCATGCCCGTGAAGAGATCCAGGCAATGAACCTTCAGAGAGAAAAGATGAAGGCTGGAGGTGATGAACCATTTGAGCCGGTGAAGATTCCCAAGGCAACATGGATGGCTGATGGCACTCACTGGCCTGGTACCTGGCTCCAACCCTCACAGGATCATGCCCGAGGTGATCACGCAGGAATCATACAGGTGCTGCTTACATCACAATCATTTATCACCTCCATCTGGTCTAGAACTATACTAACATATGCATTCTTCTGTATCTCAGGTTATGCTGAAACCACCAAGTGACATGCCGATGTACGGGAACATCAATGAAAAATCACCTCTTGACTTTGCAGGAGTGGATACACGGCTTCCAATGCTGGTGTATGTGTCAAGAGAGAAGCGCCCAGGATATGATCACAATAAGAAAGCAGGCGCTATGAATGCACTGGTCCGTGCATCAGCAATCATGTCCAATGGCCCATTCATTCTTAATCTGGACTGTGATCACTATGTCTACAACTCAAAGGCCTTAAAGGAGGGGATGTGCTTCATGATGGACCGTGGTGGTGACCGCCTCTGCTATGTGCAGTTCCCTCAGCGATTTGAAGGTATCGACCCTTCTGATCGTTATGCCAACCACAATACAGTTTTCTTTGATGTCAACATGCGTGCACTTGATGGTCTGCAAGGACCAGTGTACGTTGGTACTGGATGCCTCTTCCGTCGAATTGCGCTTTATGGCTTTGACCCACCTCGTTCCAAGGATCACAGCCCAGGATTCTGTAGTTGCTGTCTCCCACGCCGACGCAAGGCATCGGCTTCCAATGCTAACCCTGAGGAAACAATGGCTCTTCGAATGGGTGATTTTGATGGGGACAGCATGAACCTGGCAACGTTCCCAAAGAAGTTTGGAAATTCAAGCTTTCTGATTGACTCCATTCCAGTAGCAGAGTTTCAGGGAAGACCCTTGGCTGACCATCCATCTGTCAAGAATGGGCGTCCACCTGGTGCTCTAACAATCCCTCGTGAAATGCTAGATGCATCCATCGTAGCAGAAGCAATCAGTGTGATCTCATGTTGGTATGAGGAGAAGACAGAATGGGGTATACGGGTGGGGTGGATCTATGGGTCTGTCACTGAGGATGTTGTGACAGGGTACCGCATGCATAATCGTGGATGGAAGTCGGTGTACTGTGTCACACAGCGTGATGCCTTCCGTGGCACTGCTCCTATCAATCTTACTGACCGCCTTCACCAGGTGCTTCGATGGGCCACTGGTTCTGTTGAAATCTTCTTCTCCCGTAACAATGCATTGTTCGCCAGCTCCAAAATGAAGGTTTGCACTAGATACTCCTCAAGCATTACTATCTCTTATATAACGTGGATCCTTCATCCAAAAGAATAACCAATTTTCTGTGTCCACAGGTTCTTCAAAGGATTGCATACCTCAATGTTGGTATATATCCCTTCACATCCATCTTCCTCATTGTTTACTGCTTCCTTCCAGCACTCTCCCTCTTCTCAGGACAGTTCATTGTGCAAACACTCAATGTCACCTTCCTGACATACCTACTTATCATCACCATCACTCTTTGCCTCTTGGCCATGTTGGAGATCAAGTGGTCTGGCATTGCACTTGAGGAGTGGTGGCGAAACGAACAATTCTGGCTTATTGGTGGAACTAGTGCCCACTTGGCTGCTGTGCTGCAAGGTCTTCTAAAAGTGATTGCAGGGATTGAAATCTCATTTACACTCACTTCAAAGCAAGTGGGTGACGATGTAGAGGATGAATTTGCAGAACTCTACATAGTGAAATGGACATCATTAATGATACCACCCCTCACCATCATCATGATCAACCTTGTTGCCATTGCTGTCGGCTTCAGCCGAACGATTTACAGCACAATCCCACAATGGAGCAAGCTTCTTGGGGGAGTGTTTTTCAGCTTCTGGGTGCTTGCTCACTTATATCCATTTGCAAAGGGGCTCATGGGCAGGAGAGGAAGGACACCCACTATTGTGTATGTCTGGTCTGGACTTGTTGCCATCACCATCTCATTGCTCTGGATTGCAATCAAGCCTCCATCACAAGCTGCCAACTCGCAGTTAGGCGGGTCGTTTTCTTTCCCTTGACCCAGTATGTGTTCAAACCTATAGCTCTTACTGGATGGATACAGAAAATTACTGAAAGCAACCCAACGACATTCAGGTTTCGCAGCAGACCTAAAGAATACCCTGTGGTTTAGAGAATGGGCTACTTTGCAGCTCAATCTCATTACAGAGCGGAGGACATAGGATATATATCTATTATAGCACATCAAAAGGTGGAACCACTGTTTTGATTTTTTCTGATTTTTTTTATTTCTTTAGAGCTCGTTCTCAATTGAATTGTGCCCCTAAAAAAGGTGTAATGTGTTGTTAGCATGTTAATAATGTTACTCTACAAAGTTTTCCCAGTTGAGTTCAATGCCATTACTTGTTTTTTATTATTATGTTGATAATTTAAAATGCTAAACTAGCACCATTAACTAAGTAATAGCAGTCACATACTATGCTGATCTTTATTATCTGGTGCAGGATTAAAGCGAACAATGAGGAAAGAAAATTGTCACTTTCTAAAAACCTATTACACAGTAATATTGCTTCAGTGAAAGCTGTGTTATATCTAAAGCATACCTTCAAATTCTCAGATCAAGTGAAACACCAAGTGGCAAAATCGTTTAAGTGTATGAACACTTTAATTTAGAGTGCAAGTCCACAGAAAGATCCAATATTTATAGTACCAGACTATTTCATTTCCTGCTCTATGCAATATTTTTTTCAGATGGCTCTGTTTCATTGCAGTATGTCCACCAACCTGTATCAGATTAAAACCAAAGGATCAAGGTCAGTTGCATTTTACCATTTGAATGACCATAAACCAATAAGCCAGATACAAACTACTCTATAAAAGCTAAGAGGACACAGGTTCATTACTGCATTATTAGAGCCAAGTATTTCAGCAAGAACCAAACAACCAGTGAAAGAAGTTTTCTACATGTGACTGCAGAATTAAAGTGCAGTTCTTGAGTTATTAAAAGTTGGCATTGTTTTGGGTGGTTGGAGGGCCAGCCCATCCAATATATATCCTAACAAACAACTAACTGATCTAATCTCTCTCAACCAATAATTATCCTAACAAACCAACTGTCTAATCCTTATCTCTCAACTTGAAGGATAGATGGGCTAGCCCTCTGGTCACCCATAACAGGCATACATGTGATAAAAGCACACGAGCGCATCAATTTCCACAGGCCCCTTCACCTTAGTATCCATTCTACCAAAAAGAACACAAGTGATTATTAGTAGAAAAACAGTCACACAAATACATACTACAAGAACACAATGAAAACAACAATTAGCTGCAGCACTAAGCAATAAGAATGGAGAATACACCACCTTGGTGAGGCCAGCTGCCAGAACTACGACAACAAAATGATCGAGTGATTAGTACAAAGCAAAATCGAGATTTAGTCGTATGTTTTCTTAAGGTTTGGCTTGGCAAGTATAACAGAACAAGAATGGATAGCATAATCAACTATTTATTGGTATATTTTCCTTTGTGTTTTTGGTTTCCATGAACAGTTATATTTATGACCATAGCATGAATCCATCTTATGATCATATAGACACTAGAGTATTTTCTTATTTGAATATCTACCATATTTGACGCCAGTACACCACCCTGCCTAAGATTTTGTTCTGAATCTGCTGCTAAAATTTAAGCACATTCTGCATCTAAACGTGAAATAAAACAGTTGATGCTAAAATTAAGGGGGGGGGGGGGGTGAAAAGTGACATGACAGTAGAACATTTAAGAAACACATCTCTGAGGTTAACAACAATTATGATAGCTGCTGACCTGCTGTTGGATATCACAAGAAAAATGGTATAGTACCTACTGAACAGAGAAAGCCATTGAAGAAATTCATCATCCTTTAGTACTGAAAAATGGTATAGTACCTACTGAACAGAGAAAGCCATTGAAGAAATTCATCATCCTTTAGTACTGTATAGCTTGATGCAGATGTGCATGAACAACTGTAGTTGGAGAGAACCAATATACTTGTCCACTTGACAAAATATGGCCTATGAAGCTGAGCATACAAGGAGATCACTGGATGACTCTGACCCATCACTTTCAACAGTAGCAGCAGTATTATCCTTCAGAACAAGTTTATAGTCAATGGACTGAGCAAGTAAAGAGCAGGTTTTGGTAGTAGGTTTGATGCCTAGGTTAAGCATGTCTCCAATCATTGCAGCAGCTGAATCAATATGCTGTGACGTCATTAGGAAAGCGATTGCGTTGACTAATACACTGTCAATTTCAACATCAGTACATTCAACCTCTGTTATAAACTGCTTGACAGCGTGCAGATCCCTGGTCCTACAAAGTCCACAAAGCATTACATTGTATGTACAAGTGTTGGGTGCTATTCCTGATTGTTTCATCTGTTCAAACAACCCGCAAGCCTCTTCCACCAGATGAGCGCGGAAAAGACCATGTAAAACAATAGTGTAACAGACAGAATCAAGAGCATAATTTTCATGTATAGCCTCTCTTAAAATTCTTCAGGCTAAAAGACTCCGGCCCTGTCTAACAAGACCACAGAGGAATCCTGCATGAACATAGGCATTTGATTCAGGTTCGCTCACAATGACAGCACGGTAGACATCGATTGCATGGTATACCCTTCCCAACTGGCACAAACTATCCAGTAACCCGACATAAGTGTAGCTGTCTGGCTTAATGCGCGAAACAATTTTATTAAGGTAGAACTGGATGGCATCTGATGGAAAACCAGACTTGCGCAGAGCACTCAGCACAGAATTGCAGGCCACAAGATCATCAAACGAAATATCTGGGCGTAGAATCAACCTGCGAAGAATACCTATGTCTGAGAAACATAATACCTGAGCTAAAGTGGATAAAGTGTATGCATCCGGCTTTATCTGGCTGCCATGAATATGCATGTAAATGTCTAAGGCTTCATCATATCTGCTCTCGTTCGCCAAACTATCCATCAGAACATTATACAGAACAATGTCTGGGCTGCAGCTGGTGGACACCATGGATCCCAAAAGCTCGCTGACCTTTCTATGGCTGCCAGCTCGCAAGAATCCACTGACAATTGGCGTGTAAGTGACCACAGAAGGAGCAGTACCAGAATCCACCACCTTTGCCAGCACGCTAGAAGCCTTTTCCAGTCTTCCTTCATGTCACAGACGAACAATCAAACATGTCCACATGGCCGAGGTGAGCTTGCAACCCAAGGCAAGCGCGAAAGAAAGCAGCTGCAGAAGCTCGTACATGGTTCCAGCCTTACTGCAGCAAGCAAGAACGGCCGTGAGAGAAGCAGAGCTTGGTTGAAATCCCTGTCGAAGCATTTCTATAAAATAGCTCCGCACCCCTGTGGCCCTGACCAGTCTCTCACCCTGCAGAGATGAGTGAGCACAATGGCGTATGTAAGGTAATTGGGCGCGGGGCAGTGCTGCAGAGCGCACCGCACCGCGTCGGCGTCTAAATGGCCTTTGCTGAGCTCGATGTCGAGGAGACGAGGACATCATTCCAAGCGAAGGTGTTGGGGTGGAATTCCTAGAGGCACATTTGATCGAACAGCTCTTGCACGAGAGGGTAGAGCTCCCCGCGCCAGTAGAGCCTGAGCACAAGAGGTGGAAGGTCCGGGGCTTGATGGGGCAGCCGAGGCGCTGGAGCTCGCGGAGAAGCGCGTGGGCGGTGCCGAGGCGGGAAGCGATGCGGGTGGCGGCGGGGAGGAGGCGGTCGAAGGAGGACGGCGGGTGGAAGTTGCCGGGGCGGCGGGCGCACCAAAGGAAGAAGGATAGCGCGAGGCCGTCTGAGGGGCAGCGGGAGACGACGGCGTCGACGAGCTGCGGCGTTAGCAGCTGCCGTGGACGCTGAGGCTGGGGCTTGGAGGAGAAGAAGGCGGCGGCGAGCGTGGCAGGGAGCGGCGGCGTCCACCTGCGCGCGGCGTGGAGCATGGAAGCAAGTGGACGAGGACGGAGGCGTCGTCGTTGGCATTGCAAGCGCGGACAAGACGCGGGAGGGAAGGATGGGACGAGCACCGTTGCGTCGCTCCAACGCCGCCGGTTGGCTGCCACACGGCGGTGTTCCTTTGGCGAGCGGCGGCCGGCCGCCGGCGGGTCGGCTCGCTGAATGGAGCTGTAGAGGTAGTAGTCCATGAACGTTCGGCCCAACCTGAGCCCACGACCCCTTCATGGACCGCTTCCTAGGATGTGTTTGGTTACTGTGTTTGGTTACTGGGTTGTAGTGTCGGAATGGGTTCGACCCATATCGTCCCGCGTTTGGTTGAAAAAGGACGTGGGTTAGATCCAACCCAGATGAAAATATTCTCACGAGATTCGGGTCCACTGCATTCCTCCAAAATGGAGGAACCACGCCGACCCAGATGGACGTCGTGCTTCTCCGTCTCCGCGCTTACCCGCGCGCCGCCGCGCTCGCCGCCTCCCTCGATCGCCAGGCTCCGAGACGTGCACCCGGTGCTCGCCGTCGAGGAGGCGGGCAGCATGGAGGAGGCGGCGCTGGGTGGGGAGGAAGCAGCACCGCGCGAGGAGGAGGAGGCGTCGCCGGGCAGGGAGGAGGGAGCAGGCGGCCCGACGGAGGCGGCGGTCGGCATCGGGTGGCGAGGAGGCGGCCGGGAGGGAGGGAGCGGGCGACGGAGCGAGCAGAGGAGCAGAGGAGGTGGCCGGGAGGGAGCGAGAAGAGGAGGTGGAGGATGAAGAAGATGGCGTGGGAAAAAAAGAGAAGAGGATGACATGTGGGCCCTACAGATGATAGGTGGGGTCCACAACTAACGGTGTTAAAAGGATATCCATCCCAACCCTCTCAACCTCTTTAACCAAATTAAAGACTGGGTCCAACCCATGCCTCTCATCCAAACACGAGTTGGGTTCACTCCAACCCACAGAAGGGGGTTGGCTCCGACCCGACCCACGTTGTCCTGAAACCAAACGCATGCTAGGTTGAAGCACAACAGATGGCTTCTTCATTGTAACATCGCTAATTTAGCATATGACAGTATGACACTATAGTAAACTTTTTAACTGTGAAATTATAAATCCAAATTCTATAGTTAAATGCTAAGATCCTGGGCTAATTTTTAGGGCTGAGATTTGGATGCCAAATAGTAGGACTAAACATAGACTAATTTGCACATATAATGGCTAATTGGTGGTTAGAAATCCATTAGCGCTCGTTAGGCTAAAATTAGTCTATGTTTAGCTTATTATTACACTTAGATAGTTGCCGCACTGGTAACGGTAACGGGACTGTAAATGAATCATAGGGGCATTTGAGGTGGGATCGCTGTTTACATGATATGTTTGGTTAGACAATGTAAATGTATTAAATACCATTATAGCTGTTCGGTTTGCATCTCAGGTATCGGAATACACTCTTCAAATTTAACAACTATTCATGAGAGCAGACATAGCAACTGGCGTACCTTACACTGTAATGGTGTACGTTGTCTTGAATTTGCTAAACATAATATAATACGAGGTTTCACTAATGCAAATTTTGTAGCCTCATGATGCAAAATATCTGCTAAATAAAAGTAGCCTGCCTCAAAATACCATGCTAAGTTGCAGCGTAGCGTGTAGCTGGTTGATTTGCAAGGAGAAATAGAAAAATTCATGATCTCAGAACTATTATAGCCCTATTGGATGAGACAAATGCAAGGACTCTGCAACACAAGGTGTAAACTCGTATTTGGATAAATTTACATGAAATATTTTCAGAAAGCAAAGCCTAAGGAGCACTGCCATGAAGCTTCGGATTCAAAGACCTATCTTGTTCCACCTTTCTGCTCACTTCCTTCTCTCCTCATCTACCAAAGATAATACAAGTTTAGGGAATGAAATAATTAAAGTTTAGGGAATGGACAAAATTATATGAATTACCAAACAACTTGAACACTAGCAACATTTTGTCAATACCAAAGAAAAGATGCAAAATTTGACGTACTACTTTTAGCTCCTCATTTTTAGCCCATCCAAACATGTCCAAATAAGTTGAAAGTCGGCACATTAAGAATACATAATGCCCTCTCATCAAAGAGGAATTTTAATTTTCTCATACATATGCCATTTCTATACAATGATATAAGTAGTGTATTGGAGTCACTTCTTTGCCATAGAAAATCTTGGCAGCCAAGTTACCGGATCCATGTGCAGGGACAGATTGTTTTCGTGTTCCTAGGACAAGGAACAAACACGTTCCTACTTGCTAAGCTGAGAAAAAATCAGTCAAGACATCAAAGATACATATTTTCAGAGCAAGGATTCGAGTCAAATTTTCTTCATCAAGGATAATAAAAAATTTAGGTCCACTGCTTCAGGAGAGATAGGATTTAGGTCGTGTGATGTTAGGAGTTTAATTTGGACCATTAAATTCGGCATTCTACAACTAACTAACTAGGGATGTAAGTGGGTACCCAATAGTATTTTCCAGATCAGCTGATTAATTACGGTAACATGCCACTCTAGTTTATATTTCCTCCCAAATTATTAACGTGAAATGCTGTTCTAGTTCATTTTCTAACTTTTTTTGGGTCAATCCAATAACCCAAAATATTTATAACTTGCATCCCTACCTACAACTCATGAACTCTGTTTTAAATCACTTGGTAGGTCGTAAGTTTCATTTCATCTACTATAGTATATATTCCCATAACTTGACGTATATATCCCGGACCTGTTTCTTAGATGCATGGAGAGGAAAAGTATGCACAAAGGTAATTGCTGCTTGGATTCTACTGCTCATTGTGCCACGTTTGTAGCAGATTTGCATGGTCGCATGCAGCAGAAGAGGAAAAAAGAGAAGCAGCTAACTGATCGTTCCCAAGCCAACACTAATGCTTTAATTAATCAAATATGCATGCAAATCCGTTTGTTTTCCTCACTGCGAGTTAATATGATCACTTTTTTAGATCGGCAATGCTCAGGTACGGGTGTCCGGCTCGGAACAAAAAATCGGACGTCTCGTCGGCTGCCTCGCTGGCTCCAAAAGACGCGTAGCTTCTACTCCTCCGCGTCCATTTATTTCCAGCGACTACATCCGCTAAAAAAAACAGCTAGCAACTTTATCACCTCCTACGCCACCCGTTCGTCTCCTTCCACTCTCTCGCTCTTTCAGCAACCTTACAAGCGTCGTCACTTCTCAGAGCAAGTTCTATGAAGTCGGAGCACGGCCCTCCTCCATGAGCTCCTTGCGCATCTCGGTCGACGGTGACGGTGAGCTCGCGCTTGCCATCAGGGAGCACGCCCACGTCGTGTCCAGTGAAAGTTCCATGGCAAGGAAAGGCTAGATGGACTTCCTGTGCGGTCATTTCCTTCTCTCCCTCTCCTTTCCCGACTCCCTCTTCTAGATCTCTCCCGGATGCCGTTTTGTGAGAAGCTCCACTGGAAGGGTGCCGGGTGCCGCTCGAGTGCCAGGGGCGCGGGTCGCTGCTCCCCCACGCCAGGGGGCGAGCCGCGCCGGCCATCGGAGGAGCTGCTCCGCTGGCAATGGGCTTGGCCGCCTGAGGAGCTCCACGGGGAAGGGTGCCAAGCGCCGCTCCCTCGCGGCCAGGGGCGAGCCGCACTGGCCGCCGCCATCCTCCTCCTCCTCCACCGTTTCCTAGCGTCGGATCCCGCTGTGCGGTGCTCCTCCTTCCAGGTTTACTGCATGTTGCAAGCGTATGTTTCAAGTGTTTCAGATATTTCAGAAGAATGTTATAAGTGTTTCATGTGGATGTTGCAAAGTAGATCTAGATGTTGCGATGTTGCATATGTTTCACACCCATGTTGCAAGTGTTTTATCTGGATGTTGCATTTTTAATGAGAGATTTGAATGTTCCTGCAACACGAAACATATGTTGCGGCGGGGTTTTTTCCTCATCATCAACAAATGGCTAATAATTTTTTTTCAACATGTTTTTTGATGTTGCAAACGGTGATTTTCTATATTGCAAATGTTTATTTTTTATATTGCAGACTTTATTTTTTGATGTTGCGATTGACCAACGGAGCGTTCGATGGGAAGTTTTTCCATCGGACGTCTGGGCGCTAGCAACGCCCTTTTTAGATAAAGGAAAATTTGTTCCGGCCTTTGTACCCACACATGAGTGTATGTAGCCACATTACAGATCAAGTAGTGCTTAAACTACTAGACAAGTTTCAGATTAAGTAGCAAATATGGAGTGAAAACTAAGCTTTCCTAAACTTTCAACCAGAATTGTTGAAGAGCTCCGTGACGGTAGACTCCAACTTCCTGCATCCCATCTTCAGATCATCTCTCTTCCTCTTTAAACAGTAATGACCAACTTCTGATCTAGTAAGTCCCTTGAAAATAACCTGCACGAAAAAGAGTTAGAAGAAGCTCTATTGAAAACCATATCATTTCTACTCAACCAAATGGCCCAACATAGAACAGTCGCACCCACTAAATTTTGGCGTCTAAGTTTAGAA
Organism: Setaria italica; assembly: GCF_000263155.2. Lineage (NCBI taxonomy): Eukaryota > Viridiplantae > Streptophyta > Magnoliopsida > Poales > Poaceae > Setaria > Setaria italica. Next base: position 35,453,781 of record NC_028458.1, on the reverse strand, counting down.
GAGAGACTTTTGAGCCCAAAACCAAACATATTGGATACACTGGAAGGTGGTTGAATATTAAACGCAATATGTATGGTATTCCAAATGAACCTAGCCATATGGTAATAAAAAACAAGTGTTGTATAGATTCATTAGTATTACAGAAACAACATTTAGGATTGCCATGCCAATCTCTTTTGCCAAATTATGTTTAGTGAGGATCACACCTTTCTTCAAATACCAAAGGAAAATTTTGATATTGAGAGGAACCCTTAGTTTCCAAAGATCGCATTTTCTTGGTAAAGTACCATGTTGTATCATTGCGGAATACACTGAGCGAACCGTGAAGTTGCCATTCTTATGTAGATCCCACTTAAAGACATCATTCTCCTCATTTAAGCTAACAGCAGCTACCTTTGATACTAGATCATGCCATGCTACTAATTTGTCCCCTACTAAGCTTCTCCGAAAAGAAACATTAAGAGGGACAGAATTTAGAACGCTAGCTACTGTCATAAATTTCCTTCTAACGATTCTATACAGCATGGGGTAAGCTAGCATTAAAGGTTTATCACCGATCCAAAAATCCTCCGAAAATCTAATTTGTCTCCCACTTTGGATCTTGAAAGATCCAAAAGACAAAAAAATCATCTTTTACTCACATGAGGCCGGACCAAAACTGAGAATCCCCAGGTTGCTTAACCACCTGAGTAATTGCCTTATTATATAGAAAATCCTGCCACAGACCTTTTTTATTTAGCAACTTGAAAAGCCATTTGCTTAGTAGATACTTATTTTGAATCTCCAAATTTAATATGCCCAGTCCTCCTAAGTTCTTTGGTGTATGGATGATATTCCACTTGGCTAATCTATCTTATATTCATTATACTGCCAAAAAATCCTTGACCTATAGTAATCTAACTTCTTGAGAACCCCTTTAGGAGCTTCAAAGAAAGAAAACATAAATATAGGTAGGCTGGAAAGGACCGAGTTAATTAAAACCAACCTGCCTCCTACAGAGAGAAGTTTTCCTTTCCAGCTACCAAGTTTCTTCTGAAATCTCTCTTCATTCGAAATCCAATCTTTATTAGTTATCCTTAGATGATGCATAGGAATTCCAAGGTATTTAAACGGTAAAGATCCCTCCCTACACCAAAAGAGTTCGACATATCTTTTCTAAACGATTGTGGGTCACCGTATAAAACAGTTCACTTTTATGGAAATTGGTTTTGAGGCATGATAACTCTTCGAAAGCACATAGTAACTTCAAGTTCTTTGTCTCTTCTAAATCATGTTCCAAAAAAGAATACTGTCATCTGCATACTGTAAGATCAAAAGACCCTCATCGACCAAATGAGGCACAACACCGCGAAATTGTCCATGATTCTTTGCTCTAGCGATAAGGATTGTGAGCATATCCACCACTAAATTAAAAAGAAACCGCGTGAGAGTTAATGTGATCACTGTAACACAAACGCACCAAAAAAAATCGACAAATGTGAAAAATCACTGATAGAAACATGTCCGGAGGAAGTACTATCAAAACCAATTGATAATAACGTGATATGACTCGAGTTTAATTTGTGCTTCACCACAATTTTGGCAACTTTGACCTGCCAGGTCGTTCCACGTTACTTGCTTCGCTAAGCAGGGACAAGCTTGCTATTGTCGCTAACGACGAGCTATCTGTATGAACATGTCTCGTGTTGTCTGTCTCATATTTTTCTCTACGGTTACTAACAAGGAGTTGTCTTTATCAACATATGTTGTATAAGGGGGTGTTTGGGAGGAGGGGGCTAAATTTTAGCCCTCGTCACATCGAATGTTTGGACACTAATTAGAAGTATTAAATTTAGACTAATTACAAAACTAATTACACAACCCTTAGGTTAAATCGCGAGACGAATCTATTAAGCCTAATTAGTCCATGATTTGACAATATGGTGCTTACAGTAACCATTCGCTAATGATGGATTAATTAGGCTTAATAGATTCGTCTCGCGATTTAGCCTAGGGGTTCTGCAATTAGTTTTATAATTAGCTTATGTTTAGTCCTCCTAATTAGTATCCGAACATCCGATGTGACAGGGCTAAAGTTTAGCCCCTCCTTCCAAACACCCCCTAAGTAAATCTGTCCTTAATATGATGATTCTGTTTTTCCAAAAGCATCGATAAAATAATTGGATCGGATAGTTGGTATCAAGTATACGAATTCAGATTACATAATATATGTTTGTATCAGGAGCTAAATTTTAATCAGCTCCCCTGATGTCCAAACATAGGTATGGATTAGTCAATTCCTTAACTAAATTTTAGTTCATTAGCTCTTCAAGCTCAGCTAATGAAGACTAAATTTAAATAATAATGACAAAGGACAATCCTTCCAAAAACAATTATCCCTTATTCTCCTGCACTTAAGGATAGAATGGGTTTTTATCAATGAATGAGCTAAAAATTAGCTCGGCTCCAATAGTACTTGGCTAATTTTAGTATGATAAAGTTTAGACTGAATTTTGAATTTTAATCGGGCTAAAATTTCCTAACATACCAAATAGTGATATCCAATTCAACTCCATAATCCGAAGAACCTACCCAAAACTATTCTCCTATGGCATGCATATTTAGTACTGTATCCAGCTATTTGCTCCGAGAAAGAACGGAAGACCTATTTTGAAATCTTGTTACTACTTTACCCCCAGTGTGCTGTGCGCTGTGGGTCACCCGTGTCCTGCCGCCTTTTGTCGTGGCCGACCGACCGACTGGTCCTGTCCTAGACTGTCGCCGCCCCATATGGTGGCTCCGACTTTTTTTCGTTTTTTTAGTCCTTTTTACTAAAGATTCTCACAAATACCTTCATTGGTGGAATCAATTCAAAATCTGGACTCTTAGCTTAGCGCCATCCACGCTTACACGTCTCAGCGCCAGTCTTCCTGGTGCCAAGATCCATACGCAGCTGTTGACGCGGACGTGGACGTGGCAGGGGCTTGGCGCCATGGATTTTGGTGCGAAGCTTGGTGCCATAGATCTTGGTGCCGACTAGTTACCTATAATTCTTGGCATTTTGAATAAAATAAGTATAATTATTCTGAGGAGCATGCAACGAACCACATTGTGGTTCAGTTGGTTAGGACACGGGCTTCTTATCCCAAGGACTTGGGTTTGAAGATTCAACATAAGGGTTTGAACCTAGATCTTTGGGATAAGAAGCTCATGTTCTAGCCAACTGAATCGCAGTGTGATTTGTTACATGTTCCTCAAATAATTATACTTATTTCATTCGAAACGCTAAGAGGTATAGGGTAACTGCTCGGCGTTAAGATCTACGGCGCCAGGCGCCAAGCTCTCGTCACGTCAGCATCCGTGTCAGTAGCTGCGCATGGATCTTGGTGTCAGGAAGGCTGACGCTGAGACGTGTAAGCTTAGCGCCAGCGTGGATGGCGCCCAGCTAAGAGTCCAGATTTTAAAATGGTTCCACCAGGAATGTATCTGTGAGAATCTTTCAAAAAGGCAAAAAAGAAAACAAAAAAGTCGGCTCGTGGCTCAACCGCGCGACGAACATGTATCCTGAATTTCTGATACTTCGTTTTGCTTCAACAGGCAAAGGGTTGTAACTGCGTGAGCTGCACCCGGGCGGGGGAGCAGTAGCACGACAATGGCGAGCCCACCACTGCAAGTCGAGGACGATGACTAGTCAAAATAACGGAGGACGCGTACATGCTCCTGTGACTGCGAGGGATATGCACTCGAAGTGTAGACCGTAGAGCGCACTGTTAGTGCAGCTTCCCCTATCCGATCCTTTCCAAATTATATGTCGTTTTAATTTTTTTATATTTATAAATTTTACTATACATGTAAATATACGCTATGTCTAGATGCATAAGTAAGAATAATGAATCTAGAAAAGCCAAAACTACCTACAATTTGAAACGGAGTGAGTACTTACGCATTCCGTTCCATATTATAGGTTATTTTAACTTTTTTAATTCATAGATTTACTACCCACCTTGGTATATATTAAGGGGGTGTTTGGCATGGCTCCACTCCAGAACTCCAGCAACTTCACCAAGAAATCCAGCCAAACACCTCAACTCCAAAACTCCATGGAGCAGCCAACTCCATGGAGCTGTAGTGCAAATGGAACTGAAGTTTTGGAGCACCTCTTTTGCTGCTCCAAAACAACCTCTTTTGAACCTCCTCGTGGAGTTGGTGGGTAATTACCCACCAATGCCACTTGTTACACAAAAACGTTTCATTCTGTTTCCTCCCTTCCACCCGTGACTATTTCCCCACCCCCGTCACCTGTCGCCCGTCGCCTCCCCGCCGCCCGTTGCCGCCCCGCCTGCCGCCTCCCCGCCGCCCGTCGCCGCCCAGCCCCGCCGCCCGTCGCTGCCTACCGCCACCCCGCCGCCCGTCGCCGTGCCGCCTGTCGCCTCCCCGTCGCCCGTCACCGCCCCGCCCCCGTCGCCCGTCGCCCCGCCACCCGTCGCCTCCCCACCGCCCGTGGCCGCCCCGCCCCGTCGCCCATCGCCCGTCGCCCCGCCGCCCGTCGCCGCCTCAGCCCCGTGGCCACCCAGCCCGCCGTCGGCCGGCCCCGTCGCCGCCCAGTCCCACCGCCCATCGCCGCCCCGGCCCTGTCGCCCACCCGGCCAGGTAGCCGCAGCAGGGCGCGCCCCACGGCGGTGGCATGCACGTCCCACTCGAGTAGCTCTTCGCAGCAGACGGTCGGGATGCGCGCCGGGTCAGGCCGCTGGGGCCCGAACGCGATCTGGACGGTGTCGCGCCAGCTTGCGGCGGAGGTCCGGAACAGATCGACGTTGGAGAAGTACGAGACCCTGCCGGCCATGGAGCGGCCGTAGTGCGTGGAGCGCTCGGCAGCCGGGACCTCGTTGAAGGCGCGCACGGCGGCGAGCGCCCGCGCGGGGTAGTCCTCTGGGATGCCGAGGGCCTGGTAGTGGTTGATGAGGTGGAAGAAGCCCCAATTGCGGGCGGCTTCGGTAGCGGCGGGCGCGGGGAGTGAGAGGTCGACGACGGGGATGGAGACGCCCAGTGGCGCGAGCGGCGCGGAGGCGTAGGGGTCCAGGTGCACGAAGAGCGCGGGGACGGAGGAGACGCTGGACTCGACGAGGCCACGGACGCCCGTGCAGGCCTCGTCGAAGGCCTTGAGGAGCGCGGCGCGGTCGGACTGGGCTGCCGGAGCGGAGGGGGACGCCATAGCCGAGGCCCTTGGGATTGCGTGGAGGGGCAGGCGCTCACTTGACCGAGAGAGATGGATGGTGCTTGGAGAGGATGACAAATGGGGCCTAAATTGGGGGCAACAATGGCAATACACACTGAAATCGATCTTTTTTTGGAGCTGAGAGCACCCATCTAGCCAAACACACCATTTTAGTTCTGGAGTGGAGCTGGCTCCACCTGAAGTTCTGGAGTGGAGCAGCTCTACTCGGAGTTGGAGCCATGCCAAACATGACCTAACTCTAAGGGCCTCTTTGGCAGGATTTATTGGACGGCTTCTCAGGCTTCTCGAGAAGCCCTTAAAAAACGGCTTCTCTCGCAAAGCACCCGTGAAGCCGTTTTTCAATTTGTACTAGGAAGGAGGACCTGGAAAAACCAGCTCCCCCCCCCGGCTCCCCCTCCATCCGCGCCACCCATGTTACCAAACTACCCTTGAACTTCGCGGAAATAACAGCCAAATTGCCACCGCTCCTTTCCTCTCTCGTTCGGTCTCACGCTCTGGTGGCGGCGGCGGCGGAATGGATGAGGGGGATGCGGCTCCGACGGCTGGAAAATGGACTCCGGCGGCTGAAAGGGGCAGATCCGGTTGTGGGCTTTAGGATGCGGCCAGCGAAAGGGCCAGCGGCGCGCCGTTTGTGTCCGGCGGAGGGGCTGGCGGCGCCCCGTTCCTGTGGCCAGGACGCCCTCCTGGCTGCCGTGGGAGTGCCTCCTGGTGTGGTAGCGGGCGCATGGTCCAGACTCCCCGGTGCGCCTGGAGCCGTAGCAACCGCAGGGGCGGACGGTGGCCGGCGGTGTGCGGCGCGGCCAGGGCCTGGACGCGGTGTCGCAGCGCCGGAGGGGTCGGAGTGGCGAGCAGGCGCGCAGTGGGTGGTCGGCGGGCGGCGCGGCGCAGGGGGGCCGGGCGTGGTGGTGAGGTGGCGGCAAACGGGTAAACAGCGGCGTGCAGGGGCCTGGGCAGAGGCGCGCAGGGGCTGTCCGGGTCGCAGTGCTGAGCGGCGCCAGGGAGCGGCCAGGGAGGGGGCCTGGGGCGTCGGGAGCGGTGCTGGGGGTAGGGGGTCAGGTGCCAAGGGAGCCAGGGGCTGGTGGCGTTGGGAGTCAGGCGCGCAGGGGCGAGGAGGCAGCAGGCGAGCGCTAAGGAGGAAGGAAGAAGAAGAAAGGAGAAGGAAGAAGAAAGGAGAAGGAAGAAGAAAGAGAGGAAGAAAGAAAAGGGAAAAAGGAAGATCGGGAGATGGAGAAAAATGAACGGAAGGATGTGGACCAGATTAAGGAAAAAGAAAAATTAAAGAGTAAAAATAATCCTTTTTATTATTTATTAAACAATAATCCTTTTATTTTTTTAAATGTCTAAGGAACTCAAATTTATAAACAAATATTAAATGTTAAGCATTCCATCCATCTATTCAAATAATCCATAGTAAAGGTCATCTATGACATTTGATTTATCACAGTCATTCCTAAAGACACAGGAGAAACCGTTTTGCCAAACACTTTCCAGAACGGCTTCAGCTTCACCAGAGCAGCCACAGCCGCAACCGTTTCAACCACAGCCACAGCCCTGCCAAACAGGCCCTAAATGTATAGTAAAAGTATGAACTTAGGAAAAATCTAAAACAACTTATAATTTGGAAGGGAAGGAGTACTGGATAGGCTTTGCATTTCCTTGAGCTTCAGACCTGCACAACCTCTGCTTCTCCCACTTCTATATATACAGGTACAGCCCACTGGATCGGTTCAGTAAGAATGAACACAAACCACTGCACCATTTGATCAGCTTCTCTCTGGTGTGTGTTTGTAATCGATCCACACTACAATAGTAACCTCCATCGTCCGTCCATTCCGTCAGAAACTAAGCTAGCTGCAGCTAAGAGGTGAGTCTCTTGATTTGTGGTCCCCCGCACCATGCGCTGTATATCCGACTCTATTGACTTGCCTAGTCGTGTTTCCACTCGGAGTTGTGGAGACCAATTCTTCCACACCCCTCGCTGTCATACTCTCTGTCTGTGTCTCCTCCATGTTCATGGCCAGTCCCTGTCCCCTCTCTTTGCTCACCAAGTCTTGGACTGCATTTCCCCACATTCAGTTCATATATAATCTTTTATGCGTAATATTTCACATTGCCCTTTCCTGCGCAGGAAGGAATGCTACACATGCTAATCCTAATGGCGGAGATGGCCAGTTCTGCGGTTGTCCAGGAGACAGTTAGCCAAATCCTATCGGGTCTGGTTCAGAGGTATGCGGAATCAAATGCAACCAGAAACTTGGAGAGGTTAGAGATGGCACACATCAGGCTGGAGGCTGCTCTTGAGACATCAGACAAGTGGCACATCACTGATGCATCCTTGCTGCGTTGGCGCAGGAAGCTCAAGCACGCTGCTAAAGAGTGCCACGACGCACTGCACAAATGGAAGCATATAATCCTTGAAGAAGAACGGATGCAACGGGAGGTGAATAATTCTTCCCTGCCTAATCGGATTGTGCATGCTACCAAGTCATTCATTTTCTCTGCCTTCCGCGACAATAGTGAGTTGAGCGGATCCACAGTTCAAAGGTTTGAGTGGTTTGCAGATGGGGCCAGGGAGTTTGTAAGATTTGTCGAGGTTGGTGGCACACCACACCGTCACATGCCCTTCAACTCTCTTATCAAGCACCTTTTGGCAGGCAATGAACTACAGCATAGAATTGGTCGGGAAGATGAGCACCCTTCGTATCTACTATGGTTTGTTCCTTACATTACTGCAGAGCATGGAATAGAAGCTTGCCTGAAATTTATCCAGAAAGACGGTAATGCACCGGAGAAAGACTTCTTTTTCGCTGTAATGCTACAGATTTCAGAAAGTACAGACATGGTTGGGATTGTGGTTAAGTGCTTGCAGTTGTTTCCCACTCATTTCCAGCCTATAGTTGAAACCATTAAGAAAGAACTTACTCAACTACCTATGCAGGACTTCTCGTGGGTGCCAAATATTGATTTGTGCCACAGAAAACACTGGGACAATCTTCATAGCTTTAGCACTCAATGGTTTCGTCCAGACCCATTATGTTGCAAGCAGCATGGTCAGAATAAGCTTCATTGTATTAGTAACCTAGATATGGTAGGATTTCCGGATGCTTCTCTGGATTCAGTTATTCTAATACACTTGCAGTGTCAAGTCTCACTATATGAGTACAACAAACAGAAGACCTCACTATCTGAACGCAGCAGTTCCATGAAGGATTCTCCATATCTGAAAGCTGAACTCCTCTTTACGCCCCATGGTACTTCAAAGGATAGCCTTCCTGCAGAAAAAAGTTCTGCAGTAGTGACAATATACGGTGAAGAACAGCATTGCATGGATACTGACGTTACCTTGGACCAGATGAATGAGGTCGTGCTGCCAAAATCATTAGATTCTTTCTACCAGAACACCGAAGCGGCAGTCTACCGAATGCTTTGGAAGTCTAAACATGGAACTGAATACATTGTGCTTGAGAAGTCAAGGATGGAGATGCCAGGTGCACGGATAACTTCTAGGGGGGCTACGAAAAGAAAGCTGGTGCAACAAGAGATTCAGGAGCTGGGGAGTTGGAATCCTATGGTCGCTCGCTTCCTGAATTCTTGGGTTGTGCATGCACCTGTCCGGCTGCGAGGCTTGATCCTGGACTGGATTCAGAAAGAAAAGGAGAGTCGGTTGGGAGAACCACCGCTGAAATGCAACTGAATTTCTGAATCATGTTGCATGGATAGATAAGGGAAACAGTGAAAGATACTAAAAGAATGGAAATAAATGGATCATTCTGATGGTGTTACAGTTAGAAAGTAGTATGTTCTGAAATTAAGAAACTGTACGCATGGAAGCATAGGTTTTCTGTATATGGTGTGTTGTTTGTTTCTCAACAGCTGATCATATATGCTAATAGTTATTATGTTTGTGAACTTTCTCGAGTGTGGTTATATCACGTACCATGAGCTATATGTCGTTGAAAATTACAGAATCTCATCTGTTTTTTGTTGTTTCATGTACTTCTGTGCAACCTATAGTTACATTGTAAAGTTTGCATCTTTATTTGAATGAATGGTAATTCTCGATTTGATATCCTCTGCTATGACTGCGAGCTGTCTTACTGGAAGATAACCTTTCAAAGACATGTCTGCATGCATCGGCCCCTCTTCCGGAAGTATCTTGGGTGTGAGGGGAGCAGTGGCGGATGCAGTCAGTCATGAACTTCAAAAACTTCAAAGAGCGTAGGGGGGCAGAGCTATCGTATCTATATATGATTTGAGGATAGAGATCACAGAAAGAAGTTGCCATTTACTTTCAGACGGATTAGACATTTGAAATTACGACCTCACTCTACCACCTAATTAATTTACAAGAACACCCCATTCCTACATTGATGCTATGGCCAGTTGCTTCATGAACATCTCAAATACATAGGCAATCAAGGAACATATGGTATTCACCGCTTAACTTCCATATTTTATCGAATATACGAGTGCAAATGCGAATCCAAATTCGGCCGGATGCAATCATGGCAATAACCTTCAACCCGTTTTAGTATCCCTTGAGCAAACATACACACCTACTAGTTAATCACACTGCAGGCCCAAACCGAATACCACCCAAAAATTCACAGAGAATCAAATCCCGCCGGTATATCGCAACGCGACATGCAAACACCAACCACAACGATCCTTTAAAGACTTGGAAAGATTCAGCAAGATTTTCCTGCATCCATGTCCAACATACGAGTATAATCTCAGTTACAAATCAAATTTAACTGGGAAACTACAGTAACACCCTGCTAGTATGAAATTTTCAATCCATCAGCCTCGTCTCCGTGACACTCCATGAAGTTCTAACCATCCATGTCCATAGGATAACAAAAGGAAATTACAGGCCCTGATCAGTAGGACGCAGGCAGGCAAAATGCTCAGGGCAGCAGGTTTCATTATCCAGAAGACGATGACTACAAGTGTCACACAGAGCATCTCTCGTTTTGCAACAAGACCTCGCTGACCAAGCGCCACTCGCAGATGTGGAACAGACGTGAAATTACGCAGCAACAAGATCAGGGGTTTCCGCCTCAACTGAAAGCAATGTGGTATGCACCTTTCCAACCCAGGCATCCAGCCTTTCACGCAAAGCCTTTACCTGTGGAATTCCAAGTACTCTAGGCTGGACCCACGAGACATGAACTGTACTGTCCACTTCATCAATTATTCCCTCAATAAGATGAACCTGCGTTGGAAAAGAAAGAAATGTTATAAACGGATTGCCAACCATATGGCTGCCAAATGAGACACTGGATAAACAACACCCATGATTCCAGTGATACTTCAACAACTAAGTAGAAGGCATCAGCAGGTTGCACTTTTGCAAGAACAAGCTTTATAGCTGCGGCTCAAACAAAAACTAATCTTACAAAGAAAGTTAAAAATACAGAAACTAGTATCAGAAATTACTATAGTCGACGTCTTGAACACTGCAAATAGTATAGGCCTAAAACAAGGACGACAGGTCTGTGGAGATAAAAAATTTCATTAAAAAACACTCATAAACACGTGGAGCAAAATGTGCCGCCCACACGATTGGTCAACTTCTAACGAAATGAAAGAATTAAAATAACAATGTTCCAGGAAACCGTTCATTGAAACTACAATAACAACAAAAAAAAAAGAAGTGAAAAGGGAGAACGATGATATTGTGATGTGTATCACAAGTAAATCTTGCTACTTCAGAATAACCCATCATGTAAATATAATTTGAGTTTCCAGTGACAGAAAAGAAGTTCTAAAAATGAGGGGCATAAAGTAGAGAAGGTTGCAGCATTCCACAAAAATGAAAACATCTTCTGCTAAAAAGAATATAGGAAACCAAAAGGAAAATAGGAAATGAAGTTACCGAGAGGCTCTTCATAAGAAGATGTTCAACATCACTGACAGAAAGCTTAGTCCTCTCAGCAATAACACTCAATGGGATAGTTCTATCTTCTGATGGCCGGCTGCAACATGAAGACAACACCATGTCAAAGGAAAAGAAAATGGAGGTGATGTTAGGGAAGTAATATTCCACAAATATTACCTAAAGATTATCTCCATCAGGCAAAGAATATTGATCTTTTCAAGCAGCTTCCGTTCATTCTGCACCAAAGCTGGCTGTGCAGTAAGAGCAGCATTGTGAACCCTGCAAAGTTCTTGGTAGAGAGCAAGGTTGCCGGTGTTGAACGCTTGTAACATATGATAGACCCACTCCACCTTGGTTCCAATAAGACTATTGATCTGTGGGTACAGATAAAAATAACTTTTAGATCAAAGAAGTATCAAATCAAACAAGTAATTTGCAAAAAAAATTACTCTAATTTTGATTTAATTATGTTCATGTTACATCAATCAGCTTGTTTTACACTAAAACAGAATACTATATCCATATTAATTTTGTCCATATGATTTACTATACCATCCTCAACGACAACCAAACAATATGTAAAGAAATTACCATCCGATGACAAATACACTACAAGTGGCTACAGTATGCCCATCTGTATAATGCACTCTATATTAAAAAATTTACATTATAATGTGGTAGTGGTACATTTGCAGCTTGAATCTATTGTGCACACAAACTTATGCACTAGACACTGATAATTAAATAATTATGCTGCTGATATTTGTGTATAAAACTATAAAGCCACAAAAGAAGTAGCAAATTGAATGGATGCCATCAAAAAAAAACTACAATACATGAAGAGTAAGGATGAGGACAGAGTAAGTCAAGCACAAGCAAAGAATTACTTACAATCGGATGCGCTAACAATTCCCCAAAGTTGTAAATGTTATCACCCAGCAAGGCTGCCAGAGAAAGATCAAAAGCCAAGTCCTGACAAGATAGAACATATTCAATAAATCCGCTCAACTTGGAAACTGAATCACACTTTTACGGTTCACAATGTTATTGATAATAAAACATACCAGCTTGAATGACTCTGAGAGAGATTCCACAGTTGTGTAGGCCAGATAGAGAAGAGCATTCTTGTAGAACTCAGCAAATTCTTGGCGGGCCTTGTGGTATTGAGATGATATCCAGTAAAAGCTAGCATGAACTGTGGGATCAACATCAGTCATACTATCCAGAGTGGTTTTCCCTTCATCCAACAAATTCTTGCACTCCTTTTGGTTTCCTTTCTCAAGATTAATTGCTGCAATTTGCATCTTCACGTAAAGAATTGGTTCATTAATCCGTGACTCCCTTGTCTCACGCAACTTTGTGATCACCCCCTCTAAGAAAGTAATTGCAGCATCCTTATCAGGATACTGGCGAGAAGCTATCACCGCAAAATGGGCAAGCTTTAGCAGATTAATCTTGGTCTCGAAGTCAGTGATGAAATTGTTGTAGAGCTGAATGATAGTGTCTCCAGTCTGTGGAAGAAATAAAAGACACTGAGGATTAAAAACGGCAGCAGGTGAAATAATGTGAAACGATATAAAATTGACAAAACTTTCAATCATCATAGGTAGTGAACCACAGATTAGAATAAGCAATGCTTATAACCAACCAAATTGATGGATATATCCACTAGAGAACATACTCATGATAAAATATATAGGTACATGAGATATCGATGAAAAGACCAGGGTATATATTAGAAAGAGGCAAAGCAACAAGTATAAAAGCATCTCAGCTTCCTGTGATTTTTATTTGACATTATTATTCTTCAGCAGTTGCACATGCATACAGTTTTATCCGTCCAAGATGCAAGCTGGTGAAGCTGACAGTATATGAGAACTGAATTGAGAACCATTAGCAACAAATAATTGCCAAATTACTGCGAATTTTATGCAATTTCCCCCACATAAGTAACTCAAAATGATTAGGCTAGCAACAATTATCCAGTCACAACTTCAAATCTTACTGAAGGAAGGGACACAACTAGGGGGCGGGTGGGGTTGCGGCGAGATCCGCCTTATCAACTAACCCATCTGGAATCCATCGGCAAAACCTTCCCTAATCCTAAGAGGATCAGGAGGAGGAGAGGAGGAATCGAACCTGTGCTGCCTGGAGCTGCAGGAATTGGTCGAGCTTGAGGGTGAGCTGGTGCCACAGCTTCCGTTGGTAGAGGTCGGCGAGGGACGCATACCAGTCGGCGAGGTCCGGCCGCGCCTGCCGCTGCGCCTCCACGTACTGCAGCGCCATCGCAACGCCAACTCCGGATGTTCCCGAGCCGAGCTGAGGAGTCGGCGGGCGTTAGGGTTCGAGGGAGATCTGCGGCGGCGGCTGCTGCGAGGGAGACGACGAGAGAGAGGAGGGTAACAACCACCACCAGCGACAGCTATGAGAAAAATAAAACCCTAGCGCTGGCGGAGGTGAGGCCGGGGAGGAAGGGAAGGGAGGGGGGGAGATACTTGCCGTGAGACGGAAGGGAAGGATCCGGATCGGTCGATTAGATCTATCTGGTGGAGTCCTGGACTCCACTGCGAGGAAGAGAGAAGAGAAGAGCCCGACGGCTGCGTGCGACGGAGAGAACACGGAGACGAGTCGGAGACGACGGCTTGCGGTGCGGACTGCCCAATGGGCCGTGTGGGCCCATCCAACAGCACGAATACACTCGGCCCGTGGGCTGTTTGTTGTACTACCGGCCTGCCATATGAATTAGTGCAATCGGCCCGTGGGAGTTGAAATCCTCCCGGAAAATTCAGAGGTACGTAACTTCATTGTCTGTCAGGTGAACATTTTTTTCGTTTGCAACGAATTTGCGCGAATTTGTCCTTACTCGGCACAAAAACTTTTAAAATCCAATTTGTTTAACTGATGAAACATCGACTATGCTGGCTCTATTTTGTTTGGCAGTTAAATCTAACCAATTTGGAAGTTGCAGCATGATTTGCAACAAGGAATCAGGGAGGAAAATACCATATTATGGCGAGGCCTGTATAAAGTGTAAAACGAAGAACTTCTCAAGAGGAATAAGTGTCAATTATGACAGTACTCCCATTTACAATAATGAATTTTGCCAACGTATAGCTTGCCCAACAGTTCTACTACTTGCACACATTGTCACATTGCTGCAGAAATCGCACGCATATACTCCGTAGCGCAAGCTATAACTCCTTCAACATTGCAGTGGCCATTGCTTCAGTCCTTCAACATTGCTGCAGAAATTGCAAGCATATAGCACAAGCTGACTGCTGCAGAAATTGCTCTGCATGTCTGCATTGCTTCAGTCTTCAGCGAAGAAGACGCTCCATTGATCGATAAGCTTCAATTCATTTGCCCCCATTTCACAGTGTGCGCCGCCTAGCTGAAGGGCTTCTGCAGCAGCGCGGTGAGGTAGACCTCGTCCTTGCCACTGTTGCCGCCGCCGGCGACGCTCTTGTCAGCGACGGCCCACTTGATGGTCTTGTAGCCGAGCCTCCGCAGCATGGCGGCGTAGACGCCCTCCAGGTCGTTCCTCCGGCACCAGAAGTGGTCCACCCAGAGCAGCCCGCCGGGGCGCAGCGCCCGGTCGGCGTCGTACCACAGGAACTCCAGCGCGGCCTCCGGGATCCACCGGTTCACGGCGTGCCCCGCGCGCACCACGTCCATGGTCCCGTCCCCCACCGGGAACCGCTGCTGCAGCGGCGCGTGCAGCGGCACCACCCCGCGCGCCGCCGCCGCCTCCGAGTAGGGCGCGCCCAGGTTCATGGTGGTCGTCACCACCGTGGCGTTCGCGAGCTTCTTCAGCCGCGCCGCCAGCGTGCCCGTGCCGCCGCCGACGTCGAGCCCCAGCCGGATGGGCCCCGCGCGGCTCAGCGACGCCAGCCGCAGGAGCTGCGGCGCCGTCAGGTCCAGGGGCCCCCGCGCGCGGAGGAATCGGGCGGCCTCCGTGCGCGCCACGTCGAAGCCCAGCGATGGCGGCAGGCAGGAGAACGACCTGCATTTCCCCTCCTTGGGCCAGCGGACGGCGGCGTCGGGGAGCGGGGAGAAGGGGTCGGTGGGGAGGAGCTTGGATGCGGATGCGGCCGCCGTGGGGGAGAAGCACCGGCGGCGCGGGAGCGGGTGGCACCCGCGGAGGAGGAGCGGTTCGGCGAGGAGGAGGGCGTCGTCGGGGCAGGGCGCGAAGGGGGTGTAGGACATGTAGCGGTGGAGGAGGTCCGGGTGCGCGGAGCAGGCGGAGGCGACGGGGGCGAGGCGGGAGTAGAGGAGGAGCTCCGGCGGTGGAGGCGGCGGCGGAGGGGACGAGGAGCGGAGGTGGTTCAGCTGCGATACGCCGGCGTGGATGGCGTCCAGCTGCCGGATCAGGGCCAGCTCCTCCTGGTCGCCGCCCTGCTGGTGCTGCTGCTGGAGGAGGAGCGGCGGCACGGTGGCGGCGCGGAGGGAGAGGTGGTAGAGGGATACCAGGTTGGTGGCCACCACCGACAGCAGCAGCAGCACGTTGAGCCTCACGCCGAGGTTGAGGCCGCCACCGCACGGCCAGCCTGCTCCTCCTCCTGTGGCTGTGCCTGTGGAGGCGGAGGTCACCCCCGTCTTCCTCATCGCCGGCACGATGGGCGGGATCTGGAGGTAGATTGCTACCGCAGTGGAGTGTGGATTGTGAAAGTGTGAACGGAGAGGAGACTGCTGGTGACCACTTGACCTGTGTCTGCTGGAGTATGAGTAGTATACACTACACTACGCCAGTACGACACGAGCGGTCGCCAGTGACTGTCAACCTCATCACTCCACTCCACCTCCAGCGAGTGATGTGTCCACCAGCAAGTGTGCTTGCTCTGCAACTTGATCAGGATTAATTTTCTCCAACTGCATACTGTAATTTGCCTCTACTTTGTTAAAAAATGTCAAATTTTTATCCAACATACATCTCTTGGTTTAAGAGAGTGGAGAAAACGCTGATATCTCAGATAGCAAAATGGACCCTTGCTCGAGTATGACAACCGGAGAAATTTTTTTCAGGGGGGGAGAGCGGCCTGTTCGGCTGGACTTATAAGTCGGCTGAAAAGCTGAAACGGCTGATTTGTTGTGAGAGAAAAATACTGTTTGGTGGCTGATAAGCTGGTTGAGCCCTTGTTTACTTCACCCCCAACTCCCAACTTTGACACTATGCAAAAAGAAGATTCCCCATCCCATCAAACTTGCGGTACATGTATGGAGTACTAAATGTAGATGAAATTAAAAACTAATTGCACAGTTTTGTTGTACTTTGCGAGACGAATCTTTTGAGCCTAATTAGTCAATGTTTGGACAATAATTCACAAATACAAACGAAACGCTACAGTGTGCTATAGTGCTAGCACAGTAATTTGGCACCTCCCAATTTGACCAACTAAACAAGGCCTGAATAAGCTGAAGCGAACAGACCTAACGTCCCCACCTGATTTTCATTCCAAGGGCTTTGAAGCAGCCAAAGCTTTTACATCTTTGCATTTCAGCAATTTTGAGGGAAATAAGCAGGATTCTACATTGAAGAAAAGGAGCAGCACCAGGCGTCAGCGATCATTCTTTCTTCTCGTCGCCATCGATAACACCATAGTCGAGCGTCTTCCTTGCAAGCTGCTCGGAAACGGTGGTGGGAGGGTGGCAGTCCGTTGAAGACGACATCATTTCGGTGTTTCCACAGTTGCCAGCAAACCAGGAGGATGAAGTGTAGTGCGTCGCCGGTAGTGTTGTCGGACGGGGAAAGACTTGAGACTGAGCATCCATCGGTGTTGATACCCAAAGAGGCCCAGACTTGGGCAGAGAAGGGGCAGGAGAAGATGAATCTTCCTCGTGGTGGTTGCACAGCTCGCAGGAGGCCTCTTGAACCACGTTCTTCTTTAGCAGGTTTGAGCGGCAGTGTATGCGCTCATGGACAAGGAGCCAAGCGAAGAACTGGACCCTTGGTGGCGCACGGTTTTCCCAGACAAATGCCCTGTTCGCTTCAGCTTATTCAGCGGGCTTATCAGCCACCGAACAGTGTTTTCCTCTCACAACAAATCAGCCGTTTCAGCTTTTCAGCCGGCTTATAAGCTGAAACGAACAGGCCCAAACATATGGAGAAAGAGCACGCTGCCACACCTGTCGCTGTCATCAGTGCCTGATACACCGGGCCAGTGCGCAGCGCGTTTTCTGGACTCGCCAGCGGCGATGTGCGACGATCATTTCCGGCGATGAGCACGACCCGGGCGAGCAGGGTGCGGGCCTTGGTAAGTTCCTCCGTTGCCCCTCGAGTGAGGCGCGGGACAAGGTGAGCGTCGATGCCATCCTGGAGCACTCGCGCGACGCTTGCTTCCGGGCTGACAGTGTGGTTATGGAGCAGGGGGAAAATCTCCTTCAATCTGCCGGCAGACAACCATCGGTCTTCCCAGAAGCATGTGCTTTCACCATTACGCACTTCGGAGATGGTAACCGCACGGTACGTTGGCACCAGTTCCTCAATGTCATTCCAGTGTGGGGTTTAGGAGTGCTGGACAGAGGTAACCCCTCTGTTTGGATCCAAGGACTAAATTTTAGTCTTGCACTTTTAGCTTAAAATTTAGCTCTTGGGATCCAAACAGGAGGGCTAAAAATGACAAATAGCTAAATTTTGGACTAAAAATTTTAGGCCCTGTTTGGCATGGCTCCAGCTCTGGATGGAGCTGCTCCACTCCAGAACTCCAGGTGGAGTCAGCTCCACTCCAGAACTCCAGAATAAAATGGGGTGTTTGGCTAGATGGGTGCTCTCAGCTCCAAAAAAATCAATTTTCAGTGTGGATTGCCATTGTTACCCCCAATTTAGGTCCCACTTGTCATTCTCTCCATCCCCATCTCCTTCTTCCTCAGAAAGGCTGCCCGGCAACCACAACACACCGTTCCCTCCTCTTTTTTTCCTTGCCCCGGTGCTCCCGTCGCCTCGCAGGAGCAAGCAAGCAGCTCACCGGCGTAGGGGCTTCGGCAGACGGGCGAACTGGTGGCCGGCGGAGGGGCTTCGGCGGACGGGCGCGAAGGCCGGCGGGGGATCTTCGGCGGCGGGGCGAACTGGCGGCCGGCGGAGGGGCTTCGGCGGACGGGCGCGAATGCGGGCGGCGGGCCTTCGGCGGAGCGGCGCGAAGGCCGGCGACGGGTCCTGCGGCCGGCGACGGGGGCCTGCTGCCGGCAGCCGGGGGCTACGGCCGGCGACGGGGGCCTGCGGCGACAGGGCCCTGCGACCGGCGTGGGGGGTCTCCGGGTGGCTGGCGGCGGGCCCTGCGGCCGGCGACGGGGGGCTGCTGCCGGCGCCGGGGGGCTACTGCCGGCGGGGGGGGGGGGCCTCCGGCGACAGGAGCCTGCGGCCGGCGGGGGGGCTCCTGCGCCAGGCGGCAGCCGGCGTTGGGGCTCCTGCTGCAGGTGGCGGCCGGCAGCGGGCCTTGTGCAGATCGGGCGGGAGGCGGAGGAAGGAGGCCGGGCTGGGGTAGGAGACCGGTGGCGGGGCTGTGCCGGCCACCGGCGGGGCTGGTCCGGCCGGCAGCGGAGGTGGACGGCGGCCGCCGGTCTGCCTGGCGGCGGCGGCAGAAACGTCACGACGGAGGGAGGCGCAGGATGAGGAGACGGAGGGAGGCGCGGGATGAGAAAAATGAGATGCGCGGTGTGACTGGAGAATAGAATCGAACCGTTTTTTTTCCATAACCAGTGGCATTGGTGGGTAATTACCCACCAACTCCATGAGGAGGTTCAAAAGAGGGGGTTTTGGAGCAGCAAAAGAGGTGCTCCAAAACTCCACCCCCATTTGTACTACAGCTCCATGGAGTTGGCAGCTCCATGGAGTTTTGGAGTTGGGGTGTTTGGCTATTTTTTTTCCTGGAGTCGCTGGAGTTGTGGAGTGGAGCTGTGCCAAACGGGGCCTTAGCCTCCAAAGAGGCCCTAAACTGGGCTAAAAGTGATCCCAGGACCACAAATTCCACCCCTACCCTCCTTTCCTCTCTCCTCCGCGTGGTCCTCCCGCACTTCCTCTCTCCTCCGCCTCCCACGCCCGCCGCCTCCGCCCGAGCCCGCCTCCTCCGACCGGCCCCGCCACCTCTGGCCCCGCCTCCTCCGCCTCCACCGAGCCCAAGCCGTCGCCTCCTCTTCTGCCTCCGCCTCGCCTCGCGCGGAGATCCGTCGGCGCAGGGAGATGGCGCGCCGGCCCTCGGATCTCGCTGCACGACCCCAGCGTCGCGTGTGGTGGGCGACCGTCGACAGCGGCGGTGGCTTCTGGTCGCCGTGCGCGCTGCGGATTTGGAGGAGGAAGAAGGGCGGTGTGTGCAAAGGTTGGGGAAGAAGGTGTATGCGCCAGGGGCAGGCAAAGAGGGTAATAATGTCTTTTTCAACAACATTTATGGATTTTAGTCCATGGATCCGAACGGCCCAGCAGGACTAAATTTTAGGGGCTAAAGTTTAGGAGCTAAAAATTAGTCCATGACCTACTGATCCAAACACCACCTAAGTCTACGGGAAAGTACTGACTTGACAGCCAAGGATGTCTTTGAGAGTGGCGACAGTTTCATCAGGGGTGTGGATAAGAACCATAGTGCTCTTGTTGTAGTTGATCCGCAATCCAGTCGCAGCAGAGAATGCATCCAGAACGACTTTCAGGCGCTGGAGGTCAACAAGATCGGCCCGGAGCAGGATCAACGTGTCGTTAGCATATTGCAGCACTGGGCACGACAAACCAGGAGCTGTCAGGTGCCTGATCTGTCCACAATGGGCGTCGTGGGTGGTGACGAGAACACCCTCCATTTCAAGCTCTCGGATGTTGTTTCTCCACAACCGCTCACTTGCATGTGCCTGGAAAAACTGTGCGTTGGCATCTCCTTCTTTGATGGCACGACGTTTGCCTCTCTATTTCCAGTAGGCCGCACGCTCTCTCAGCGACACAGCCAAACACTACTGGCATTCACGAGGTGTTGGTTACAGGAACCGTTGCTATTGTCTTCCTCCCCACGGGTGAGATTGAAATCTCTCATGAGGATCCAGCTGCCCGTGATCTGCGCGGCAACTTCAGCTAGGTCTTCCAAGAAGGCCACTGAGTCGCGGTGGTCAGCCGACGCGTATATGTTCGTAACCGCGGTGGAGGAGCCGGAGGCAGTAGAGGTGAAGTAGGTGGTGAGCGAGCGCTGCCTAGCAATGAACGAAGTCATTGTCAGCGAGCGAGCATCCCAA
This sequence comes from Setaria italica, assembly GCF_000263155.2. Classification (NCBI taxonomy): domain Eukaryota; kingdom Viridiplantae; phylum Streptophyta; class Magnoliopsida; order Poales; family Poaceae; genus Setaria; species Setaria italica. Next base: position 35,433,484 of record NC_028458.1, on the reverse strand, counting down.
GCAGTGATCAGCCCGCCACAAGCCCCAATCGCATCTACACATTTAAAATCTGCTAGATTGAGCGGAAGGAAAGTTTTAGCTTTAGAGAGGTCAGTGGCACGCAGTTTCATTTCTTGTAGACAAGCAACGTCCAGACATGCCGAGACAATCGTGTCTCGAACCGTTTTGCATTTGTCAGAATCGCCTAACCCTCTAACATTCCAAGAGAGCAGAGAAAAGCTAACCGAGTTCAAATTCATGTGGGCAGGCACCACACCGAAGCAAAAGCCACAGCCGATGCAGAGTAAGCATGAACAGGCAGCAGAACATAATAAGCATACAGAGCAAAAGCAAAAGCAGGAGCAAGGCTAGAGAGAACAGACTGCAGATCGAACGCAGGCACACAGGGGCCTCGACAAGGTAAGTAAAGTAGTAAACGTTATAGAAACAAGGGAAAAGGTCGTTCAAACAGTTAAGGACGAGATTGCTAAACAAACCACGGTATGACAGTTCAACAACAACAACAACAACAGACACAAAGAAACCGAAACTAGAGCTGCCACCGCAAAGCAGCCGCAGGTGGAGGGGTTCTAGGGAGCGCGTTTGCTAATGTTGGACAAAGCAGAGCGCATCCAGTCACCTTGGAGTTCAATCATTCCTCAACAGCGAGCGCCTGGTCCAGCTTGCGAGTAGCAGCGTCGCCGATGGCAAACACTTCATCAAGAGCTTTCATGGCAGCTACTAAAATTACAATCTATGTCACATACTCCAATAGAGCAATAGAGCAAAATTACAATCTATATCGCATACTTCAATAGAGCAATATGCAGTTTCAAAATTACAATCTATGTCACATACTTCAATACATCCTTAAAATTCAAAATAAAATCTAAAAATAAAAATGAACGTGATGAGATCTAGTCACAAATATTTATTACAATAGTAATAAATTATATTTGAATAGCTTGAAAAGAACAAGTTTCTTGAGCTACTGTTAAATCGACAATGCTCCTAGTTCTAGCATCAGCTCATAAGCAATCTGCCTTGCCTCCTTTTGCCAGCAAAAAGGCATCACTATCCAATCTGCGAGTATCAATACTTCAGAAGCTATGCTGACCACCTGCAGTACTCGTCATCCTTCATTGGATGGATATCTGTATAACCAGTCTTTGCCGCAAACCAGAGCTTCAAGAGTTTGCGGCGTCATGGAGCTTCGATTGTCACTAAGAATTCGACCGTCCAAGTTGAATGCGGATTCAGAAGAAACAATGCTCAATGGAATTGCTAAGAAATTGGATGCCATAGCCGACAGCATGGGGTACTTATTCGAGTTTGTCTTCCACCATGTTAAAGTTTCAAAGTTTTCATCTTCTCTCACTAATTCTTCATCCAAATATGCATCAAGCTCTGATCTTTCAGTTCGAGTCCCTCTCCTCTGAGAGCTAAATTAAGCGAATTCTTGTTCTAGTCTTCTCTTGCCAAGCAGTACCACGGGTGAGCGGTTCACCACGCTCCTAGATACACCAGCTTGAGAAATTGCATTTGTATCAGTTCTAACAATCTCTTCATACTTTCTATAATATTTGTGCAGCCATTCTTTAGCCAAATCTTTGCTCAAGTCAACGTCAATTAAATTCTCACAAACCTTCTCATAGAAGAAGTCTAGGAAATCAAATTTCTATCTTGGATCAAGAATGGTAGCAATGACAAGAAACATGTTGTAATTGCGATCCCAATACTTATAGAACTTCTTGTCAATTGCTCTAGCCAAGACTTTATAACCTGATCATCTTCTATTCGTGACTTCTTAGAGCTTGATGTACTAACAACACATTGTCAAGAAACAGATGTGATGTAGGAAATCTATCGGCCGAGAATGCCAATGTAGCTCCTTCAAAAATTGCAAGGAATTCACAAATAGACTTAGCCCTACTCCATTCATCATCAGTTGGAATGGGTTGTTGTTGTGATTTGGCGTATCGCTTCAGTACAATCTTGTATTCCACTGCCTCAAGAATCAGGGCATGTGTTGAGTTCCACTGGTTTGGAACATCAAGCACTAAACCAGCCTTTGCAGGAAGACATTCCCTTTCACAAATCTCATTGAAAGCCTGGATTCGTTATGCTGACAAATTAACATGCCTAACCAGGTCTCTTATCAATTCTATTGCAGCATCAGCAATGCCAATACCATCTTGCACAAGAATGTTGAGTATATGAGCACAACATCTAACAAGAAGATGCTCACCATCAAATAACATTGTAACGACCCTGGTTAAATCATCTGAGTTAATCTTAATCCGAGTCCTTAATCCCGCTGACTTAGCTCCCCTGAGCTTAAGCGCTCAACATCCAGTTCCGGCCCCGACCCCTGAAAACCCAACCCAAAACCGCCGGTTATGTCTAAGTCCAAAGGCAGTGTTCCTTTCCATCTTGAGCAGAGGAGAAACCGAGACTGACTGGTGGACCCTAAATCTTTCTCCCCGGATCTCCCGAGGCAGATGCGCCCGATCAGCATGCGCCCGCTTCAGAGCCTCTCCGCCGCGTGGCTTGATCTCTCCGACACCCGCCGCTTCGCCCAGTCGCCGACCGCGACAGGATGGATTCCCGCGCCCTCCTCCCCAATCACAGCGGAAGCCCCTCTGCAACCCTTTCTGCCTCGCCTCATCTCGCTCGCGCCCTCACCGGCCGCGCCATGGTGCCCCGCCGTCGCCGTGGCAGAGCTTTGCCGCTGCTGCGTCAGACCGCCTCGCAACGCGCGCCCGTCATCGTTTCGCTGGATCCCCGGCTGCAAGACCCGATGCCTTCTGGTTTTTCAGCCGCCTCTCTACAGTCGCGCCGCCCACGAACTCGCTACGCGACGATTCCTCCCTCGCCAACCCCGACTCCGGCAGTGACAGCTCCTTTTCTCGCCCCACCAGTGCCGTGCTCCGACAATGCTGCTGTTTCGTGCTCAACCGCGACACCGTTCGCCCTGTCTTTTCACCTGTTGCAACCTCGCTTGTAGCACTGTTCTCCCTGTCACACCAACCAAATCCGCCGCTCGACGACGCCCGCCTCCGCCAAATCTCAACCCTGGCAAAACCGCGCCTGCGCCGCCTTGTCTCCAGTGCCCAATGGCCGAAGACGCTATCTCCGAAGTTCTGTTCCGCCGCCCATCGCCGCTCAATCGCCGCCATGGCAGCGCACTCCATCCTTTTCTTCCGATCTTCGTGCTACTCCAACTCTCTCTCTCTCTCTTCCGCGCCGCTATAAAAGGGAATGTCAGAGTTCAACCGGAGTTCCTTCGCCTTTGCTGTTTTGCCACCCCTACTATGAGCGCACCTGAGCACTTCCACTAAAACTCTTGAGAGTTCCCCTTCTCCGCTCAGACCCGCTTCTCCCCAATCCACCCAGCCGTCTGCTCCTCCGTGCTGTGCTAGAGCTTCCTTGTTGCCCACAAGAAGCTCCGCCGCCGCCGGAGCATTGTCCAACCTCGCTGCCGCCGGAGCCTTAGTGCTTAGTCTTTCCACCCAAGTCTGTTCCTTCCCGACCCCAAGCTTCACCTATAAACCGAAGGTAAGCTGCCGACCCCTTTCCGTTTCGCCCAACCCCTTTTCCGTCTCGCCCGACCCTGTCTGTTTCGCCCGACCCCTTTTTCCGTCTCGCCCGACCTTGTCTGTTTCGCCCGACCCCTTTTTCTGTCTCGCCCGCCCTGTCTGTTCCGCTGACCCTTTTCCGCCTCGCCCGAGAGCTCGGTTGTATCTGTTTCCTTGACCCGAGGGTATCTGTGTAAAAGATCGGGATTTCTCTGCGTTAAGTCTGAGGACCCCGAACACAGTTATCCCTTAAAGTTTAAGGGTCAGATCACAAGTCTATTCCTATCCAACCCTTTTATCTTGCTCTCCACCAACTAAAGTAAACTTCCCCACCTTTTCTATAGCCTTGCTACAAGTGTCCGAGCTCAAACTGCAAATGTTGTTGAAATAACCGTCTAAACACTAAGTCCTGCATTGCATTCGTGTAGAGTTACATCTCGCTGACGGCGTCTACGAGCTACACCCGGCGCCCGAAGACGGAGCTGTAGCAGAGCTGCCACTTACAGAAGCCGAAGCAGCCCCAGCTGAAGACCAGTTCTCCTCCCTTCCGCTTGAAGGCAAGCCCCGGAGCATGAACCCCAAATTTCTAAACTTGCACATGCCTTCCTTCTCGTGTTTGTGCATTTACGTATAGGAGTTGTTTGCAACCATAGATGCATGACATAGTTCCTTTGATCTGAACACTAGTTTGTTGGGCCGAGTAGTTGCTATGCTTAAATAGGAATCGGTAAAAGTCGAGTGATTTCCTGTCACTCGCGAGTTATAGGAGTTGGTTGTTTTCTCCTTCTGTTACAACTATAAGGACGACGGACGGGGTAGGGTTTTGGTTAACTCTTTTGGTGGTCGGCTGATCACCCCGTCTGTTTACTGAATCTGTTAAGGCCCGACAGTGGTGGTGTTCGTGATCAAGTGTTTGAAAGTACTAACCTCATACTCAATATGGGATGGGGAAGCCTAGTACCTGATTGAACCTAGACGTGAGCGGTCGCTCCACTGTCCTTGGAACAAAGTTCCCCTGCGGCCGCACGTGGTGGCAAGTGTGGTCACAGAACGGCAGAGGCCGGGTCTGTGGAACCTTGCACCAAAGGAAGTGGACCCGACACGGGTTAGGGAATTGATGGGGAAGGCCGACACAGGAAGCGACCCTCGGTGGTGCGCGGATGTCGTGAGGTTAGGTTCACCATGCATGGTTAAAGAACTCGAATCGATTCGCCTGCCTCTCACAGTTTGAGACTGCTTGATCGCTATGCTACACTGAGTAATAAAAGAGTCTGATGATGACATGACCTTGATGATGAGCTTATATACATAAAGTTGGATCTATGTTGCTTAGAGTAAGTTGCAAATGTAGACTGGTTAATGAACTTAGAATTTGAGCTAAAACTTGAAATAAGGATCTACATAGTGCTTTTGGCAAACAAAACCCTCAGCCAAAGAGCCTTGCATGTCTAGAAGTGGTGGAGTAGTTTTTACCACCGGTCGGTTAAGTCTTGTTGAGCTTAGAAGCTCAGCCTTGTTGTGGCTTCTCTTTTCAGATGAAGTTGCCGCCTCTGAGCTTGCTGCTGGCACTTGGCCGCCCCAGCTCCCTCCGGGTTGGACGGTCGAGTGGGATCCCTCCTCGGACGGCGGGGAATGGGATCATTGATGTCCTGGCTGGCCTCACCAGGGACGTCCGACCCCGACGAGTAGCTTTCGCTTGTTTTTATCTTTCTGTTGTTTCTTCAGAACTTGTAAAACTCTAATTTTAACCAGTGTGTAACAACTCGTTAATCAAATTGTGGACCTGTTGTATTCTCTGGAACCACTCACCTTCGTGTGAGCTATGTTAACTCAGTCTTGTTAAATGGTTAAATCGGATGAAATCCGATGGCACATCGAGTTAACTTGATTAAGGCATGGGTGTCGCATGTCAGGCGACTTAACCAGGCTTTAGTCAAGATAATCCAAGGTGGTTCCGCCACAAACATATCACGCTTTCCACTTTCTTGGAGAAGATCACAAGCTGCCTTGTTATTTTCCGCATTGTCAAGTGTGATTAAACATCTTCTCTTTGATTTCATAATCTGTTAGACATCTTGTAATGGCTTCTCAATAGCTAGACCATTATGTGGATACTTAACATCCTTGAATACAATAATTTTTTCTTCAAAACAAAATCAGGGTCAATATAATGTGCTGTCAAACAAATATATCCCAACTTTTGGTTTGATGTCCAAAGATCGGACGTGAAGCATATGCGAGAGTTGATATTCTGAAGCTCACTTCGCAATTCTATCCTTATTCTCTCAAACTTAGCAACACAATCATTGCGAATCGTTTACCGTCCAATGCAGTCAAATGTGGGCTACAACGATTCCATCCAAGGCTCAAAGGTATCATCCTCAAAATTTGTTGAATGCAACCTCAACTTTAATGCACCATGTGATCATCAAGTCACGGCTTCTCCGGGGGTTAAAGATGAACGAACCTTCCATGGGCTTCTTCTTCATGGTGGAAATAAATTTGTTCCTAACTTCACTAGGGATCTTTGAGCGATATTTCGTAATGTGATTTCGGAGGCTAGTTGTACTGTCTTCCTTCTCGTAGCTTTACGGTGCCATCTTCCTCAACCAATTCTAGCTCATAATACTCCCAGATTGGTGACCTTCTGTTTGGCGTTTGTGAATAACTATTGCCGGTGTTGTCATTGCTACATGATGTCTCATCACGGTGATAAGACATTTGTTTCAAAAAGATATAAGCAAGAATCAGCAGCTGATGCATTGCTACATGATGTCTCATCACGGTGAGAAGACATTTGTTTCAAAAAGATATAAGCAAGAATCAGCAGCTGATGCTTTGCAGAGAGAAGTCTATGCATTCAGCAATTATATTGACAACAAGAACAGTATGCATTCAGCAGTTAAATTAATCTACCAATTTCAATGAAATGCATTTGTCATCATAATCCTCATATGTACTCGTTGAAAAATAAATCAATACTTGACTAGTTGACATATACACGCAATGTTCCTAACTACGAACAACCCAAATTCGTAATTGGTCCAAGCAAATAAGGAGAAACCAAATAGAGCTTAATTGCTCCGCCTTCGATCCAAGCATGTGTCGCAAACTAACAATTGATTAGGAGGGTCGATCAAATTGAATGAGAAAAATCAATCACACCTAGGCAAGTTGCATCTGTTGGGCTGCCATCAGTCCAGCACCCGGCACCACTTCTAGTAGGAGTCAAATCACGACAGCCGTTGTACTTCGACCTGCGGTACACAGCACCTCCTCGGCTTCTCCCGCTGGATGTAGGACTCGAGGTCGCCGCCGCAGACGCCAGACAATCAAATCAAACCCTAGCAAGAAAGGGAGAGGATGAGGAGAAGGGGAAGGGGATGCTGCAGAGGAGGAGATATGGGAGGAGAGCTACAGGAAGCGTACCCCGAATCTGTAGTCGTGGTTGGAGGAGGACGCACGGGAGCGGTAGGGGCGACGGCAGCGGAGGTGGCGTCTATCGCCCTTTCTTGCGCAAGCGATGCGAATCGTGATTGGCGGAGCACCCACCGTGAGAATCCACTCGGGTGAGGTCAAGTGGACCCATTCTAACTCGCCCCAACCCGCACTTCTAGTATTACCCACTCCGCTCCACCCCATTAGTCTCAAAAACTCATTCTCGCCCATCTACACAAGACCAACCTCAGGACCCGACCCGAAAAAATCATTTCCACCCGCCCCACTAGCAGGCCTAAGCGGCGGGTGTTGGTGGCGGCGCCAGCGCGGGGTGCGCCAGAGCCGAGGTCGCCTTTCTCGAGAGGCGCCATCCCTGTTCCCCTTGATTCGCTTTGAATTGTCTTCTTCTTCGGAGACCACAACCGGAGAATTGCAAAGTAGGAGTGGACATCTTGTTCAACTTTTTTTTTACAAGCCTCTATACATAGTAAATTATTTCCTGAAACTGTCACCTGGGATGTTGCTTTCACATCTTCTGAACATGACTTTTCTTAAACAGAAGGGGGAAAAAACTTCTTTTCTCTGAAGAGTCAAATCCCTCAAATTCAGGTCAATAACCAGAAATGCTCTGTATCTGCTAACCGCAGTGGCGTGCCTGATTCACTCATCATGACTTGATCTCAACCAGCTATGAATATCAAGCTTTGCCTCACTGCTGGAACCGAGCAAATCAAGGATCCAAAAATCCCCGTCAGACCATAAGCGATGGCGCAGAAAGGCAGCGCTTCAGGCTCCTTGGCTGACAGTGCTGCTGTTCCCAATCCATGAGCACTGCACCATCAACCAAATAAGGTTATATGACATACGGGGCCTGAATCCTGATCATGCTTACAGAGTAAACGAATAAGCTGGTCGGACACATTTCTAGCAAATTACCTGGACGCTGTTCCTAGTCCTCTGGCGATGGGGTCGTTCAGACCAAGTTTATCCATAGCTGCCTGGACAAAATTGGCACCAATGAGCCCGGTAAGGACAACCACGGCAGCGGTTAGCGAAGAGTTTACACCTGAACCATGAGAAAACCCATGAATCATCAGTGCAGACCTGCCAGTCAGTAATTTACTGCGAGGATATATGGCACGAAGATTCAACTCTTTCTGAAGAACTTAGTAAATCGACTACAGGTTTAGTTAAATTAATTGACATATAGTTAACTTGCCTGAATACAAGCTACGAACTCATCATCATAACACAGGATTTAACTTGCCTGGGAATACAAGCTAGGAAACCCATTCTTATCTCATCATCTCTACTATAGGAACATAGACAAATTCACAAGAAAATGCAAGCCAAGGTTTACCTTCAAAGAAAGATACTATGCTCAAAGCCAGCGCCACAGTAATACACCTGGGCAATATCGATACGGTTAATGATGGCTCCAGCCCTATCAGGCGCCCAAGGATAGCAGTTGAGTACAAAGAGAATGTTGATGCAATGGCAATTGATGTGAAGATCTCTGCTGCGTGCCTCTTTACAAGCTGAAGTCAGGAGCATAAAGTATGTAACATTCAGACATCAGGCACTTGCAGCAAAATAGAGCCTAACAGAAATGATGTCACAAAATGAATAGCCATGTTCAGTGGTACCTTTCTCTGCTTGAACATTGAGAATGCAAATGATATGATCACAGACCCAAGGAAACCCATTAGAACGTCACCAGCTCCAGGATTAGAGGGCGCCTTTGTAAGGTAATCACCTGGACAACCACTTTTAATATATGAGAGCACTAAGATATTGTGTTTATCTTCTATGGTGCTCCAGCACAAATGCTTTGAATGCAACTCTTCCGAAACTAAAGAATACACAGTTTAACTGTAGGACTAGTAGGGTTTAGCTTATGAACCTAGCACAGCATTAAGTCCAGATCCGGAGAGATAACCATACGCTACAGCTGCCAAATCTGCAGAAAGTGCGCAGGATATGATTGGATGTAACACTTTCTTGACACCAGCTGGTAACCTGAAAAATAGCCAGATTGTCAGGAAAAACAGAATAAGATGTGTTCATAGTTTGGATCCCATTGATCGAGTTTATATAGGCATATTTACCCAGAACCAACCATGTATCCCAGTACAGTGGCAGCAAGCAGGAAAGGAAGGCATGTTCTTGCTGTGGTACCAAGTGCTGTGGGATTGAAATATGCAACACCAAATGATGCAACGAAGATAGCAGCCCATGCCCAGGTTTCAAATGTCGAGAAAGGCGATGGCTTGCTCATGGGCTCTGCTGGTATAAGCTGTGTCTTCACAAGTTTTCTTACAGCTAGTGCTGTGTACCCTGCGACCGCGAGTGAAGCAAACCAGCCACCAACTAGAGAAGAAAACCAAATGAAAACCATATTAGCGAAGTTCCAATTTTATTTTTTTCAGAAATGGAAATATAGACAGCAAGGGCAAAAGGATAAACCAACCAGGTCTTGCATGGATGTAATCAAATCTAATTCCTTGTCTAGCATGTGTTTCGTGTGCAATCACATAATCCAGAGGATCATGATGCTATCACCAGTTGGACTGGCTAGAAACTTCACAATAATCAAAATGTTATTTACTAGAGGCTGCAGGTTGCTCAACTGGATCCTGAAATAATACAGTACCAGAATATGATATCCAGTGCAGGAATGGTGACTAGTTCCAGGTTACAGTATGTAAGGTTAAGATGTATCTTTCTGGTTGCAGTTCTGCAAACCTACATAAATGAGTAGAATCTCCTCTGCCTTTTGCAGACATGAACTAATTCATTTTGATCCTTCATATTACTAGATAGATAGATAGATAGATAGATAGATAGATAGATAGATAGCGACAAATTAAATTTGCTGTGAAGAGAAATATTGAGTGGTACAATGCAATATGATCGGGAAAGATACATACATGTAATTGTTAAAATCTTGATGCCTGAAGCCGCCGGGACATCCCTGACGGCTAGCGGCAGCACGACCAGCGACGGGACGTAGAACAAAGGCAGCCACCTCTGGATGAACAGCGTGGCGGGCTCAAAAAAGTCCATGAATCCCTTGGCGAGAGCAGGCACGAACGTGTCGAAGACGACGAGCACGGAGAAGACGCAGAACATGCCGAAGAGGGCGCTTGGGAACTTGATGGACGCGGCGACGAATGCCTGCTTGAGGTACTTGTCGGTGGCGACCACGATGCCCAGCGACACGAGCAGGTGCGCGACGCCGAGAATCTGCACGCATACAGTGATGCATACACGCATCGGATTCAATTCCATTCTAGAAGTGAGGTTGAGGAAAAGATGAAAGCAAGCATCTGCTCACGGTGGGCAGCAGTCCGGATGAAGAGGACGTGGCGCTGGCATTTCCGGCGCCGGCGGTGGAGTTGGGGACGGTCAGCCGGCGGCGAATGTTGGACGATAACGACCGGTGAGGCGCGGCGGTGCCATTGTTGTTGGCTGGACCCATGAAGCTTGTGTTGCCGGCAGCGATGCGGTTCAATGCTGGGCGGCCATGGGACGTGGAGGCAGAGGACGCGGCGGAACAAGAAGAAGAATGCGGTGTGAGCGATCCGCATCGGCGGCATCGGGGAGGAAGCATGCAGGAGCGGGCAGTCGACGTGGAGCGGGGGCGAGCGGAGAGGCGGTGGTGGTGGCAGCGTAAAGTGGTGACCCCAATCATGGCGATCGCTGCCATGGATCAGGAATACGTGTTGTTCGTGGAGTGCAGAGGAGGAGTAGGTGAAGTTTCCCTCCCTCCTGCTGCTGGCTGATGTCTCGCTCCTCCCTGGCGCGAGCGCCCGGAGCAGCAGGCAGGCTAGCTACTGCCTCGCAGGTAGTAACGGAGATTCGATGCGATGCGTTGGGATGGGAAGGGAAGCTCCTGAGGTAGCCGGCGATGGAAGTGTGGCCAGGAATTATCGGCTTGGCAGCGAGCGAGGATGGGGTTTGGATTGCGATCGTTGGGCTGCAAGACGCCAAGACCCCCTCATTTAACCTGATCGATCAATTGATTCTCTTCGTCCTCTTCTTACAACGACAGCGACGGCAGCAAAGGGATGGGATCATGGAAATATCTAACCCGCGTCCTGTCGCGCGCTCGCGGTGGACAACCGCTAGTAGAAGAACGCCGGAGAAGCAGAGGAGGGCCGCACTCCCCCCGGGGCCTAATTTCCCCGGCGGAAAGGCCGTCCGGTGGCGGGCGGCGCTGCCGACTGCAGATTGTGGCGGAGGAGGTGGAGGTGCCGTGGGAAGCCACGGCGCTGATGGGGCGGGGGGCAGGGTCTGCCGTGGAGATCGCGCGCGAGGAGAGCTGGAGGAAGACGACGACGGAGGTGGGCGCACCGGCAGCCGTCATCACCGGACACCGGCCACTCCGCGCAGCACTGGGACAACTTACAACGCGCACAAAACACACCACCGCTCACACCGCATGCACACACCACAGGAGAGATTAGAGAGTCTAAACCCTCAATGTGCGGAAAACGCACAGTACCACTAAACGCGCCCACCCCGCACAGTACCACTAAACGCACCACAGGAGAGATTAGAGAGTCTAAACCCTCAATGTGCGGAAAACGCACAGTACCACTAAACGCGCACACCCCGCACAGTACCACTAAACGCGCACACGTGTATGCATACCTAACCTAACCTAGGAACACCTTAGACGCTACAAACATGGTAGCAATACCTCAAAAGATTTGTCCCTTCACTTGGTGGTTTAGCTACCTTTGGGAAGGCTGTATTCAGTATTCTCAGCTACTTGTTACCATTTTGCATTGCGGCGGGGTTGCTCAAACTTTCTCAGGATACCGTCAACCCAGCGATTCTGTATGGTTCTATTACCAGAAAAGCTGACTGAGCCCTCAAGCTAAGTGCTCCACCTGACCGTTGCGATAGTTGCACCTTGCATCACCCAATCGTCAATGCCCTTGGACATAAGAATTGGGTACTCATAGTCTTCCTACTTCCTAGACAGAGAGGAGGAAGATCAACATTACAGGTGACGAGTTTACGTTGAATGTTGCCTTTACCCATTATAGATGGAATATATAATATATATAGCCACAAAATAAACACCAATATCGATTACAGAAAGGTTAATCTAACCCCCTTACGTACAAAATAAACACGTCCGTAATGATGCCAAAACACCAAACGCCTCTCATATAGACATTTGTATACGGCTTTCCATTTGCATCACAAAACTAAAAACGCCTCAGCAACTGCGTTGCACTCTTACAAGCATCCGCATTCCATGTGACCGCACCACACATGCACACACCACCTGAGGAGCATTGGTCCATTTCACTCTAGACTGACAGCAGGTACACGAGGTTTCATCTACACTGCAGCAACGCACTTAGGCTGCCACTGGTTGCTGCACAAGACCAGCGCTCATTCCTTTGCTCAGCTGTCTCCCCAGCCTCTCTTGTATCCTGTCCTTGATTGCTGTTTCCTGAGTACAGTAATTAAAAGGAAATCTGTTTGAGTTGAAAGCCAGCAAATTTACCCCAGTTGTTACAAGTATTAACTTGTCGCCTATCTAATCTAACTAGTTTAAAATTCCATTTAGCTAGCTTTGGCAAGACCACATTCTTAGAAAAGCATATTACCATGTTGTGGCAGTGTTGCTCAAACTTCTCCAGGAAACCGGCAACCCAGCGGTCCGCATTAGCAAGCCACTCATCATGATTTAACCCAGCAGTCTTTGCCACTGTTTGCAACTGTAAGGTATGCAAAGCTAGATATCAGTAAAACTCCATGAAAGCAAGTGTAGCCTTCCATGTGAAGGAAAGTAGTAAATCTAGTTCTGAACAAGTACTGATCAGTCTCAGAGTAACACCATTACCTTTTCCTGATGCGCCTTCACAGTTTCTCGCAGTTTATTAATCTTCATATTAACTTGCAGTTGTTTCTCCTGATGGAAATAATAAGAGGGGAATATATGTTATTACTTGCAAAACCACAAAAAAGAATTCTCTGTTCCTTCAGTATGAGCCATCAGAAAGTGTCTAACCTTGACATAGCTCACACCTAGATCCTTCCTTGAGTAGCCCCGTGCTAAATTTCTCATGACATACTGATTGTAGTCCTTCAAGATCCTCATTATGAGGTCCGAAGTAGAAACCCCATCTGTTCTTTTTGTTTCCTTGAATTTTCCAATCTTTTTAACCTAATATAATATCAGCAGAAATATTTTCAGTTTGGAAGCAAAGGAAAGATGCATTTAACATTTACTTGGCTATAAAAAGGATACTTACAAAATCATAGACATCATTTGCAGCCCCGCTAGTATCAGCGTAGCTGTAGCAACAAGAAAGGTATAATAGTTAATTGAACTGTTTCGAGGGAGGAACGGGAACATCTGAAATATGTCTTGTGCAAAGTCAGACTCACGGTAACGCATCATGAGCAACGTAGTCAATCTGATGTATATCAATGAACTCCTGTGTGAGAACCCATGGAGCATCAGGAATGACCTCATCGACCCACCTAAAAGTAGTAGATAGATATCAGACGATCAGTGGAAGGAGCAGGGTTAAATTTCATTCAGTGAAATATCACAGTTTTAAAACTTGCACTGGTTGGTTCTCACTATTATCTATGAAGATATATCATCTTTAGCAAAATCATAGAGGCTTAACAGAGCTTTTGCTAATAATTTCAGGTCGTTAAAACAATCTAAACAGACTCATAAAAAAAAGGTCAACGACAAGTCACAAAACAGGCTGTAGGATGCAGCAGGCCCAAATTTACAGCGCCTTCAATTTCCAGTTGATTCAATAGAATAGGTTGTAATGAGGGACATGCTTGAGTGTTGGGGGTAAAAGGAGCATAGAATGGGTAAACAGATCAGGTGAACACACATACGTAAGCATTTGAGGAAACAATAACACAAATTTCGCAGCAAGAGTGCGACGACTCAATTAGTACCATTTGCAGAGAATATGATTGCAATTGACATCATAAACAAGAGTAGCTGGTTGAATTGAACAAGCTTGCCGTAAAAGAGCAGTAAAAGGCTGGATTTACTGACTTGCAGTGGCGCAGGGACTCGTATCGCTCCTCCTGGGTCATGACGGTCTTCCCCTTGTAGCGTTTGGTAAGCTCGTCGTTGCAGCATCCGACGAGCAGATACGTATTGGGGAACCTGCGAGTTGTCACAAACATATTGGATGCGATTATTATGTGTTGCTAACGATGGTAACAGCTGCATCATCAGCGGCAAATTAAGCGAAGCTAGCATGAATAGATGGCACGCAAGGCATAAACTGTATCCAGATCCAGTTGACGAAGGGGGTTGAGACGTCAACCCCGGCGGGGTGGGGTGACGGGCACGCACGCGCAATTACGCGCGATACGAGACGGGAAAGGAAGGGGCGAGAGATCGAGCAGGCGGGCGCACGGCAGCGTTGGCGTCCAGATCTAACGGAGCCCGCCCGCGGCAGCAGAATCGACGGATGCGGCGGCGCGCGAGGACACAGGGGCATGACAGAAACGGATCTATGCATCGTTGCGTTCCATTGGGGAGGAGGGGAGAGAGAGAAGGGGGCGGAGGACGTACAGCTTCTTGGCCTGCTCGAGGGCGCGGGCGTGGCCGAAGTGGAAGAGATCGAAGATGCCGTCGGCGTAGACGCGCACGGGGCGGTCGCCGCTCCCGGCGGCCTGCTTGGCGCTGCTGCTGGTGGTGTTGTTGTGGGCGGGATCCGCGGCGGAGGATGGCGTGGCGGCGGCCGCGGGCTTGGCGCCCTGCCTCTTCCTGGCATTGGAGACTCGCGCCATCTCTCTCTGTGCCTCCGGTAACGGCAGCGACGAAGACGAAGGGAAGGGGGGGGGGGGGGGGGGGGGGGGGGGCCCTTTCAAGGTTTAAAGTATCCTTGTTTCTTGCCTTTAAAGGTGGCAAAGTTGTCTAAATAATCAAAGAAGTTGCATCGTTCATCTAC